>NC_092836.1:10714279-11017310 GCF_039878825.1 Excalfactoria chinensis
TCAGAACTTGGGTTGAGTTGGGTGTTTTTTGGTGTGTTTTTTGTTGTTTTTTTTTTTAATTTTATTTTCTTTGTTTTCTTTGTTTTCTTCATTCAATGCCTGTAAGAGGGAGGCATCTGAAAACAAAATGTCCTTCTCTCAGAGCTCTGCTCAGTAGGCCTGAGCTATGATAGTTTCCCCCTGTGCTGAAGAAGGGGGAGCGATGACCAGTGCTGAACCTTCAGCCTCTGCAGCGTTGAAAGAGGGTTTGGGGACTAGTTATGCCAGCTGAATCATATGCTCCAACCCCTGTTGTATCTGATGAGTGTCTGTGATAGGGGGACTGATGGAGGACCACCTGATAAAAGAGCACTGGCTGTGCAGGGCTCCTTCAGTGAGACTTCTCCATAAATAGGACTTGTTGCTAACATAGCCTTGCATGGTTACAGACATTGGTGTTGATTAAAGTGTGCAAATGAATTGAGGTATTTGAACGACCAGCAATTATGTATTTCATATTACTGTTCATTGTGTATATTATGGAAATGCATGGAGATCTTATGTTACAGTAGATGAAGGTTACAGACATCACAACTGCATCCCAAATAGGGCTGCTGTGGGATCCAGCCCCAGCCTGTTTCTTACAGACAGGTTCCAATGTAGAGATTTAAGTTGTTATTTCTAGATTCCTGACGACTATCACGGGGTGACTCGTGACTCCTCTGGTCTTGCTGAGTTAATGCTGTAACCTAAGAAGGCTCATACTGGTTTCTTGACCCTACTCTTTGAGTAAAGCATGATTTGTTCTCAGTGTCTTTTCCTGTCTAAGCTATTGATCTCATCCTCCCTGCTCACTGTGACCTGCTCACCTGTAGGGTTGACTCAACCCTGACTCACTTTGACCTGATCTCTCATGTTCCAGAACTGAGTACTTCTATGCTTTACTCATCTTGTACTTTAGTACAAGTATTTTCAGCAGCATTCAGGATTAATCACACTCTGCTGAAACCAAAAGGTGTTTTCCCACTGTTTTCAGGGGGAGTTCTTAGAGCAGGGCTTGGTGCCATTGGAAGTCCTATGCTGACTGACTGCAGATGGAGGAGGCATGGGAAGGGCTCTTAAGGATCTGGTATGTTTCATGGTAGTAGCAATTTTGGAGGGCTTCAGATAGAGGATCCCTAACTGAGCCTGAAGTGCATGAGGAGAGCACAAAGAAGACAAGGTTAACGTGACTTCGAGGAAACCTCTTCACCTCTTTGATGATGACAATGAGTGAAAGATTCAGAACCTCCCTGTGATATCGGGATGGCCGTTTGTTGCAGTTATCACAAGGGGAGAATTGCCATGAGTAAAAGAAAAACAAAACAAAAAAAACATCCTGTTGTCCAGTAATATAAGACAGCAGCATTGGTGAAGAGGGCCCATCCACCGCAGCCCTTCCCCTCATGACTCCTCCACACTCAGGAAGTGGCAAGGCTGTTCTGTGTGGCCAAAAACAAGGCAGCAAAACTGGTGAAAAAGGGAGTTAGAGCTGATCAGTAAGCCATGGGCAATGAACATCTCTTGAGAGATAAGTCTCTGATGCTTGATTCTTTTTAGTCCTTTTGGAGACCGTGATAAGGAGGCGGCAGTTGCTTTGTCAGGGTTGCTCACGCTTTTTTGCACAGTGTGTTCAGTTACTGAACTTGCTCAGATAAGACAAACATCTAAGCTCCATTTCCGGAGACACATACCAGTCTTTACACTCAGGCGATGGTTATACCAGGGGTGGGTTCCTGGAGACAAAACTGATGTCAAAAGCCTGTGAGAAGGATTCTCTACAGCAGCTGGTGCTTTTGCATCTCTTCTACTCCTAAACTGGAATCCAGACTTTTCAAAGGCTCTTGGGTGTTTGGGAAAATGGGCTGCAAGCATCCCACTGGGAGCAGTGGGGAGGGATGGTTTATGCACCGGTTATTGCACAGAGAAAAACTGGTGTTGACTTGTCCTAAGCAAGGTGCCCAATTTTGCTGTTTTTCTGCACTGAAAATTGAGGTATTTCAAATGTTGTCTAGGAACCCTACAAGAAGAAGGGCTGCTGAAATACTGAAAATGAGATTCAGTGCCTTCTTTCCTCACTTCCAACAGATTTTGTCTAAAATCCACCAAGAGAGCCCCCAAAATATTTGATCCCCAGGATGTGCTGAAAGTTCTGTCACCTCTGTGTCCCTCAGAAATGTTCCTCCTCATGACCCTGCAATGCTCAGCTAAACTGGTGAGCAGCAATTGCATCACTTATGTATCTCATCATCTAATCCTATTTATAGCCCAAGTTGCCAATAAATTTAAAAAACCTGCAATGGAAAGGCCTGTTACTATGTCATCTAGGCTGCAGTTCTGTCAGTGTAGGGTTATTCAATTAGCTGGGATACAAGTCATTAATATGGTCTTTTTTTCTTTTTTCTCTTTTTTTCTTTTTTTTAACTGCTACTACCAGAACAATAATTTAAGGCATTTCTGAATTCCACTGACATTTCCTTCCCCTGCCAGTTGCACAGGGTCAAATGCTGGGCCTAAGGCATGTGACGGTGTCCTTCTGCCCATCTGTAGGGGGAATGGATGCACAGACCCCTCCTTTCTCATGCTGCATTGAATTCTCTGATACAGGTAGCTCAGAAGTGCTGCCTAATGGTGTGGATTTCCCAGGTTTCTGCAGTGGTTTTCTCCGCTGCATGGGAGTTGTTTTGGAAAGCAGTGACCTAGTCACGGTGCCAAGGCCTCGGTGAATTTGTGACCTCATGCTTCACAGTTTCTTCCTGTGTTCTGCTGATGTGCTGTGGAAATTGGAATAACGTGTTCTGCTTGCAGGCAAAACCTTGCAACCCTGCTGTCTTACAGTAGTATTTCCCAGATGGAAACATTTCTCCTGCTTTATCTGTATACACCTGTCAGTGTGTAAGTATTTTATCCCCCCTTGTGTCTTCTGGTGCCTTCTTATTCCCCCAGGCTTTTGTTTTGCTCTTCCCATCTCAGGCCAGCTGCTTGCCCTTTGGAAAAGCCGTGTATCCCTTCCTATGGAAAGCAGCTCCCAGAGCTGCCCGAGCTCTGAGCAGAGAAACTTTGCTGTTTCAAAGTCACATTGACCTGAGTGCTGCAGCAAATGTGTACAGCGTCTGCTGCCGTTGTTTCGCATGAGGGAGCTGCAGTCAAATATTAAAAAGGCAGCAAGAGCATTAAATTATTCGACAACAGAACATTGTCATTCCTCCATAAAACTATTTTGACCTGTAGTTTTCTATGGAGTCCATTGCTCTTAAATGTGCAATGAGAAAGGAAATTAAAAATTAATCTTTATTTCCATCTCAGAAGAAAACCTTAATTCTCTGCATTGAAATTATACTCGTAATCCAGGGTAATAAATTATAGTTTTTAATTGCAGCCAGTCACAGCCAATCAAATGGGGATGTCTCTCTTTCTCTCGCTTGCTTTAACTTTGCTATGCAGAAGAACTCATGGAGTGCTGGAAAAAATTCATGTACGTTGACCAAGGTTCTTATCACGTAGCACAAGCTCACAACAACAGGGCTCTGCTCTTTTCTGGCACCCTAGAGCTGGTGACCTGAAAGTACCTTATGGGGCAACAATTGCACCATACACCCAGCCACAGGCAAATGGGTCTATTCAACCATTTCAGCATGGAGAAGGTGGTGCAGCATCTTGTTTAAGGTTACGTGCTGTCAGTCAGTGAGCTAGGAACAAAAACTAGATTTTGTTCAACTGGTTCAACTGCTTTTGACTACCAAACACTGCTCCTCTAAGCAGGGACTGGGGGCCAGGATGTGCTGCTCTGACCCATGGCTGACTTGGCTGGCTTTGAGTACCCGAGTTCTGACGTTGTGTCTCTTCTGGCAACAAAAAAGGACAGCTGTGTAAAGCAGAGGTCTATGCTGAGTGCCTGCTGCAGGTAACTTTTGTGTTGTCCTACATTACAGTATATTGTGGGCAAATATTTATTGGTGTTTGACACTGCTGTATTGCATATGATGAAAGCTACCTTGGAGTTGGACTAGGTGACCTTTATGTGGGTCCCTTCCTACTCAAATGGTTCTATGAAGTGGATTTGCTAAGATATGGCATGCTTTTAGACCAGCAAAGAAGGTTTTCCTGTTCCCAAATAAGTGCTGTTTGCACTTGTCAGCTTCTTCCAGGTCTGTCTCACAATGTGAGTACTATGTCATATCCAAATGGTGAGCTAGACTTGTATAGAACAGGGAGGGTTTTAAAGTTGTCTTAGCACTTCCAAGCTCAGCTAGGAGAAAGGAGAGCCAATTGGATTCATGGGCTGGAGGTAGAAGTAGTGGAGGTAGAAGTCTATAGTTTTGATGACAGCCCCTGGGTCTGTTTCCTGGCTTTTTCTTAATGTACTGTTATGTGGAAGAGTGGACGTGAGAGAAGGGACAACAGTGGGATTGAACATCACAGCAGCTGCTGTGGGAATAAGATGTGGTCCACCTGACATTAAAAAGCCTTCTCCAGTTGCACAGTGTTATCAATATATTCACAGTGAAGGTTACTAATCAGGATTAACCTGGCACATCTATCGTCTTTGATTTGGAGAAGGCTTTAAGTGCGGTCTGTGGCCATTCTTCCTCATGAGCTCAGTGTGACCAGTAGCAACAAGGAGAGTGGTGAAATCTGTGCTTCAGGATGCATTAAAAAGAACAGACAGTAAATCTAGCAACATTTTTGACCAAGAGCACTTATGTTCTTGATGAGTAGTCCCCAGATTCCAGATATGAGTTTTATGGAGTCTTATTCTCCACTGGCTGTTTAACAGAGCGCTTCAGCTGGTCTAAAAGAAACATTAGCCTTAGCAAAACATCCCTTGGCCGTGGCTGATGTGGAGGCCCCTGAGAGTTCTGTTACTCACCCCGTATCACTGATGGTGAGCTGTCTGTGGGGGAGCTCTGAATCCTGCATAGAAACAACAGCAGTGTGTGTATCAGCAAGGGCTGCTTCTCTCTGCAGTCGTGGGGATGTGGCTGAGCAGCTTGCCCTGGTGTATTTTTATGTTATGCTGCTAACAGTGTGTCTAGATTAAAGGTACCTTATGTACACTTACAAATGCTAATCACACCTGATTTGTTTTATCTGAGCTGCTTTTCCATGCAAATTCTTACCCTTTTCTAGGCAGGATTCACCATGCCGTAACAAATTGAATTGCTTGGAGGCTTTTTCTGGTGGTCTAGTTGAATTTTGCAGTTAACTTCCTTTCCCTCTGTTTCTACCAATTAGATTTACTTCTTAATGCTTCTTTTTAAATTTTTTTTTTTTTTTTTTTTTTTTTATGAGCATTTAATCATGTGTCAAGTCTGTATAGCTTTTCCTCTTCACTGTTTTCCTTCCTGAATCGGTTCCTGACAGTTTTTGGTGGTTTTTATTTTGCTTTAATTCCCCACTTTCTCTCTTATGTATCCACTGATAATGCAGTGCAAAACAGTTTTGGGGCCTGTCCTCCAAGCTGCTGAAACTGCAGAAGAGGATACTTGGCATGCTGAGGTAAGTGAACATAACCTCTTATGGACCACTAAAGAGAACCTTCAATTTTGAATGAGGCAACTGTGTGCCAGGAACACGCTCAGCCCAAACGCCTGCTTCCCAACAGAGAGCAATCAGAGAGCACCCAGCAGACAATAACTTGTGTCTCCATACAAACAAGGCTCCTTCTGGAAATTAAATGGTTTATCGCAAGTTATGAGGCTGCTGACTGCTCTTTGAGAGGTACTTCAGGGCTGAGGAAATAACTGCAGTCCTGTTTGTCATGTCCAAAGGAAGAGTGATCCTGGAATTTATTGTCCTGTGTGCGTAATTTTTGTATCTAGCAAAATACTGAAAGTAGGATTTATGAACTAAACAAACATGTTTCCGGAAGATGCTGGCAGCTGTGTGCCTTGAGCAGTAGTGGCGGCATGGTGAATATATCTGCCCTGAAAATCTTCTTGTTTTATAGGACAATAAAATTAGTGAATGAAAGCAAAAAAAAAAAAGGGGGTGGGGGTGGGGGTGGGGAAGATATAATGGATCTGGATTTTAACAAGCATATGAATCAATATCTCATGAGATCTTGCCTGAGAAAAAAAAATGTAATTGTACTTCAGTGAGCAAGGGCATGAAGAGAATAGGGGAAAAGAATGGGAAGGGTGGCCTAGTGGCTGCTGCTGGAGGTCTGAGCAGGACAGGGCCTCGGCCAGTGGGTGTAATTCTGAGCTCTGCCAAAGGCTTCCCAAGGGGACATAGCTGCTTTTCTCTGCACCTTGGTTTGCCATTGTTAAATGAAGACGGTACCATTAGAGCAATGGTTGCTTGGCTTGTGGGTAAGACGGTATTTCAGGTTGAGAGGTTCTCTGATCCATGGGAGGGGAGACCACGCAGCATTGTCAGAATTTCCACCCCACCATGTAAACAATTATAAGAAATTATTGATTTCTCACCATCGCATGCTTTGTGTGTGAAGGGGAAAATTTTGGTGCCTGTCAGGATAGCAATATTTCATGCACATTTTCCATTGTTTGGGCAAAAATTCTTTATGGTTATGAGCAAACCCCTTCCCCACAAACAGCCATAACTCGTCTGTTACAGGTTGCTGATTCTTTCCTTTGACTTGGAAGAGGAGAAAGATTTATCTGGCACTTAGAAACTTTCTGTAGCAACAACAGGAGAGAATAAGCATCTTTGCTTTTTCCTGTGCCCTGGAGACAGGTAAGAAGAGATCCTTGATGGGGCTGCAGAGTGGTCCTTCAGGCTTGCAGCCACATCACTTGGCACTGCCTTGGCTGCCTGATGGTGGGAGCAGTGGGATTGCCTGAAGGGAGGATGCTGCTTTCCCAGGCCCATGAGCATTTTCTCAGCCTCCAAACACGTGTGCTATCCGAAGAGATTGTCTGCAACGAACGCTGAGCAGCTCTTCTGTATCAAACGCTTCCCACCTTGAAAACTTCCTTGGTTAACTGCTCATTTCAAAATCATTATTAATGTATTTGCACAGGGATTTTAGAATTTAATTAGCCTCTTTTGAACTGCTCTTAGCATGTTTGTCTAGAGAAACAGAAAATCCCTCCATGACTTGTTTGCTTTCTTCCTTCGCTGGTTTTCACTGGAAGGGGAAGATACCGCTGGGTTTTGCAGGGTTGCAGCCTCCTGAGTCGCAGGATCTATGCAGGCACTCAGGTTTCATTTGGAGCCTTCCTTGGAGTGTTTCCCTTTACAAAGTGAGGCTGGGCAGAGAGGAGTAAGGCTCCTGGTGTTCACACACAAGCACACTTTCCCTCTTGCAAACCACAGTGGTTATGACCACTGCCTCTGGTACTGTTGTGTTGGTCCCAAATTGAGGAAGGATGACTAACTTAATCACTGGATAGTTTTGATTTCTAAAATTAAACAGCCTGCCACATGTGCAATGCTGTTGCTGAATTTATGCCAGCGGTTAGCAGGCAGCACCAGGGAGCAAGAGGGGCTTCACAGCTGCAGCTTGTGCCTGTGCTGTGTGCAAGCAGATGTTCCTTCCTCCTTTTCCCAACCTTGTGGATTTGTCTCCTTGTAAAAACAACAGCACTTGTGCTCAGAGAGCTTTCTGGCCAAGCTCTCAGCCATCACTTTGTAAATGTGAGCCACGGTGCAACTCAGCTGCAAAGGTGGAAGGGCCGAGGGGCTGAGTGAAGCTGGAGCACAGCAAGACACAGACCCAACCCAGTGCTGAAGCGGCTGTGGGCTGCAGAATGGCTTCCCTAGGAAGCTGGGGCTCTGCCCCCCCCAAAATCACTCGGATGACTCTGCCCTGAGCTCTTTGGTCAGTAGGGATGAGATGCCTTTCTCTCACCGTTTGCTTTATGGATAGCACAACGCAGGTTTATTTGGGTTATAGGAGAGAGGAAATAAGAGCGATAAGCTGTGGATAAAAGCCAAGGTGAAACATTCAGAGGTGGAAGGGCTTCATTCTTTGGAGGAGGACGGGCTGAGGGATGAGATGTTAGTTACTATTTTGGTTCAAGCAATATTCTTCTGGTCTTAGACGTGTTACTGAGCTTTGTTTTCTCACAGAAGGCCTGGCAGGAGGATGAAGAGATGGAACACATTTTTAGCACTAACCAACGAGGAGTGTTTGGGTGAAACTCAAATATTTTGACGTACAGGATTTGATTTTACTGACTCAGTGACTTCGGCGTGATTTTGTTTGGTGTTAAGCAGGTGTTACTGCAAAGCATCAGTGTGGTGTGTTTTGGTAGAGCTTTGTGTGTGTGCTGAAGAGGTGGCAGGAGAAGGTTTGCTTTTCACTTGCTAAGGCTTCCAATTGAAAACAAGTGGAATCCTTTGGGATTTCTTCCTGAGCTCTATGGATCTGGCAAGTGTGTTTAATGGAAGCAGAGAGTGTTCAAGACAAGGCATTGAATGGGGCCCTGGACAACCTGGCCTAGTATCAGATCTGGAGTTTGGTGGGCCATCTTCTGAGCATCATCTTCAGCACCTTCAGAGCAGTCTGTCTTAGATAGTTCTTGTTTGAGTGTCAAAGGTGTGAATTTATGCCCAGGGAATTGCTCTCGGGCTGCAAGCATGACTCGTTATTATTTTTTGTTTCCAGGAGTTAACTAACTTTAAGTCCATATTTGGATTCATATTTTAATGGTAGAACTGCAGGATGAAGGATCTGCTGTTTGTGCCAGCAGGGCACTTGGCTCTCTCCTTTTTGCTGCCTCCTGTCTGAAAGGGAACGCAGCATATATTGATCCTAGCTTTTAGAACTCGTTCTATTTAGGAACCCAAATTGCAGTATGAAGGCACGAAGAGCATTTGAAAAGGGGAAGATCTATATGAGAACGACAAAGGGAATAAATTAAAGCAGCCTCCCCTCTCTAATAGGCTACCGGCTACTGTTGGCGAGGGGATGCCCCAGTGCCATCTACTTGAGTGATGCTCCAGCATCAGGGGATTTTCTTGAGCACGGTATTGATTTTTGTTACTACATTAAGCTTTTAACTTTGTCAGTGGTATTCTTGGAAATCATTACCGCTGTGATGTGCAGCACAAGGGGTGAAATATCTTCTCTGCCGCTGTGTGGGTGCAGTCTGTGATTGCTTCTGTCTTTCTTCCCTTTGTAGTGGAAGCCCCATTCAGCTGACACACCTCAAGGAGAGCGAGGAGAAAAGGAAGTAAAATTGGAAGCCAGGATGGCCTTGGAACTGGGTGAGAGAGACTGATTTTTCAACAAATTGGAGACAACTTTTTAAGCTTTCCTAGAGGCTGTGAATGTGGGCTAAGGGGGGGTCATAGCACAGCCCAGGGCTGGTGCTTGGGGTCCCCTGGGTGTGTGTGTGGATGTGTGGGGGCTCAGAGCTGCATTCAGCATGCTTATTCCTGCTTGAACAGTGCATCTTAAATGAACTCAGCTACCAGGTGAGCTCAAACTCTTCCTACTTGAGACTGAAGGCAGTTAAATTCGGGAGCAAAGGGACAGGAGTGGAGGGCTGTTGTTACTGAGGTTTAGGCCTGGTCCTAGGCTTGTTCCCTTTAGGCAGAGATTAACACAGATAGAACACAAAGCTGCATGTCCAAGTGGCTGTGGTTGTTTCAAATCCATCCAGCTTCCCATCAGAAGGGAACAGCTTGCAGACAGAAGCATGTTACTGCAGACTCAGCTGTGCTGTGCTGTTAGAATTCCCCATCCCGTCTCCTCTTCCTATTGCTCCCTTCCCAACAGCTGTTCTTGGATCAGGCTGGCTGGCTGCTCCTTGGGGTCTGTGTGCGTGAGCCCTGAGATGTTCCATTTCAGGATGAGGTAAGGCAATTCCTGTCCTTAGCAGTCCTTCACTGCTGTTTCCTCCCGAGAGATGGGGAGGTCCCAGAGGAGGGAATACCCCATTAAGGAGAGGGTTGATGTAATAGAATCCATGGAATCATAAAATTATCAAATCTAGAGAAGACCACTGACACCATCAAGTCCAACCATCAACCCCTCATGTGGTCACAGAAATGACAAATGGCCACGTCTTAGTGGCTTCTGTGTTATCTGGCCCCACAGTCATTTTGATGTCAGTTCTTCACAGGAAAGAGAGGTGTAAGGAACCAGAAGGAACTGTCCCATCCCTTCCCCTGCCCCAGGATGGAGCCAACTCACTTGAAGGTTTGTTTTGGTGCAGGACAGCAGAGTGTGGGCTCTGCTCTTTGCTTGGACCAACTCTGTCTGCCCTCACTTCCACCAGACCCCTCTGCATAACCCTTTGCAATGAGAGCAGATGCTGCTTGTGTAGGAATACGTTGTTCTCTATAGTGTCTCCATGCTGATAGCTCTGATGAGAGTTGGTCCAGCTCATTGCTAAAAAGCATTCTGCTGACAGAATATGTGCCTGGGAAGGTGATGAGCTTCCACCTTAGCAAAATGCAGAGAGGGTTTTTCTCTTCTGCAGTCTTCCACCCTCCCCCAGTCCACTACTGTGTAAAAACCTTGAGTTTTGTGTAAAGTTGTTAAATAAGCTTCTGGGCAAAATAAAAGATCAAAAGGGGTCTAATTAGCTGCAGTCTGCTTAGGAATTGTGGATGTTCACCTAGTTTTATAAATTGACACTTTTAACATTAAAACTCAAAGCAAAAAACGATGTAATTATTCCCTTTTTTTTTTTCTTTTTTTTTTTCTTTTTTTTTTTTTTTTTTTGAAGCTTAGGTTTAATGTCTTTATTGAAAATTGGGTACTTCTATGGCATCTCAAGATGCTTTATTCTATCAAATCTGGAGCAAGTCATTTTTCATTTTGGATTGTAATGTGGTATAAATGATAAGAGCCTGATTCAGAAAGCTTTTTTTTTTTTTGCTTTTTTTTTTCCCTCCCCACTGGCAGCTTGACGAGAAAGCTTCATAGTCACGTCACAGTAACCCTGAAGATAATCCATTGTTTGAGTCTTTGTGAAACTGCTGGCTTTTATAAAGGGGAAGAGCGAGATTTTTGAGCCCATGGTTATGGCGCCTGAACCTCGTCTGCTGTCACAGGATTTTTGCTTCTTTTTTTGTATTTTATACCTTTTACCAGAAGTAGGATGCCAAGGCAAAAGTAGATACCTGCTGTGATGGTCTGAGCTGTGATTGTGGCAGTTTAATTGAAGCTCTGAATGTAACAGGTAGTTGAATGGAGAACATCTGGTGGTTAGAGCAAAGGAAGAATGAGTGATGCGTAGATGAGCTTTGTTGTGTTTTGGGGCCTTGTTGTCCAAACCCTGATTGTTTGCATGTACCAGTGTATGCTTCGTGTTCACATCAGATCTCCCTGAATTTGACCTCAGTATCATAGAGTAGCATGGACAGATGAAAGGAGAGTCACAGTGAAGTCATGTTAGAGCTGGACTGTTGACAAGTATTATTTACACTGTGGAAAGACGCACAGTCTCCGTCTAGAACCAGAGGGTGATGGTGCTGGCTCTTCCCTAGTGCATAGGAAATCCTGGTGCCTGCCCGAAAGACCTTACCACCCATAAAGAGAAATGGCAAATGTGGGCTTTGTGTTTGTGTGAGGGTGACTGCAGAGAAGGGTCGGTCCCTCGGTGAACTTTAAACTTTTTTGGATGTTTATCTAAAAGTTCATGCAAATGGAGGTGGATTGCTTTGATCTGGGGGTTCTCATGAGAACTGTCTTTTGTAATTTCGACTGCTCCCTGGCTTGTGTCAGAAATGCTGTGAGTGGGGTCTGCCCTGGGATTTGGCACAGCCCAGGTTTTAACTGGGCTGGAAGGGAAATGGGGCAAGATTCAGACATCAGAGGGGGGCTTGCAGAAAAGAAATTTTTATTGGCATCTTTTATATCATTCTGATTCAAAAGTTTCAGTTCTTGATGATCATGCTGGGCAGAGGTTCAAGACTGCATTTGCAGTTGGCTCAGCTCAGATGCTGGAGGAAGCTTCTGCGATGGGAGGGAGATCCTTTTCCTGCAAGAACAGAATTTCTCATTTGACAGTAGGAGTGGGATTAGAGCCTCCTTAAAGAATCCAGTGGGGATTTGCTTGAGTTTTTTCCTACTCTGCTTCTCTGGCCCAATGTGGCAATTAGAGGAGAGCTCTTTGTTGCTGTGAGTGATCTGGCTGCTTACTCTTGTGGATTTTTTGATAATCAGAGCTCACTGAATAGAATGCTTGCTACAGATGTGATTATTGATTCATATAGATTTATTTTTTTTTCTGAGAATGGAAGCTTATCCTTTATTACTTTTAAGTTGTTTCATTGGGTAGGTAGTGAGCAGGCATTATTTTCACACACCAGGACATCTGCTTTCTGGAAAAGCTTCAGTTATTACTCTTTGCACATGGACTGTATGGGCTTTGCTACCGTACAGTGTATGTACAGTCCAAGCCTTTTCCTATTTGCTGCATAGCAAGATAACCACTGCTTCTTTGGGAAGGATACTGGCAAGAGGTATTGGTGCAGGCTGCCTAGAGAGGTGGTGGAGTCACCACCCCCGGAGGTGTTCAAGAGCTGTGGAGATCTGATACTGAGGGATGGGGTCAGTGGGCATGGTGGGGATGGGCTGATGGATTGGGTGATCTTACTGGTCTTTTCCAATCTCAATGATGCCATTTTTTCTCACTGCTAAAGAACATGCAAATCTTGTAAATCCCAATTATCATTTCATCTTTTAAAAAGTCACCTGAGTTGACAGAGGAACCATGCAGATGCCCATCAAATCCATGCCCCTGCTTCAAGATAATGCCTTGTGTCTTAGTGCCCATCCAAAAATTCCAAACACGTACATCATCATTTAGGTAATAAATGAAATAAATCCTTATCTAAGCACAGGGTTATGACCACACATTTAAGAGATGAGTTGCTATAAGTGGTTATAACTTGTAAGTTAAAAGCTGTCATGGATTCTGATATCTCTCCTTCTCTCAGAGAAGTCCATGAGGTCCTGGTCTTAAAGCTCATTTTCAGTGTTTTTGGCTCTTAAAATTTTGCTTGGAGTTTTTGAGCCTCTTGAGAGCCACACATCAACGTACAGGAAAGCATACATTTGTAAAATAATATTAACTTCTATAATTTCTTGTCATTTATAAACTTCATTCAAATGACTCTTGACCATTTTGATTTCTGAAGCATTCAACGGAGTGCTGTGTTTTCATTTCCCTTTAATGGAGAGATATTGGAAACAAACAGTGTGCTTTTCTGCTTACTGCTGGACAAGGCTTATGGGTAGAGATAATATCTTAGATAAACTGGGATGGCTGGAGGGCTTAGGTAAACTTGGAAGCATTGAGTCCTTCTTCAAGCCCGAAACAGAAGCTTGTAATGCTGAATGAGCAGCTGCTTAGGGCTCAGTAGACACTCATCAATTAGAGCTTTGGAGGACAAAAATGTAGTAAGTATTAGTGTATTCTGGTTTATTTGGGACACAAAAAGGGTGACAGCTTCTGTATCTTAAGTATACACAGATTTGTTTCTCTTGAGTGGCCCGAAAGAGCATATGATCATGCAAGCTCCTACTGTATGCTTAGGGGACTGCGCGTCCCCAAGGAAAGACTCAAATGTACTTCACATTTTCTTCCCTTTTTTAATCTCTGCTGGCTCTTTGGAACCTGAGAATATGACTTTTATATTTGCAGCCTTTTTTGCTCTAACACAGAACGGTCTTCCAGGTAGAAGCTGAAACCCTGTCCCTGGGGTAGCGAGGCCATCCAGAAGGTCACAAATGGCTGACAGTGCTGAGCTGCTGAGATCTGCTCTTCTGGTTTTGTCAATGATTATCCCGGCCTGACAAAGGTTCTACCATGAGCATTGTGGTAACTTCTTAAAGTTGATTGGGAGCTATTAAGGAGTGATAAAAATCAGGTATTTCTGACCAGGGTGATCAAAGGAGGAATTCAGTGATACTACAATAGGTGCTTGGAGTTCTCTGGGCATTGCCATCAGTATTGTTTAATGACCCAAATGCTATGGCTGTGTTGGGCAAATAGCAGCATTGGCAGCCGTGTAGAAGTTCTCAGGAGACAGGGATTTCAGAGCGACAACATAACTCATTGCAAGCTGTCTGCTTCCCCTGAATGCTGGCAGTTGTCATATTGTGACTGTCAGCCCGCAGGTTGACCCCACTTCCAGAATCCTGATTTATTCAGAAACCTGCAGATTTCCTCTCTCAGATTTCAAGCATGTTGCTTGTGGTCTAAAGGCAACAGTTCCACCAGCTGAGCTGCTGAAGGTTTCTTTCTGGCTGAGGTTACAGGACACGTGTTAAAAGCTGGTGTCAAGTGAATGCAGCCTAATAGGATTATGAAGTTTTCCTCCCCCTGTAAGAATGAGGGTAACTTGATGCTCCTGGCCTACCTAGAGGAATATGTTGTTTGGGGAATATGGATCCTCCACTCTGCCATGCTGAAAGGTTGCTAAGATGTCAGGGGGCTCAAAGCATGGAAAGCATTATGCTGAGAGCTCAGTAAGTGCAGCCACTAAGTCCCCTGGCAACCCACAGTGACCTTTCCCCAGATGTCTCCCACCCAAACTTGTTGGACATCCCTCCCTTATTGGTGTCTGTAGCAGTGGCTGGTTGCAAGGTAAGCCTTTCATACACGAGTCCCCAAACTGCTGGAGCCCATCACACTGTGGAACTCTGTGAATCTCCTTCTTGTTCCTGCTGACCAACAGCCAGCAGTTTCCCAGGCATGGAGTATGTGTGTGAGTGTAGTAATGAGTCATTTCTTTGGGGCTATTGTTCAAGTCTTCAAACCATGGAAGGAAACCAGGAGCCTATTATATGTCACTAAAGGTCACTGGCTATTTTTACAGATTACATTAAAGAACACCAAAACTGCACAAAAGGAATATTCAGGTTACAAAGCCAGAACTCTGAAAAATATTTTCACTGCCAAACTATCACAAACGGCTCCGGAGAGTGTGCAAACTCTCACTTTTCAGGGACTCACAGCACAAAGGTGTGTCGCTCTCCATGCGTTATAGGAATATTATTCTCTGGCACCACTGTGACCTTCCTTCCAAAACGAAAGCAGTGTTGCAAACTATCATGCTGAGACTGTTTGACCAGAAGCTTAGAAGAGATAGATAGCAGTTTATTTATTTCTTCTTAACTTGGGTTGAAAGTTTTCCTGCACTGGATAAACTGTGTTAACTGAAACTTTCACCCAAATCCCAGCTGGGGAAGACAAGCAGCATGGAAAGCTTTAATTCAAAAGATTAAAGTGAAATTCTAAGCAACTGGAGCCTTATAATTCTGTAGAGCGTGGCCAGCCTATCAATGGGAAATCATTTTTTTTTTCTGTCTGTTCTGCTTTTGATGTCATTCTATCAAACATTTAATTGGGAGACACAGCGTTAGTTTCAAACTCATTTTGAAGCAATGAGCATTAGTCAGACATAAACAAATGGGCTGGGGGCAAACTACACAGCTGCCAAGTGATGGGGGAGATTTTAACAAGGGCCTGACGAGCTGCTACCCCCAAGAAAAGGAAACTAGGATGGATAGAAGGAAAAGGTTTTTGCACTAAGGCCAGTGAGGCACTGGCACAGGCTGCCCAGAGAGGTGATGGGTGCCCCATTCCTGAAGACAGCCAAGGTCAGGCTGGATGGGCTGTGAGCACCTGATGGAGCTGTGGGTGTCCCTGTTCATTGCAGGGAGTTGCACCAGATGGCTTTTAAGGGTCTGTTCCAATTAAAATAATTCTATGAAATTGCCACAGAGCAGAGAATGGAGCACCGAGAAGAGGAAGTGGGGGTTGTGCAGCAAATATGAGGTACTGGAATTGCATAATCCTGAGCAAGGCATGCGAGTGCTCAGGTTGGGAATGCAGCCATGGTACTGGAGTGCTGCAGGCAGGGAGTGGGCTTCAGTGATGTGCTGTGATCCGAGAGCCACCTGCGCTCCTGGGGACATGGGGTAATCTTCTGGTGGTTCAGGGCAATTTGTGAGGTTAAACTGGAGGTTGTGAGGTTGAATTAGTCCCCATGCAAATGTGGGTCAAAATGCTAATGTATACATACAGAAAAACTGTGCAGGCAGCAAGCTCCTTGAAAGATCATCCTTGCAGTGACCAGACCTCAGGGAGAACAAAATAGGGAGCAACCTTTGCTAATTCTCAGCCAAGGCTGCAGCAGAGCACTGCAGATGAGGGGCCGAGGCCAGAGAGGCAGGTGTGACTTCTTGGAGGTCATATCTCAAGTCAGAGCACAGTTCACTCCCAGGTTTGTGGTCTTGCTGCCAGAGCAGGCTGCCCAGAGTTGCTGGGAATATGTTTGCTTTTAATCTCTGAGCCGTTCTACTTGCTGAAGTGCCTGGAATCTGTCTCAAAAATATTTTGGAGGGGAAACGCGATCATAAAGCTGGAGCTTTGGGCTATGCACGCTTCGTTTGAGAGCTGTAACATCTTTGATGGGGGTGAGTGTTGCTAACCTGCCTCCTTTGTTTTCTGACAAGGAGAGTAATTTTTAAAATAACATTTTAATCCCTTGCACTGCATCCATGTCAGTGTTAGCTTAACTCAGCCCATATTTCAGGAACTCTGGGAGGTGTTTCACTTTCGTTCAAGTAGATTTAGGTCTTTTATTGCTTTCATGACACTACTGCTAACTGGGACCAGAGCCTGGCATGTGCAACAGGCAGCAAAGTCCTACTCCCAGCAGAGTTCCTGTTCAGTTCCTTGCACAAAACCCTCTGCTTCCTCCAGCATCTCTAGAGCCTCATAAGACCCCTCCTCTTCCCAGCACAACTCAGGCTGGCTCCATCCCTTCTCCTGGAGCTGGTTGTGTTTTTCCTGAGCGAAAGGAAGAGGTTCCCAGTCTCTGCAGATGCCATCCAACTGCCCCAGCCAGCTCATTTCTGCCCTGCTGAGAGATGCCCGTGGTAGTGCAGGCATCATGCCTGCCTTCCATGGCCAATCGGAAAGGGCAGGGACAAAGGTAAGGCTGGTAGCATGAAAAGGCTGCTTGTTGCAGCGTTTCATGGCCAGTGAGCATGACCAGCCTTCAGGGCTAATTACCAGAGGAAAAAGAAGTATGTTCTTGTCAGCAGGCCTACAGGGTTACTAGTTAATGAAGCAGATATGCAGGTAGCTTGTTCAGTGGCATGAGTAAGTGGCTGCCTTCTGTCCTCGGGGATGTGGGCAAACCCTGGTGTTGTGCTGGCAGGCTTACAGCATAAACATGTCTCTAAACATTGTCTGCAGGAATCCCTTTGTACTGCTGGGTCGTTGTGTGCCCAAAAGCTAATAGTCTGCTGTCCCAGTGCTGTGCTGGGCTCCATGCAAAAGAAGGGAAAGAACGCAGTGGAGTAAACAAAGTGTGAAGTCTTTGCCCAGTCTGGTTGGTATGGACAATCCTGGTGGCTATTTCTGGCTCTTGATTTCATGCTTTCAGTTCATGAAACTTACTCCATCTCGTGTCACCTCTTCAGCTTGTCCTGGAGAAGGTACTGCTAATGAGGAAGCAGCATCCATGGTATGAGATTCCTCCAAGTCTGCTGTGATAACTGCTACTTGCTAACCTCACCATTACCTGCCTTTTGACCCATCAATGGGGTGATATTTGACAAGGGATCTCTGTAATACAAAAAAGCTGACTTATGTATCAGACAATGTTATCGATCTCCTCTGCCAGTGTTTCTTGTGTATGTACCAGAAATGATCCCTTTATTGTCAAATGTCACCTATTTGAGCTGATGGTTGGACCATAGAGCTGGATGAACATCCCAGTGCAAGACTTGTGACCCAGTGTCCCAGCAGAATGGCCTGGCTGCACACAGGGAGCACAGAATGCAGCCCTAAGGATGCTGCAGGTCAGAAGTAAGATGTGTTGGTGCAGAAATCCAGGAGAAGGTGCACTGTGCCTGACTGGAGGCTGCTGTTCCCTACCTGTGGGGCAACCCCTCAACACCAACCCCTTGTAATGGCTCTGGACTTCTTTATAGTCATGCTGCTTCACTCTGCATTTCTACCAACAGGTTCCAGTCTCTGCGCATCCCCTGGGATGGATCTCACTGCTGCCCTTTCTTCTGGGGACCAGGCAGGGGACACAGAAACGCTGCTGCCAAGGGGTGCAGAGAAGGATGTGTCAGCATCGCCAGCCTTAGGAAAAGTGACAGCAGCAAGAGAGATGGAAAGTCTGAAGGTGGCCAACCCTGATGGAGCAGCGGTGGAAGCTTCAGAAAACCCAGAGGCAGAAGGAGTTGCTGAAGTGATCCGAGCAGCAGAACGAATAGCAAAATCTGAAGTGGCCAAGGTGCTGCAGTCAGCGATAGCTGAGGTAGAGGCCCTACACCATTGGTGCCCATTTGGTGTCCCTTGGGTTAGGCCCATACAGCTAGCACAAAACTTGCCCTTGCAGTCCTGCCCTCTGAATGCCTCAGGTAGATAAGACCTCCTGGAGCCTTAGGAGACTGAGTTATTTTGGGAATATTGGATGCAAGAAAAGGAAAAGGTTGTGGTGGTGGGGGGGAGATCCTTGAAATCTCCAGAGGGTTTGTGCTCTTTTCCTATCTGGTTTCCCTCTTTCAGATGAGGTGGGTTTTTTTTCCACAATAGCGGGCACTTTATCACGCCTGGTAGAGCTAAGGATACAGAGCGCTCTCCATTACAGCCCCACTGGCCACATGCTCATCCTGTTCTGAAGAATTCATATTTGGGGATCGAAAGGGGTCCATGCATGGTGTTTACTCAGCAGAGAATTTTTATTTGACGTTTGAGCAATTATGCCTTGTGTTGTCTGTGAGTTTACCGAGGGTGATAAACGTGCTTTTCCCATTTGAAAAACCTGTCTTTTAACATTGATGATGTGGCGACAGATTTTCAGCAGGGCTGGGAGTGGGATTTGCCAGGGCTCGGTGCCCGCTGTCAGAGCCAAATTATCAGATGTTCCGCAACCAGCAGCTCGCTGTTGGGTGTGAGGCCTTTGGACATGTTCGTTCCCATGTGTGGAGCTCATTTGTTGCCTGTGCGCCCCTGAGTGTCCACCTTCAGCTCTAAGGACTGTGTGCAGGAAAATCTGGATCTTGTCTCTACGGGCTCTGATTTCATTTTGAGTCTGCAGGGTCAGCTTGCTGCCGTCACTGTTTCCTGGGCCCCAGCACTGCCCTGAGGGCATGTCTTTGCTGGAGGACATCTTCCTTTAGTTTACCCCTGGTCCTGGAAGTAGCTTTGCTCAGGATGGGCACTTCTGCATGTATTTCAGTGTGTTTCTATGTCTCATAGAGATCAGCTGGACTTAGGAACTTGCTGAACCTATTCCTTAAATCAGAATGTGCAGAGGGGCCCTTATTTCTAAGTATCAGTGGTGTGTTTTTCTATGATTTTTCCAGCATTTCACACATTTACTCTTGACTTTTCAGCTCAAAGAGATGAGGAGGAGCATGTGGTTAAAGCCAAAGAGCATCACTCAACAGGAGGAGGAGGACTGGGAGAAGAAAGAGGTGATGTGAGGTGGAGGTTGGTTCATAACCAAAGTGGGGCTCGTACACTGACAACTCCCATTATATCCCCTTTGTAAGTGCCCACGCTATTAAAAATAAAGACATGCCACATTCCACGTGCAGCATCATTCATGGGCTTGAAGGCCCTTGTCTCCTGGCTTTGTGAAATGACAGCTCCACACCAGCTCATCCATGATGAAGGAGGGCGAGGAGCTGATTGTGATGGAAAATATGTTGCTGGCATGAAATGGTATAAAAAAAAGAAATAATTTCAAATGTCAGGTCAAGTTGCCATGCCCCACAGACCAAGTCATGATCTGCGGGAGTACTGCTAATGTGAATTAGTTTCACATCCCAGCAGAGCAGATGCAGTTGCTAGCAGCCTATCCAGTGTGCTCCAGCTCTGAAGCATTTCTTGTCTGGCTATGACTGGTAAGTATGATCTGTTTTCTGTTTTGTTTTTCTAATTTAAGTTATTTTTCTGGTGAAAGTAATGGGTAAAACCTCTCCATCCAGGCTAAAAATTGGTGGAAAGACAGAAAAAGAAAGTCAAGAAATTGGACTCAATACCTACAATGGTATGGTCAGCATAAATGGCATGCTTCCCAGGCAGTGCAGATTGCCATTAGAACGGGTGTCGTGATTTTGAGAGGGAAATATGGTTTCTTCTAAGGTTATTTTCTCAGCCTGTGAGGTATAGGTGCGTTTGGGTGATGGAGCAGTCTGGCAGCAAGGTGGTAGAGTGTGGGATCAGAACCAAGAAAGGCTTGATGTGCATCTCCCATATCCTATGAAGGATGATCACAGTGCGGTGTCTCCAGTAAAGTGGGAAATGTACCCTTCTCCTGCTGTGACATCAAAGGGGTTTCTGTGCCCTTCGCAGTGCACACAGCACCAGCACTGCCTTCTCTCTGGGGCAGTGACAGCTGGGGAGGGGAGAACAGCAACCTCTGATCAGAGCTCAGCCCCCTGGCCCTAGATCTGAGGAGACAGAGCCCGCCCTCCCTTCCCTTACAATAATTTTATTTTATTACAAAAAGAGCCCATATTAAAAAAGCTCATGATTATGTTTTCTGTTCACCAAGACTTTTCCTGTATTCGACCTTTGGATAACCTCCAAGGCTTGCAAACATTTGAAAGGAGTAAAGGAGCTCGTTTTATTGCAGGGCCTCAGCATACATTCTTTCCAGCCTATCTTTAACATCAGTTGACAAGAATTATATAATTGCAGTCTGTGATCCCTTTAAGGCTAAAACGTATTCATTTTCCCTCAAAGAACACTTCAGGTTTCAGAGTTAAATGTATACATTTTTTTCCATCTGGGCTATTCTGTAAAAGCTGCTTTCTCTTCATCTGGCAAGTCCCATTCTACCAAGTTGCATGGATTTATTTTTTACTGCGGTTTTCAGCTCGCATGTTAACAAGTAGAGGAGAGAGCCTCCAAATCCCAACCTGTGTTTCCCATTGCATTGGAAAATTAGTGGGTTCCAAAGACCACGCAGGGGGAATTATCCTCCTCAGGTGGAACCAAATAAAATTTCAGCGTGCTGATTTAATCAAATTAGTGTCTAATGCTAATTGATAGGCAGCCTGGAGACAGACAGGTAGCTGGACTGGATCTGATCTCGCATTTCAGTGGTATGATGTAACCCTCTGGGTCAGGAAGGAATTGCTGTTCTATCAGAATGGCATCTGCCACCATGTTGTAGGAAGCTGTGGACATCAGATACTCTGGTAGGAGCTGGGGAAAGATGCCAAGAGAGAAATCTGAAGATATTACCTAGTGTTTAAAAAATGAATTGGCTGCAGCCATGACTGCATTGTTTGCACGTGTTCCCTGAGGTTCAGGTTTTCACTGCCTTGAGAACAGCAGCTCTCAAGACTGTCTGCTCTGAGCTGAAGCGATGCCCCAGCGGTGCTGAGCACAGCGGGCAACAAACTGAAAGTCTGCAGAAAGGAAAAAACAACAAAAAATCCCCCTTCCCACTCTTGGTACTTCCCAACAATGAGAAATGAAGAGAGCCACAGCCTGGTCATGGGTATCTGCGTGCAGGAAGGGAAGTTGCATTTATCTGGTAAATGAGCTATTAAGAGCGATTAAGCTGTTTGAAGCTGGGGCTCAATGGGCCGATTGTCCGCTGTGGTGCAGCTGAGGGGTTGGGGGTCCAAGTGGGGGCTGAGGGGTCGGAGTGAAGAGGTTTATGTTGTGGCTTCCCACTTAGCTTACCCCAAACCTCCGTGTCCTTACGTGTAGGATGGTGGTAGCCGGTGTGCTTTTGTCTGAGCACTTTAGGAAGTGCAAACTTTTTATTCCAAGTGGTGTTTACCTGTAAAAATGGTTCCCTACTTCAAATATTTAGTTATTGTAATGGTGATTGCCCCTGTGCCCCTTAGGGGTGGGGGCAGGGGCAGCATTCCTGGTTTTATGGAGGGGCAGGTTTGGAAGGGCTGTAAATGCAATAACCTACGAGAGAGGAGCGTAACAGAATCCCTCTAACAAACTACAAGCCCACAGTTTATACACTTGGACGTAGATTAGGGTCCTGCCTACTGTATAAAAATAACCGTGTTTGGATTTCTTTGTGGCCAAAGAATCTCATAACCTGTTAAGTTCTCACCACTCATTTTTCTAACGGAGACGGGGCTGTGTAATACCCTGTATTGCACTGCAAAGAAAATCTCAGCTTCGTTAAGCTGTTTCCTGCTTTTGGTAGCCTCTCTGTATCAGGATTCCCATTCTTGTTTCTGTTTCAAGCAGGAGACTAGTTTACAAGGCAAGTTCCTCCTTGGAGATCACAAGAGGCTTTCTTTCCCCTTTCTTTTTCTAAGAGGAAGGATTAGGTCACCAGTAATACCATTTGCTTTTTATTTTTCTCTGCTTTGGCTAATCTGCTCTCCAAGATGTCCATGTTACAAGAGAAATAAAAGGCTTTAAGCGGCCGCAGGATATTCCCCCCTCACCTCAGCTCTCCAGCCGAGGAGGGCGACTTACAGAAATCACCGCATGCAAAAGCCTTAAACCAGGATTCCAGATGCTTGTAAGACAAAGCAGAGAGATAGCAGCACGTCAGGTGCTGGTGATTATCAGCACCATCCAGCTCTACTGGCAGTATGGCTTTGTATGGAGAGCTCCTGCAGCCACTCACCTGCAACCAGCAGGCTAATGGCTGTGTTGAGACCTTTCTGTTCTATTGTCTCTGTGCATTTTTACCTGGGAATGGTACCACAGCAGAGCTGCACTGTGCTGGCTGAGCGTGGCACCCTGCCTGGCCAAGGCACGTTGTGTGCGACATGCTTGGTTTCACCCAGGGAAGGATGAGTGCTGTGTGAGGAAAATTTCGGGACAGAGAATAGCAAGCACCAGCAGAGATTGTTTTTGTGAAGGCTGTGCGAGTCTCATCTAAATACCGAGTGCTGGTTTGTGCTGGAGCCATAAACGTGCTGCAATAAATAAGAGTCTGCATTGGTAGTTTGTACCTAGCACAGTACAGTGTGTTCGTGCTGGTTATGTTACATTTGGCAACCTCTGTTAAGGGGCCAGGTAGGACTGGATCTACATCAGCGCCGTTCTGCTGAGCTCTGTGCCAACCCCCAGCAGCCAGAGCTCTGCCTCTCACATGTTTTCGGCTGGCTTTTTTCAGTCCTTTCTTTCCAAAGAGTTTTAAAAACACAATTAAATGGACAGGACCACTCAGCAGCTGAGCATAAAAAGCCATTTATCTGAGGATATCAAAGTGCTTGACAGAGGTGGGTAATTCTCTCCGTGCCCTTCTCGCGGGGAGGGATGCTGGCATGCAGAGACAGCAAGCGGTTATCTGAGTAACGGAGTCAGTAGCAGAGGCAGTAATTAAAACTCCAGTCTCATGACACCCAACTCTGTACTGTAACCACTAGACAAACTGCCTCCCAGAACCGTATCTCATCTCTATCTCCCTCCATATGCACAATAAAGCTTTTGTAGTATATGCTGTACGCTTGCTATTGATAGTTGTATCAGCTGAAAGATAATGCGTGCTCCTCTAACTGGCTGCAAGTGCACTCCGTACAACCTCAATTATCTGAGCATAATGGGGGAGTGGTGGAGAATTTTGGGTAGTCGAGGTTTTGAGTGATTGAAGGAGGTTTTGGTGTAATGAATGGTCATGGTGATACACGGCATCGTTTGGAGAGCAGGTTGGGAGAGCTGGGTCTGTGCAGTCAGCTCACAACCGAGGTGCTGCAGCTTGGGATATGGTGTCCATAGATTCACAGAAGTGTTTGAGTTGGGATAGAGTTTTAAATGCCATCTGGTCCAACCCCCCTACCCTCCCCCCTGCAGTGAACAGGAACCCCTGCAGCTCCATCAGGTGCTCAGAGTCTGACCTTGGGTGTCTCCAGGGATGAGGCACCCACCCCTCATCACTGCAGGTACCTCTCTAAGATCAGTGAAGGCCAACAGCAGTTGTTAATGGAAAACCTCTATGTGGCAGCTCAGAACACCGCTCAATAGGAGCACACGGGGCTACGTGGGTGGCTTCCACTGTCTGCAGAGAAGCAGGGCCAGAGAGCGTCCGAAAAATAATTTCCCCTGCACATGCTGTAAATTGTAGATTTTGAGTACAGCCCAGCTGTTAATGAGCTCCATACGGGCGGAGCAGCGCAGTGTCTATAGAGATGTATTTGTTTACAAAGTTAAAGGCAGGAGCTGGGAGCTATGCATCCTGGCTGTTACCTGCAAGCTGGGACACATTGATATGTGTGAGCTGATGCCTGACGTTGCTGAAGCAGCCCACTCTTTTAAATGGCTTTAAATTCCAGTCTGTGCTGCTCCTCTGGAAGTTGCAGTGCCTGCTGGTTGTGTTCTCAGGTTCAAATGCCTAGAAGAATAAAATGGGTTTTCTCTTGTGCTGCAGTGCTTACCCAAATCCACGTGTTTGTGCAAGAAACCCATCTGTTATCTTTGATACAGTCTGGACACACACATATGCGTGTAATTCCCTTTCTCTTCAGACACCAATCTGTGTACGTGTATTTATGAGGGCTTGACACAGGCTTCAGTAGAAGCGGGACTGACCCCAACATTTTGTACATTATTAAGAGGAACAACAGTTCACCCTTTAAAATGCCTATATTTGGAAATCTTGCTCTAAACTCGTGCCGGTTTAACTTAATTTTGTGGCGTTTCTCCAGATTTTCATCACCAGGGGAGATGAGGACAGGACAGAGAGCAATCCTCATGCTGCACAGAGGTGAGCACCCATTTCAGAAGCCATAAGGGCATGGGACAAGCCCTGCTGTGAGGAAGTGGCCACACAGGTGCTGTGATTTAGCGCCTTTCCTCCTGCCCCACTCTTTTTGTTCCAATCTTTTTTGATCGTTGCAAATCCCATCTCTTTTACTTTATTGGTTTCCAATATCTGGTCAGCTGCTCCTATGGGAACCCCACAACCCCTTTGCTTTTCCTTGGGTCATCCCGCTCACTTTGGGGGATCGTGTTGTGGTGCAGAAAGCAGCATGATAAGGCACAAAGGGCCTTGATAGAGCCCGAGTTTTGTTTAACAGTTCAGATAGTGAAAGTTTACAAGAGCCAGTACTGGGAAAGCTATGCTGTGAATAGAGCTATTATTGCCATTATCACATTGTTTAGACTGGTGGGCCAAAACACAGGCATTTCGTATTTGTTTAACAGCTTCATCAAGCTGTATATTTGTATTGTCCTTTGGGCTGTGTTGTCAGAGGGTTGCAAGCGACATAAGAAGAAGTATCAGCCGTTCCTTGGGGGATTTGCCGGTCCAAGAAGTCATTAATTACAGAGCAGCGGAGCCGAGGCAGAGGCAGGGTTTGGCTTTCCCGAACTCGGAGGAGCGGCGGGGGCCGATAGAGGGCAGCAGGCTCCTGCGGCTGCAGGGTGCCCGGTCCGAGACTGTCCGGTGTTGGGGTGTCCTGGTGAACTTCCCCTTCGTGTAGGAAGATTAAAATTAAAGAAGAAAAAAAAAAGAAAAGAAAAACTCTCGGGGGGGAATTAAAAAAAAAGAGGAAAAACACGCAGAAACTACAAAATCTACAACGCAATCCTTATGCTGCAAAACGTCCCCTCTAAAGAATATCCCTATAAACTCGTGTGGTGTCTGGAGGATCCTGTGAAAACAGCTTTCTGTCTGTGTTCTGTTTCTGTATGAAACCCAAGATGATCTATCGTGTTGTGCTCTGGTCTCTGCTTCATGATGAAGCTGTGGGTAGGTTGCACGACTCATTCTTTCACTTATTTCAGCACTTATTCTCCCATTTCAGTACAAGCAGTTTTCACTTTTTTTTCCCCCCTCTTTGTCACAAAACAAAACCAAATCCCTTCCAGATCTGCCATGGATTTGTTGCTCTGCTGTCTGTCCTGGTGCCGGGCTCTGGGTTTATGGGCAAGGTGAAGGGGAGCACATCGTTAGGAGAGTTTGTGCTCAGGGCGTGCAGCAGAGAGCACAGAATCAGGGCTTACAGACAGACTCTGCTCCTCAGCTTTCTGCTTGTCTTTCATGCACTTTATTGCACCTTTTCTGCAGTTCATTCCAAGGACGCTCACGTTCATAATCCCTGTCTGACACAGAGGAATCCCCTTTGGCTCTCAGCGCGCAGCCATGGCTGCATTCTGCTGCTTGATTTGTTGTCTTTGATCATTTCTAATTATTGTTTGCATCAGTTCTTGTTCGAGTTGCTGGTGCTGCTCACTTCTGACCACGATCTGAGACCGAGTGCTGTAACGTTGTCTTGGCGTTTTCTATTGCTGCATTATTTTCAGGGCTGATCTCAGCAGAGCATGGCTCATCATTGCACGAGGCTCCCAAACCTCGTGTCAGCCGTCAGCTCAGGGTGTAGAGCCCCTGAAAGCTGGGGTGTGCGCATGCTGGGGTTCCAGATGTGGGCACAATGCGCTGCCGGTGTTGGTTTTGATCGATGGTGCTCTGAAAGCGGTGTGCTTTTTCTCTGATGACAGCTCAAAATATCCCTCAAACTGAAAGTACTTCTTCTCCCATATTGTGACAGCAGCTCCTCGTATACAGAAAGCCTTCCTGGTATTTAGAAAATCAGTGCATTGCGCTCAGGCTGAGCAGCGAGCAGGATTCTGTTTGAAGTCCCCTTATATAGTGAAGTAATAATGTTTTATGTGTTAAAAACAGGGTCAGCAATACCTCACAGCCCAGGACTGTTAGGGTCAGCACTGTTTTTAAGCTCACACGAAGCAGTGAAGCCTCTGCTTGGGCAAAGAGCAGTGCTAGTTGGCCACAGCCAATGCAAGCAGTGTGCTGGTGGCAGGACTAACAGGACCAGTGCAGAAGTGGGGAGTGCATGTAAGTATTTGGTGCTTGTTCTGGTTTTGTTTTATTTGCTTCCTTTTTGGGCTAAATATTGTCACTTGGAGCAAGTAATACATTATTAATTATTATTATTATAAATTTTAAAGGGATCTGACCATGTAAAACTTAGTGCTGACCCCCGATCTTACAACAGACGTTCCCATCAGCCTCACTGACTCCTTGCAGAGCGAAGGCCACGGGAGAAATCCCACACAGGGGAACATCTTTGCCCCATAAACTTTATCTGATCCCATCTTGGGAGTAGGCAGAGGGCTTGGTCCTGGAGCACTGAGCTCTGCCTATCCCCCTCCAGTAGGGTTTTGCCTGGACAGACGTGGGGATGCAACCACTGCTGAGCTGCTGTCTGTTGCTCTGCGTTATCTGTGGCACTGTGTTGTTCTAGAAACTTTCTTTTCCTGCCTGGCTTCTGCAAATGAAGAAGGGGGAAAAAAAAAAATAATAATGAAGAGACCTTCATTTGGTGGCATAGAAAATTTGCATAAAATATCGCTCTAAGCATTGAAGGATCTTATTACATAGGGTTTTGATGATAATCTATGTTGAAATAATATTTAACACATGCTGCACTTTTAATTAAGTATCTGAATAATCTCAAATTAATACCAGAGGTTTAAAAATAAGTTTTCATTTTAGTGAACTGTAACATAATAGCAAGCTGCACCGCAGCCCCCTCCTTTACCCTTTGATTTAATTAAATGCCCTTCTGCGCTTCTTCTCACTTCAGATACGCGCAGAAAGAAGTCAGCCCTCGATATTTTACTTAGGATTGCACCACTTTTCCTTTCCCTACGTCACCTCCCTGGTCTCGGAGCGGGGCTGTGGGGACAGTGTCTCTATGGGACTGGCTGTGGTGCTGGGAAGCCCTGCGTTGTGCACTAGGGGTGGCTCAGCATCGGAGCTCTCTGCTCCTGGAGTTTGGTTGTAAAGCAAAAGAGGTTTAGCAGTGTAATGGTTTCAGAGTGCAATCAACCCACTGCAAATAAATTCACGTTGATTCTATTTATTTTTTCAAATTAAAAAGGCCTGATCCAGCCAATTTGTTTGCCTTGCAGTGAGGCGCGGGTGACAATCACTGCTTCATTATTCCATCTTAAGAAATTCCATTAACCAAAGGAGGGGAAAAAAAAAACAACAACAACCAAAAACCTAATACCTCACTTAGATGCACGTCAGCGAAATTGTTTTGCTGCGCCCGGCCGGAGCAGTGCACGGGAGGAGGCTGAATACTGCCATCAGGAACGCGCTGTTTGGAGGATGTGAGGCAGGCTGAAGGCTTTCTGTTAGATCTCCCCTTTATCCCTCACCATCTATCATTGTAAAGGAGACGTATATGCCCGGCGCGCTTTGTATATTAAGGGAGCTGCCTGCTTTTCTCCCTTTGCGGAGATAATGACGCCGAGGGTTGTTGACTGCTGTTATCTCTGATGACAGCCTTATCTGCATGGCTCTGATTCCTGCTCCCGGAGTCGCGGATCTGCAGCCCTCCATTGCAATGACCACTGCTCCGATTGTGGCACGGAGCTGCCAACAGTGAGGCGAACGCTTAGCAGCAGTGTGACATCTGCTGCATTCCCTTCCTACCCCCTCAGTGCAAAGCACTGGAGTGAAATGCTGAGGGCAAGAGAGGATGGGAGCCTCTAAAGAAGGTCAGATCCCAACTAAGTTCCCCTATGTGGGACAGGAGGGTGATGAGCAGTGCTGGATGGTGCCCCAGGTTGGAGCAACCCTCACTGGTGCACCCAGCAATGCTGTTTGCATAGCACAGGAGGGACCATTGCACCCTCCCGGCTGCACCAAGTAGGAATCCAGGAGTTTATTTTAACTCCTCTAAACATAATAATCTGCAGTTAATTGGAGAACATTCACCGTGCCTCGAAGGTGTAGCGTGCTGCAGTTGTTTGGCAGGCTGGATTCCCACCCCTTGGAGATCTTAGAGCAAATTTCAAATATTTATGAATTTAGCCTCTTAGCGCTCTTGAGAAGCAGCCGTGCTTTACTGCTGCAGAGAGCAAGATGGGGAGATAGCACGTGTGCTTGGCCAGGCTCGCCCGGAGCCCGGGGTGATGCATCAGACCCAGCCACATGCCCACAGCAGATCCCGTGAGCCTTAAAAATAGCCAAACGAACCTCCTCTCCCCAATGTGGATATCTGTGAATCCTGCCTGCGGCTGCACAACTGCAGCTCACACGCAGCCCTCACTCTGCGCGTGCAGCTGGGTTTTTCCTTGCACGTTTGTCTGCTCTTTCTCAAATCCATGCTTTTATTCTCCCTGTCGTATCTGGTAATATATGCTTCAATCCGAACGCTCAGAGCAGTTTCTCTGGGAGACGATCCCACCTGGCTCTCCTGAGTTGCACCTTTAATGTCAGTGCTCAGCTCGCCGACACTACGGTTTGAGGCTGCCCCAGTTGGAGCTGCACAGCCTTGCTTGGGGAGGGTATTCAGTTTGCCCTAGAAGCTTAAAGAGATGTTTGTTTTTCTAGTGCTCCAGAAGAAGGCACAGCCAGACCCTTTCTTCAGTGGTGAGGAACAAACTACTGATTAAACTCCTTATTCTGTCCTGAAAAATTTCTTAAATGAGACATAGTGATGTATAACGAAAAGGTTTCTGTTTGAAAAGCATTTGCATCTGAAAAGCCATTTTTATTGGGTAAGAAGTTTGCCCATGAGGGCTCAGAACTGCTGCTCTGGTGCCTGGCTAAGGGGCTGCTCCATGTAAACCAGCACCAATCTCCCATCAATGCTCGTTTCAGATTGCAGACAAACTGATGCTCTTTGGGAAATTTGGTTGCAGACCACAGCATGCGATGTTCTCACACACTTTAAGAGCAGTTTGAGTGTAGATAACTTGTCTGTTCCCCCTCCTTCCCCAGAGCTTGCAGCAGGTCTAACAGGAGCTGTACATGAAGACAGAGCAGGCTGCATGCAGAACTCTTCTTTTCCAGATGTATACTGGGCTGAAAGGGGCTGAGGTGAGCAGTGCTGCCTCATCTTGCGGTGGCTGTACCATTCCTATAGCATTCTCCATCCCAATTTTCAAAGCACAACACAAACGTCACCATTGGTGCACCATAATTTTACCCACCACAAGGGTGGGTAAATTTGTGCCTTTGCAGGATATAAACTTCCATTTAAACTTCGGGAGGACTTCATGCTCTGCCCTGGCAGTGTTTATCTGCTCCGACTGTGAATGGGAATTGGAAAAGGGGAAAGAGAGAAAGGCTGCTCTTTAAAAAGCTAATTTAAAAGCAGGCGCAGTCTTCTGTAAAGATGATTCTGATTGTCCAGAGCTCTTTTAAAGGGACAAGGTTAAATGCATTTGTATTGAGAATGTGGGATTAGGCGTGCACGCAAAATGAACAACATCTTCTTTATTTATTTCATACTTAAATGGCCAAGAGTGTCAGTCAGTCAATTCCCGATGATTCAGGAATGCAAGGGGATTTTCTGTATTGTTTTTTTTTATTCATAAAGCTTTTTATCACTGGCTTTTGTACGTTAGCTATTTCTGCCGTGCCACTGAGCTTCTCTTCTGTCCACTCTCTTCCTGTAACCAAAGGGGTTGAAATAAGCATCGTCTGTAAATGGCTCAGCAGGTTGGAAGATGCAGGTAAGGACTTGTGTCTATTGCCCAGTGCCTCGACTGTGTGCACAGCTGCCTCGTGTGGGAAAAGGAGACTCAGGTTGGATATTAAGAGAAAATTCTTCTCTGGAAGTGTGGTGATGCACTGGCACTGCTGAACAGGGAGGTGGGGGAGTCATCATCCTTGGAGGTGTTTAAGAACCTCGGAGATGTGGCACTGAGGGATGTGGTTATGGGCATGGTGGGGTGGTTTGGGGTTGGACTTGGTGATCTTAGAGGTCTTTCCAACCTTAACGATTCTATGGTGATCTGACAGCCACGCTGCTGTTCTGCATCCAACCAAAAATGACCGAGGGTTTAAAACAACCCCACAAAGCAGGGAATTATTTACAAAGTGCTGATGCTTTGGCAAAAAACAAGGAAAACAACACAAACATAAGCAGAGCAGTTTAAAGCAATTACAGTCTCTACTCAGTACTTTTTTTGGTATATTTTTACTTTGTGATTTTAATCTTGGCTGTGTCTGTTCATTGCCGTTATAAAAGGAAGAAATCATAACAACTGCTGAGAGGAAGTGGGAGTTGCTTTATTGTCAGCTTTATAGTTGGAGAAACTGAGGCATGGAAAGGTCGTAGGTGGAGCGAACTGGCAAAAAGCAGTGCAGGAGCCAGGAGTGAACCCAAGACTCCACACCATGGCGGATGGCATTTCTTGTGCCAAATGTTCTGAGAGAGAACCAAAGGACCTCCAGTCAATGGAACTTGCCCATGAGCATCACCTGGGGAGCCAAGGGCTGGAGGCCGTGTGCCCCACAAGCTGACATTTGGTAGCGTGGACTCTGGTGTGGCAGCGAGGGAAGATGCTGTCTGTTTTCAGAAAATCTGTTTGAAAGCAGCTCAGCTTACATCTCCCTTTGGGTGAGCACAGCCAAAGGGCTTCAAGGGTCCTCTGTGTGGGTACCATGTAAGGGAGCTCTGGTCTCGAGCTGTGCAGCAGTGTCCAGATATTTCCCATCAGTGGAGCCTCTTCCTTAAAAAAGAGAATAAATGTGTATATTAATCCCAGCTTGTCATGCGCTGTCTGCCTTCTCTCAGCTGTCTGGGTTCACCCTCCCACACGAGCTTTGGTGGGATCTCTCTAGATCCTATCTTACCTTTCTGGAGCCAGCACAGCCTCCCCTTTGTATAGACTGGGCCAGAAAAGCTGTGTGTCACTGCTCAAATGTGCTGTGTTGGGTCATGGCAGCTGGGGATGTCACTGGTTGGAATTATTGCTGAGAAAAGACCAAGATTGAATACCCAGCACAAGGACGGGTCTGTCTGATGTGCCCTGTAGGCTTAATTAGCGCTTGGATTTTGCTCACCACTATTTCTTCAAACCAAACCCACTAGCAAACAGATGACGTCAAGGAGAAGGGCAGGAATGCTGTGTTCGTGGCTTATTACTGTTTATATAGCGCCAAAGTTGAGTAAGGCACTTGAAAAACAGGCAGGATGGCATGAAATACTGGCCCTTATTAAGGCAGACGGGGTTCGAGTGTTGAACTTTTTTGATTGTGGTGGAATCAAGATTGCTCTTTCCCAGGAAGTTCATTTTTTTTGGGAGTAAATCTCAGGACAGGTTTGGGTTCTCTGGGTAGAACCGGAGGCTGGGGGAACCCCAAACAATGAGGGTGAGTCCCCGAAGGCTGCAGAGCTGTGCTGCCTGGGGAGCTCTCCATTCAGCAGAGGTATGTCCCAATGGACCTCTAACTCTTCAAATGTGCTGGTAAGTCAGTTCTTATTCATACAGATGGAAATATAACACAAATAGTTTCCTGCAACCAGGACCTAAGTTTTCTGTACATTCCTACTCATCACTTTGTTCCAGGTTTATTCTTGGCAGTGAATATCCCTGGATTCCTGTTCAGAGTAGAGTGGACTACACTTTCTCCAAATCCTTGCTCTGAATCACAAAAAAAAATGTGTTATTTCCTTGCAATGGTGTTGTCCAAGATTTAGAGGTCGTGATCCAACACATCAGCCAAAAGAATGACCTTGGCTTGGAAACGAGGTCTGTTGAAAGGTTCATTGAATTGTTGGAGGTTTTTGCCTGCTTTCTGTTTCTGTAACCATTTGGACACTTATACATCACATTTTCAGGCTTTTCCCAGATCTCTGAAGGCCAGGTGCTCATTTTTCCTGCTGAGGAATTTGAGACCATTTGTGCTGTCTACCTTTAAGGTGCCTGTGTTGGGTCCTGACGTGATGAAGCTCCTCCTCCAAACTTCTGTGCTTCCTCTGGAATGAGCTCTTAGATACCAACCTCCCAGAACTGGGCACCCAGATCAGTGTACGTAAACACCCTTCACCCCCATCATCTCATCAATAGCATTTGGGAACTAAAACTGAAGCAGTAGGAAAAAAAAAAAAAGCTTGTATACTGTAGGCATCATGATAACAACAGGAGCTGGCAGCACAGTAAGCTTGTGCTGTCAAGCCAGCTGTTAAAATGTAGGTGTGGGTGAGAGGGCCCAGCTGAGCTGTTTCCTGGAATGTGGAAAATAGGGCAGCAAAGTGTTCTAGGATTGGAAATTTGATTTTTTTTGCACCAGCCCCTTTGGCTGCATTCTTGCCTTTGTCTGGTCGCTGTGCCTGTCTGTGCCAGTAGGTTTCACTAACACGTGCTGTTCATTCCAAACAGATTTGATGTGGGAATTCCCATTCCTTGTATACCCCAAAACTGGGAAAGAGTACCCCCCATTGGCTGAGGAGCTGCTCCATGCACCATGTTGTGTTGCCCCTAGACTCAGGTAGGCAGCATAGCAATATCCACGGTCAGTGCAAATAGGAAGAAGCCTTAAATAAATCTGAGGAAGTCACAATTTGCTCATAGATGCTCCATAGCCATAAAAGGTGGTGAGAGCTGTAGAACCAATTACTCCTCCCAGGCTGTTCAATCTACTCCTATACACTGCAACCAGAACAAATGCACTGCATGTTTGAGGCTGCAGATCTCACCAACAGCATCTGCATTCTTTGCTTATGTGCTGTGGGTCAGATCAGCTCAAAGCAAGATCCAGCACTCCAAATCTGAGCAGCGCTAGAAAACCAGGACACAGCAACAGCAATGCCAAAGGGATTGACAGGCTGACAGGGGTATTTTTGGGGTTGGGGGAAGCCTAATGAATAAATGTTATGGTGTACAAATCCCCCTAAATTTTTATATATATATATATATATATATATATATATATATATATATATATATATTTTAGCATTTCTCTAATGTTTCTTTCTGCCTCTCCCTTCCAGAACTGAAATGCCATCTCACAGAGCGCAGTGACCTCCCTGGAGGGCTGTCCTTGGGCTGTGGCTTCATGCTCCCCTGTCTCATGGGAGACACTGGATTTCCTTCCTAGATGTCTCCCACGGAGCACTTTGGAGCATTTATGTTTCTGTAGTGCAGGACTGAGCCGAGAAGCAGCTCAGAGCACGTGTGGTAAGGTGTCCTGTGCAGAGGCTGCCCTTAAGCATTGCTCTCCAGCCCCAGCTTGGCCATTCATGGTGTGTTGCATTTGCCAAACATAAATTGAAATAGGTCTTGAACAATTGCATTGGCATGTGTGTGACTTTCTCTCCAGCCAAGCAGTGAAGGCACCGTGGCTCCTGTTGCAGAGCATGCCAATACTTGGAACATGTTCCTGCCAATATCCCACATAAATCACGCCTTATCCAGCCCTCCTCAGTCCTTCTGGAGATTTCTGCTTCACTGCAAGTGATACGTGATGGATCTGCGCTTCCTCAGAGCATCACGTTGCAGACAGATCTCAATGCACTTTTTTACGGTAAGTCTGAAGTTGTAGAACTGCTCTCCTTTCTGCTGTCAAGTGTGTGCTTCAGCCCAGCATGGGGTGTATGAGAGGGGACTACAACTTGTTGAGCACCACAGAACACCTTAGCCCTGTAAGTGTTTGTGTTTGAAGAGCTGATCTTCCTGCAAGGAATAGCCCTGAGGGACTTAAAGCTGACATGTAGATGGGGTTTTGGTGAACATCTATCTCCAAAACTTCCATACTTCAGTAGGAAAACTTGACCAAGTCTCCTTGCCTGTTTGGGTGTAAGAGTTTATAGTTACACATAAGTTAATTTGAATGAGGACCTTCCTTGTACCATATAGATTTGGCAACCCTGCCCGTGGCAGGAGGTTAGAGCTTAATGACTTTCAAGATCCCTTCCAACCTAAGCCATTCTATGATCTTTGCTTAGTTTGACTTTCTTTCATCAGCAAGGTGCTACAAACCAGAAAGGACCATTTGGATGGCTTGGAAGTGTTAGCATGGAGCCTAGAACGCGTTTGGAAGAGCCAAAATACCAAAACCCAGCAGAAGGGGGTCAATGTTAGGAAAAAAGCTTGCACTCCTCATTGTCTGAGGAGATGGAAGCGGGGTGGTGGCAGGGGTCAGGTCCCATTGAGAATGTGAGTGTCCATCCCTACTGCCAGCCCTCTGCCACTCGTCCCAGCTTGCTTTGAAGCCCTGTGCTGTGGGAGGGATGCTCGCTGTGCACCTTGCCTGCTGATGATCCCTAAATTAAGAAATGCAAATCTATTCAGGGCCAATTCCTTTTCCAAAGGGAACTTTCCTCTGTTGCTAATTCCCCTCGTGGCTTCTATACAGACCCCTCACAAACACCTGCAGCTTTTTCTTCTTTTTTTTCCCTCTTTCCTCTCCCCCTTTTGCAGGGAGGGGGTGGCGATGGGCAGTTTATTGAAAATCTTTGTTTTCTCTGGTGCGATGAAACTTGCTTTGCTCTTTTGCCTCCTTTTCTTTCCCCTTTTCACAGAATAAATACAGCTGATCCATCCCCAGCCCCTCTGCACGTGCCGGAAGAATAAATCGCCCGCCTCTCCCCCCCAGCCCCCTCCGTTAATTCTTTCCCCCGCTGCTGTGTTTGCTTTTTCTCACTGCAGCTGTAGCGCTGGTCGCGAGCGTGAGCTGACCTATTGCTGGTTTGTTTGGCACCCCCAGAAAAGACTTTGAAAGCAACGCTAGAGCCTTTAGTAGTCTTCTCTTCCCCCACCCCCCTCCTCTCCCCTTCTTATTATCTCAGCACTCTCCTTTTGTTGCAGCGCAATGCAAACACACACGCGTGCAGCGCAGGGAGCAAAGCGTTGGGGACCGGAGCCCCAGAAATATTGCACTGTCCAAAGTCCACGGGTTAAAACAAACATCAACACTGCGTCAAATAGTTTGCCCGTAAGAGTCTTTTGTTATGAAGATAAGCTTGTTATCTCTTTCATTCAGATTTTAATCTGACAGGTCATTTGCATACTGCCAGCCGACTTCAGGGTGTGCATTAGATCCACTTTGCATTTAAATCCTCTGTCACTCAGGCAAATAAAAAAGGGAGGGGGAGGTGGGGGGACAGCGAAGGACCTCTTTCAGATCCTCCCAGTTATTGCCGCTACTTTTAGTTGGTCCTATTGATAGCCAAAAAGTTGTCCCGGCTCTTGGTGCTCTGCTTGGTTTGGGGCCATCAGACACCCCCGGGCTGTGAGCTGTGTGGATCAGGTCTGACCCAACGACCCCTGAGCCCTTCCTTACTCAAATCCTTCTTCAGACCCCATCTGTGTGGACCCCTTCTCCATAGTGATCCCTGTGGCCAAGTAAACCCCAGAGTTGCTTGGTCCTCAGTCAGGTTGAGCCTCTGTGGGGTTGGATGAGATGGGTTCAAGCTGTGCTAACAGGACATGGAACATGAAATGACCTGGGCACAGTGCAGCTAGAAAGTCACCTATTTGTCAACTCACATGTCAACATGCCTCTTTGCTTGGTTATTCTGCTTGTCCAATCTCAGAATCATAGAACGGCTTAGATTGGAAGGGACCTCAAAGATGCCTTCTCTATATCTTATGTGTTTTTGTCTCTTCTTCTCTGTATGCAGCCTGAGACTGCACCTCAACTCCTTGGGTTGCATTGTGTATGTGCAGCGATACAAGGGCCAAGACTGCTCGCATAGGTATGAAGGTAGGTTGTAAAACAGCACCCGTGGGACACAAATCAACCATAGTTGATGGAATAGAGTTTCTCTGTGTGTATCGAGAGATGCAATGGTTTCTGGTGTCCATGAGGTAATGTGGGCACTACAAATAATAACAAAAGCCCAATGGCCTCCCTGGCCATGCTTCCCACACCTCCCCGTCATGTCAGAACAATGACTGGGGACAAGATTAACCCTGGCACCATTCTCGTCCTGCACACAGAAGTGGAACTGCGGCTCTTGCTGAAGACCGCAGGAATTACCCCAGGGTGAGTGAAAGGTGAAATTGCTGAGTCTCTCTCTTCAAATACAATGGGGAGCCCTCGAGATAAGGCTGCAGTCCCCCTGCAGAGTGGGACTGTGGCCGCAGGGATTGTGTCCCAAACCACCACACACCAAGCCCCAGGAGAATGCTTTCTTCATCCCCAATGGGGTTAAAGATTGGATCTGGGGCAATTAATGTATCCAGAAGTAGACCAGTGAATAGTGGCAGGGCATTTATTCAGCTCTAATGTGACAAGTTTAATTCCTCTGCTCAGAGCCAGTTATTTTCTTACATATATCAATTATTTGAAATAATTCTCTGAATAACATCTAGAAATAATTCAGGCAATATATCTTGATAATGAACCATTGCTACTGAATGGCTGAAATCTCAGCTGTGCTGGTGACTTTGGCTTGGGCGAATGTTCACATGGCATTGTTTCTTTTCTTAAACAGCAGTACGTGACTTTCAGAACCAGATTCTGGTCTGAATTGCCTTGTTTATGAGGTCTCTGTTATTTGCCATTTCTATAAACATTCCCGGTAGTAAATACCTGTGTTAGAATATTCTTGGTAGAGCAAACATAAAAAGCATATGAATGAAGCCAGAGCAAATTTAAGGTGCTTATTTGAATGGACAATTAGGAGGAAAATAGTTTCCATGATAGGTGGCCACCTCTAAGCCTTTCCTATCCAAATTCCACACTGCTTGGCCAAGGCTGGAGTGGAAGGGGATGGCAGAGAGGTCTGTGTGCAAACAGGGAAGAGTTCCTTTTGCAATCCAGTTTCTCACTTGTGCCCTTAAACTGACAAAACTTAAGACCCCCAGACTAAGGGCAATGAATGCAAAATGAGAGCTCTGCAAAATCCCCTGGTTCCAGGCCAGCTCTCTTGCTTTGCTTTGCTGCTCCTTGGCATCAGTCTTTCAGCCAAGTGAGCAAATCAATGGCTAGCTTCATTGCCAAAAAATCTTCCTCGCTGTTTCCCATATAACTAATGAGAATGCAAATGTGCTGCTTTTCCAGGCTGGCTTGCAACCTCCGCTGCATCCTTTCTGTGCATGGTAACAAGGTACTTTTCTTCTGCCATGAGACCTACTCGTGTCACACTGGCTTGTGGGATTGTCCTCGTTGCAGGTGAGAACCAGAGTGCTTGGGTGACAGAGCTGGGAAGGCTGCAGCAAAGGGGGAACTGAAGCCTTCTAGACAACTGCTCCACACTGTCCTATCAAGGGCAGAAGGACATGGAAGAGTAGTTTAGAATTAGAAAAGCAAGAAAGTAGCGGGTTTGTATTTGAGTTAAGACACTGCATCAGAGCAGAAATCACACAGGAATTCTGTTTGCACCTTTGCTGTACTTCCATGTGGAAGAGCAGAGCCTCCCATGCCCAGACCTTCCTGCCTGGGCTCTCCCTGAGTATGGTAACATGTCATTACATAAGCAAGCAGCACTGGGTGTGTTCCAGCTAGCAGAGCCTGGCCAGAGCCCAGCCAGTGTCCCCAGCCCTGGCTTCCAGGGATACCACCCTTGCCTGTCTCCCTTTCTGGGGATGTTGGATCCGTGATGAGAGCTCAGTAGCTTATGGGCATTGTCACATTATCTGTCTTGATGGGCACTCTGGACTCTTTGGGGACCATGGGACAATTCAATAAAGGGATGCAGTGCAGGAATTTTTCCCACAAAGACGTGTGCTCTCCATTCCCAGACAATGAACGAGTGATGCAGAGCGGGATGGAGCCTCCTGAGCAGTGCCCTTTTCTCCACTCACGTCTGCTGTATGTCTTGGGGTTTGCTTCAAGTCTTCCAGGGAGCCCAGGTTCCTTGGGCTGTGCCTTCCCACCAAAGGGACTGGAGAATGCATTCTTTTCAAAAGCCGTGTGACATCTTTCCTTTGTTCCTGGCTTTCCACTAGGATTTTCCATGATGCAATCCCGTATGGGGTTCCTGGCACAGAGCTGTTAAAAATCAGTAGCTGTGCCTGGAGCAAACCCATTGTTCTGCCAACACAGAGCCCTTCCGTGCTGCTGACTCCTGCATGGCGCAGCTCCTACTCCCCGTACTGCTGAGGCTGCCAGTGCCAACACAGCCATAGTTAGACACAGGCACAGCCACCAAGGTGTCACACCAAGGTGACATCAGACTTGGGCACAGCTGCAAGCTGGGACTCGTTTCATTTGCAGCCCTCTGCTCCAGCAAAGAAGGGTTATTTTGGAGTGGGAAATTGAGAGGGTGTAGCTTTTATCCTGTTGGAGGAGCAATTTGCAAGGAAAACAATGCAGGATTCTCTTGGAATAAGGAGCATTAGCTGCATCATCTTTTAAAAATAATTTAGTGAAGGGAATGTTGGCTGGGGATTAGCACCCTTGCAGGCACTTGGGTTGCGGCGAGGGGATGTTGGTGAGATTTATTGATGTTGGGGATTGTTTCAAATGCATAGGTGACATCTGATGCCAGAGAGGCTCTGGGGCTCACTAATAAGTCAGAGGCTCAAAGTTTTCAGCAGCGCAGCCATTAACCCTGAGATTATGATATCCTTTGTGTTTTTCCAGCGTGTCTTGCCAAGGTTTTGCCTTAAGCAGAGGAAGGATAAAAAATGTAGGGCCAGAGATTTTCTTACAGCTGAAAACCGCTGTCTGCTGCGCTGCTCCTTGGGACAGCACTGAGCAGGGAAACGCCTCTGCCACCCAGCAGTCATTTTCTTCATAGTGGGACAAGTGCAGAATGGTAGAGGGGAAGCTCGGATGATGGTCCTGTCCAGGGAGATGCAGTCTCATGTCTCCCACCCTCCTCTGCTTTGATGCTCAAATGTGAAGGACTGGTAAAACTCAAATTTCAGAAGGGCTTTTCCAATAATTATATAAATGCATCCATTCTCAGATAAGATCTTCCAAGCAGATCTTATCTGGGAATTAGTTTTGTGGTAGCAATGGGGGGTGTTCATCATAGAATCATTAAAGCTGAAAAAGACCTCTAGGATTATCCCATCCAACTGTCCACCCAAGACCAATATTGACCACTAAACCATCATCTCTGCTCTAAGTGGCCAATCTTAACTGAAGCTAGCGTACCTGGAAAGAGACAGCTGTAGTATTTCTCCAGGTCTGGAGATGGCAAAAACTTCTCAGCTAGAACATTTGTAGCAAACAAATGAATGTGGTTACAGTGATGCTTAAGCTTAGAGACTTTGTCTGAATGTGGCTGAATTATTGCACTTTGTATTTTCTGTCCCTCTCCCACACAGCGTGAAACATTTGTTCCCTGGAAATTTCCTTTGGTTTTATTTAAACCATTAAAAGTAAAACAAATTGCACCTCCCTCAAGAAATAGCTGAGTTGAGCTAAACTTCTTGCTCTGCTCCAAATTTTTGAGAAACGGTGGTTACATCAGAATGAAAACCAATGTGTTTTGGGTGTTTGAAGGAGAATTCTTGTTTCCTTTTATTGTCTGTAGATCCTCAATGAAAGAGCTACTTCCAATTGAGCCACCTGGACAACGATTTGCAGATTAAAAGCAAACAAGCAGAATCTCGGGGTTAAAGAGGTCCCAGTATTGGGACAGGTGCTGTGGTACTGCTCTGAATTTCACTTGGAAAGCTGGAGGAACCAAAGGCATTGACTCAGGTATGATCTAGTGAATTACTTCCAACCTTTAAGGAAGAAAACCAGATAGCAGCGATAGCAAGATACCCACTGTTATTGCTAGAAGCCATACTTCAGTCTCATCTACATACTGAACAAACAGCTTTGGCCTCTTTTGCAATGATCTGAGTGCTATGTATCCTCTGTTTGCTTGAGGAAAAAAAAAGACTCCTTTCTATTTCTAGACTTTATTCTTGAAGAGGTGAGGGGGAGCAGAGGTGGTGCCTAAGACAGGAGCAGCTCATCTGCTCTCCCTCCCAGCCCTCTTGAAGAGGGAAAACCCTAAAAAGGACCGTGACAGTCATAGTGGTCCCCATAACTGCGCCTGTGCTCAGCTCCAACTTTGTGAGATGATTGCTCCAAAAGCACACATGCTCTGAGGCCAAGGATGAGTCAGAGGGATGCTGTGAGTGGTGTGCTGGGTGGTACAAGTAAGACCTTGTTTGTGGGAGTCCATGAGCAATTAAAGAAGAAAAATTGTAATTAATGCCAATCAGCATGAGTTCATGGAAAATAGAATGTGATGTCTCTCTTTGGTTTAGTTGATAAAAGTGATAGTAGTGTACAAGGGTTCTGTGAGACGTTTGACTGGGTACCACATGACATTTTGATTAAGGATCTAGTGCAGTATAAAATCAAGAGGGTGTGCGTTAAATGGATTAAAACCTGGCTCCCTGACAGGTCTCCAAATGTAACTGTAAATCATCTGCCAGCTGTGTTTGTAGCGAGGTCCCTCCAGTATTCTTGCAGCTAATATCTTTATCAACGACATGGAAGAAAATGTAAAATCACCACTGATGTGGTCTACTGATGGTGTAACGAGCCAGGAAGTGGTAAATAATGAGGAGAAGAGGTCACTGATAGGAAGGAATACGGATCGCATGGGGAGCCAGGCTCCAGCAAACAACAAATATGGTGATACAGGTGAATGCAAGAAAAAAGGTTAAAGCTTCTTTCGTAGGACAAGTGCTCCAGGATGCTGAAGAAGCATCTGGGGTGTGGGCAAAAGTCATTTGGGAGCTTTGGCCAGGCTTGGTAATGTATGGTCTGCCTCCTTACAGAGCATCTCAGCAGGATTGATCCAATATAGGTTGGTGACTGGCATCTACATGTAGGGAAATGCTGAAGTCCTGCTTGCAGAGGAGTCAGCATCAAAAATCCCAGTGGTTTAGAAGAGGTGGAACTTCCACCAGTGTTCTTAGGAACATTTTACCCTGGTCTACACACAGTGGTGGAACAAGCCAGATGTTATTTTTAAACCAGTGTATTACATGTTCCTGGATGAAAGCTTCAACATTAATTTAGAACTACCGCAGGGTGTGTCGATTGCAACTCCAGGGCTCTAGAAAGTGGTTTGCTCTGCAGCAGCTGTGCTAGCTGACACATTACCTTACCCACAGGCTTCCAGTGGTATGTGGTTCTTATCTATCTTGACTTGGAAAGGCTTCTATATACCAGAGGGGTGGCAATGTGCATCTCGTGGTCAGAGCATCAACTAGCACAGCATGATCTTGAGGAGAGAGATGTCCACATAAACCTTTATTTCCAGCATTAATCTGCTCTTAGGACTGAGTTAAGTGTGTTTGTGCTGGTGTTTCTGTGTGTTAATGTTGCTTGATAAATAATATTGAAAGCAGTTCAAGATTTGGTGAGATGAACAGGCTTTTGCCAGAACCTCCCATGGGGCAACTAGAGGCCTGTTATATCCTGTTATATGTCAAATCCCCCTACACACAGAAAAACAGGTTAGCAGCATGCATGTGATGCCCTAATGAGCTGAGCTACCCAGGAAAGCAGCATTTGTGTCTGTTAGCCAGGTTACACTTGAACAGTTAGGCTAAGCAAAGAAGACAAACCTAAACTGAAATAACACCTTGTGGTGCTGCATGGGGTGAAAGTCACTGCTACAGGCATGGCTGCAATTCAGCTATCAGTCTGGCCCACGGTGATGCTGGAAGAGCCATCACTTGCTCTTAATAATCTGTCACCCATCGCTGCTGCCTGCAGCAGGGGAAGTTTAATTTCCTGAGAATCATTTGCAAGCTTTAATGTTACATTTTTCCAAGCTTCTGTTGACAAAATAGCTGAGAACAAGCCCGGTGTGGTGGCTGCTGTTGGAAGTTGTCCTCTGCTCAGCACTATCTCCATCATCTCCAGGGTCACCTGTTGGCCAGGCTCCTGCAGCATCCCAGGTTGGTGGACTGGAAATGTTGAGAGAAAAGTTGTTTGAGTTAAACACGAGTGTCTGATGTCAGGGGATTCCTGCCAGTCATTGTTCTGCTGCCTGCGTGGAAACAGGCTGAACTCTGCGGTTTTGCTATGTAGCATTCTTATGTAGCTGGCTGAGTTGACAACATGATAAATGCAATTATTTTTTCCAATTGTTATTTTTGCCCAAAGCATGCAATTGACACTGAAATCTTCTGGACAGAGAAGGAATGCAGCGTCTGCTCACAGCCCCGCAGTGGCACAATGATATTGAAGGCATGAGTAGCAACGGTGGGAAGCAAGTGCTGCCCTATGGTGATGGCTGGGGACAGGCACCAGCCCATGCCCTCTTGGTCCCACCCATGGGTTCTGGTGCTTAGGAACAACCTGCTTTGTTGTTGTGGGGAAGGATGAAGCATACCGAGGCCTCTGCAACCCTGATTTTTTCCCTAGAAGATGTTTTGGGGTGACTTGGTGATTGGCATCTGGTGTTGTGTGCCACAGTGTGGCATTGAGTGACATAGTCTACAGTGGTCACAGGCATGGGCTGATGGTTGAAGTAGATGATCTAAGTGATTTTTTCCAACCTGTATGATTATATGAGTGGGCATGGTAGGGATGGGTTGATGGTTGGGCTGGAAGTTCTTGGTGGTCTTTCCAGCTTTAATGATTCTATGATAACTAGCCAAGCGAAAGGACAGGCTGGCTGAGCTCTCATCATGGTGGTTAAAGTTTGTTTTAGCCACCTTATCTAATCTCTCTACTGACTTTTGCTGGGGGAAAGCGTTTATTGCTTATATGGTGTTACTCCACGAGCACTCGCTGGCTGGGGCTCCTTGCGTGTGTGTATATAGATGTGAAGGCCGATAACTTCAGGCCCTACAGTTTTATGGGTCAGTCAATCCCAACTGCTTCCAACGACAGATGTGGGGATGTGCTGCCTTCGTTACCTGTGGGCCGCACACTATCAGGGCGTAAATCAGCAAAACAGGGCTCTGTTTATACACATAAATTGCCCCAATCTGACAGCTTAATACCCTTTTGACTTTTTACCCTCTGCGGGGGAGAGCTTGCAATGTCTTATGGCCCTGCTCGCCCCAGTGGTGATGCAGCCCAGCTATAAAGGCATGGAGCACACTCTGCTCCTGAGCCTTCAGGCTTGGCCGCACAGCCACCAGCACCCCGGAGGGGACCAGCCCTTCATCAGACCAGTCCAGCAGGAAATTATCTGCTCTCTCTCTGCTAAATGACCTGCTGGGCAGCCAGTCACAGGGGCCTGAAAATGTCAGCTCCAGCTATTCCCCTGTGGACATGATTCCTAGGCACGCAAAACCCTACACCAGTAGCTTGGTCACCGGAGGGCAAAGCCACCCATCCGTGTCTCCAGCAGCACCTTGCGCAAGGCTGAGGCTCTGCTCTGCATGGCCCTGCCCAGCCGAAGGTCAGCAAAGGAAATTTTCCCTGAGCAATGTCATGGGAAAACCTGCTGGGCTGCCTTTGAGGTGTTGAGTTGCTCCAGGAGAACTCTGGGTTTTGCTTTGTGTTTTGGTAGGGTGAGAGATGAGATAGCAAGGGGTTGGTGAGTAGGGACGAGGAGATGCCAGGACATCGCAGTGAAATGGATGGTTGAGATGTTTTCTAGAGATTCCCAACTTTAGAATACGTGGGTGTGGGAGTAGTGGGACTCTGAAACAGAGATCTTGCTTTAGAAATATGCTTTTTAATTCTTACTCCTCTGCCCGTTTCATTAGCTTGGACAACAGGTGCTCATTGCCCATCCAAACCCTTGGTAGCTCCCTTGGATTTGTTTTATTTATTTATTGCATCCAGAATTAAACTCAACCTGAAATAAAGACTTCTGACTCCAAATTCGTTGCTTGTGCTGACACTGACTGGCCCTAGGGGGCTGTTAACTCGGCCACTGTACTCTCTCTTCAGCCAGAAGCATCCCCACACTGTTACATAGGAAAGAGATGTTGGCAGCCGACCATTCCCAACCCTGTTTTAAAGTATAGGTCAGGGCTGAAAACTGATGGTTCTGGTGCCAGTGCTACCCTATGGCTGCAAATACCTCTTTTTTACTAGCTGGGACAGCTTCTCTTGCTGATCCCATTCTATTTACTGGTATTTCTCAGGAAGAGGGGATATCAGATGCTGCTGTTCCTATAGTGCACTGAGCTCAGCTTCCTGCAGAGAAGCATACGAGACAGCTCAAGGTTGGATGCTCTGGTGTTTTGTATCAAGCAAGAGAATGCTGCAGTTTTTCTCCCAGCCTGGGTTAGCTTTTCTCTCATCTGCCTGGCCCTGTGAAGGCTCATAAGCAGTCAGTTTCTTCGAGGACTCTGTCCTTCTGGCAGACTTGGTTGAAATTGGCCAGCAAGTTCACAAGGTTTATTAGGGACAGAAAGACAGACACACCCATGGCACGGTCACAAATGAGTTGTTCCTTTAGGAAACCAGGCTGGAAAAAAAAGAGATTGTTTAAGTAAGCAAATACATTTCTTGGAGACAGTAGGGCAGGGTGGTGGTAGGGGAAGCACTTTGTTTATGCACCTATTGGCTCAATCTCTTCTTAAGCATTAGTGTTGCATGTCTGAAATCCCTTTGTCTGTGTTTATGCCCATTTTGTTGCAGTTCTCAGGACTCACTCTGCACTTTGCCTCCCAACCTCCTGTTTTGCTGTAGGACCCCACAGAGCACACCCCTGAAATTGGCCTTGCACATACAGTGAACCCATGGAGAGGAAGGAGTGACCCCATGAAGGTAAGCATAGATGTGAACAACACATTGGTAGCTAAAACTGTTCTCTAAAGCTCCCATTTTGGGATTTGCAAACTCCCTTCCTCTATCAGCTCCGAAATACCAGAGCTGCTCATTCTGAGTGGTAAAAGCCCTTTTGGTCTGAGCTGTCAGCCCAAAATCCAAGAGCCTGCGAGGCACACTAAGTTTGCCAGAAACGAGTGCAGCACTCAGGTGTTCCTTTGATGCTCTCCTGTTTATTTACAAAGAGCCCAAAAGGTCCCATTCCTCCCAAAGGTGGCAGGAAACAGGCGAGGACAGAGCCTGGTGCCCCGTCCTTCCTGCCAGGACTGACCCCACCCCCTGATGTCCCACCTCTGGGTGCACATGTGGGTCCCCATGTCTCCATTTCACTTTCCTCCTGGCAAACTCAGCGCAGGAAATCAGGCTGATGAAAAACTGACTGGGGGGGGAGGGGGGAGGAAAGGAAAAATGTATTTCTTTAATTCCCCCCCCCCTCTTTTTAACGATCATTTTAATTAGGTTTGAAAAACTTGCTGCTGAGCTGACAGCTGGCTGACAGGGTCAGCCTTTCACTGGATAGCCCAGCTCAGGGCTTTTCATCTCACATGCAGAATATTTTGACATTCGTGCTTTCTTGGCTCCATACATAGAGCCCAGTGGAACCTGCAGCCTAATTAAATGTAACAATTCCTGAAAATGAGGGTTGTTATTTTTTTTATTATTTTTTTTTTTTTCCTCAGGATAAGAATAGAGGTTTTATTTTAAAAAGAGCTAATCTATTTACCCTGGGCTGCCTGCTTCCTGACCTGGCCTCTGCACCTGAGGGGACAGGAACAGAATGGATTAGACAGAGACTTAGTCACTGGAAAAGATGATGGTGTTGGTGCATGCATGTGTCCCATGTACTCTAAATATTAAGAGGCAGAAGGTTAGGAGGCCATGATTTTCCCTGGCAGCTAACTTTTTTCCTTACTTAGAATCATAGAATTATAGACTAATAGAACTATTTGAGTTAGAAGGGACCCTTAGAGGTCATCTGGTCCAACATGCCTGCAAAGCACAGGGACACCCACATCTCCATCAGGTGCTGAGAGCCCATCAAGCCTGACCTTGGGTGTCTCCAGGGATGGGGCACCCACCAACTCTCTGGGCAGTTCAGTGCTGGTCTTTCAGCAGTGCTGGATCATTATGACTCCATGGACTCATTGGTCCCTTCTCAACCACCTGCTTGCAGGGACAGGGAGCTAATGATTTGCAAACATAGGCCCACACAAGCCAATGAGTAATGACAGAGCCATTGTATCAAGAGCTTCATGACCCAAAACAGCAAAAGGTAGTCAAGATTTGGATCTGCCCAACAGTATGCCAGCAATCTGCAGCTCCCCACCCCCCCCCCCCCCGTGTTGTCTTTCCCATCCCACTGTTCTCCATCACCAGAAATCAAAGCCTGCAGGCTGCGTGTCCCATCCGGCCATAGCGGGCTCACCAACGGTGTCCAATGCCTTTCCCAGACTGCAGCCTGATGGCAGCAATGAATCAACAGACAGTGGACTTGTCAAAGGCATTCCTCCACTTTAATCCTATTGACGGGGACTACTGCCTGGAACAGGAACTGCAGGGTGAGCCATGTCAACAGCAGATTCTTATTACAGATAATATTGATGGGGCCTTTACTTGAATAATGAAGGGAAGAGCCCTCTGCTTTGACGTTTGTCTCCAAAACCTAGAATTACTAAGAGTTTAACCATCGGAGGGGAGCTTAAGATAGTTGCATCTTAAAGGATCTGCTTTCTTGTCGCATTCAAGGCTGGGGAAAGGAGTTTAGCCCATACGCTGAGAGCTCGGTGCTGACCTTTTCACTGCTCTTATTAAATGTTACAGTTAAATAAAGTCGGATGGATTTTTCTATCTACTGCAGCACGTTATCCACTTTCTGGGGGGGAAAAAAAAAAGTAAAAAAAATAATAACCCAAATCCCTGTTTAATATCACTGTTACTCATTATCTTTGGAAGCTGCAGGGCGAAAGGCAAGTAGGAAGGGCAGGGGCAGGACAACCCAGGCTGAATTATCAGGGTAATTCCTACCATCACACATGATTAGGTGTCTCTCTCTCTAAATATGGTTGAATCAGGGCTTTGTAAATTGGTTGTGATCTTATGGTTAAAGCTCAAACAAGAGTCAAAAGCTCTGGATATGTCGGGGAAAAGTTTTTTTTTTTTTGCCTTTTTTTTAAAACTATCATTATTATTATTATTTTATTCTATTTTCCAGTCTTCAAAAAGAGCTGCAGGGTCTGTATTTCTTGGTTCCCTACAGGAGTGGAGACGCCAGAGCTGCAGGGGAGAGGCTGCTTGGGAAGTCAAATGAGGGCAGAAGACATCAGCCTTTCCAGGAAAGAACCTGTCCTTGCGCATTTCCTCGTGTCTGGGCTTCGATATCTTGATTGAGTGCACATGGTGAGAAAAGGGACGGAAGATGGGGCTAAGCAGTGGGATCCCCACTCCTGGATTTTTAAATGTAACCAGGAGTTCCAAAGTGTCTCTCTGAAGCAGTGTTCTAGAGCCCTCTCTAAGTAGGGGTTGGACCTCTGGCTCCTATTTGGACAGATGAGGAAGACAAGAGGCAAAGTTGGCTTTCGGCCACACTTATACCTCCCAGATCCTAGTGCTGGCCCAGGACTGAACTGGCAGGTGGTTTAAGTTAGAGCAGCCCCGTGGCTGCTCTAACTTAAGCCAGCTGGAATCTCTTCTGGGGCCAGTTCTACCAGCCAAGGTTTGCTGGATTACAGCAGGGCCCCAAAAGGCTCCAGCCCACCCCTACATGGCCTACACAAGAGGTCCAGGGAGCAGATGACATGAAAATGTCAAGGCAAGTCCCAGCTGGTGCTTTAGGACGGCATTAATTCCTTCACACTGCTGCAGAAAATTGGTGTCTGGTCCAAGGGAGTTTGTTCTCATAGTATTTTCAGTCTGATTTTGAGGACCCTAGGAGTTTTGGATTGCCCTTAACTCTGAATTTTTTATTTTCTGACTTGAGCTATCAAATATTTTCCATTTATAAACAGCAGCCACAACATTGCAGGTTGGATGAGTTGTGTTTTAGAAATAAAATTTAAAAAGAAGAAGAAAAGTAAAAACACCAACTGGTTCAAAGTTACTGTCCTTAGCCAAGGATACCTTGCTCTGCAAAGTTTTCCACACTGGAAGAGGCTTGCAGCAAGAGGATAGGGATGTCCCCTCAAGACACTAACAGCTAGATCTGTCCTAGTGCCCTCATGCTTTCTGTCTCAACCAGCTGCCCATGAGATCCCACAGCAGACATCCTTCAGAACCAAGGAGAAGCTCTGGTCAGGCTGTGGGAGGTGGTGGTGCTTGTGAGCTCAGGACAAGAAGGGATCGGCAGCATGAAGTTGCCCTTGAGCCTCTGAGAGCTGTGGGCATGGCTAGACTGAAGAATCAGAGAATTGTTAAGGTCGGAAATACCTCTTAGATTATCTAGTTCAACCACCAACCCACTCCCACCATGCCCATAACCACATCCCTCAGTGCCACGTATCCATAGTTCTTGAACATCTCCAAGGACGGCAACCCTACCACTCCCTGTGCAGCAGTGCCAGTGCATCACTGCTCTTTCTGAGAAGAAATGTTTCCTAATACCCAACCTGAACCTCACCTCTCCTGGCACTACTTGAGGCTATCACCTCTCATCCTGTTGCTGTTACCTGGAAGCAAACACCAATCTCCCCCTCACCACAACTTTCTTTCAGGGTATTGCAGTGATGAGGTCTCCCCTGAGCCTTCTCTTCTCCAGACTGAACCATCTGATAGACCAACCGTTACGGTAGGACTAGATGCTCTTGTAGGTCCTTTCCAACCTTGTGACTCTATGATTCTATCCTAGTTCCCTCAGCTGCTCCCCATCAGATGTGTTCCAGACCCTTCACAGATATTTATTGTCCTGCACTGGTGTGTATGAGTGGGAACAGTGTGTGTCTCTGGAAGTAATGGGGAAATGCCATCTTCATCTTCACGTTGTTACAGTGGGAGCTCAAATCTGGCCAACATGGGCCATAGGTGGTACCCATGGAATTATCTGAGACTTTGATAACTCAATTGGGTCCTTCAGGACAAGAGAGTATACCAAAACCATGAGAGATTTTTTCCTTTAAGAAGAGGAAGAAGAAATAAGAAATATTTTAAAAAGAAAAAAAAAAAAAAAGTTTCCACAGTACTTGATTTCTGAGTTGAGGAGGTGTTTTAATGTGCACTAGGCTTGCATTTCTCAGCTTTTCTCTAGAACCTGGAGGTCTGTGAACTGCCTGTTCCTTTTTCTCTTTAAAATGAAATGTGAGATTTTTGCATAATCCACCAGAGCATGGAGCTGGGGATGGGGCAAAGAAAAACATTAAGTACTGTGGGACTGAATTTGCAAGAGTTGGCAATCCTGATTTTTTGTTATTGTTGTTGTTTTTTCTTTCCTTTTTTTTCCAGAGGAAAAGAAAACACCCCCCATTTTACTGAGCCCCAGCAGCGTGAACAGAGGGGAAAAGGTGCTCCAGGGAAGGAAGAAACTGTGAAGAAATAGGTTTGCAAACTCCATTTATATTGGATTGTTTAAAAATTGTCCTGAGAGCTGCCTTCTGGGGACAGCTGTCCTGCTCTGAAGGAGGGAGAGCAGAGATGTGTGTGGGGAGAAGCCGTGTGTGGGACCCTTGGGGCTGGGATGGGACTCAGGTTGCAGTCGCCTCTGGTTGCTCTCAGGCCTGGGGAAGGCAGGGAGAGGCGGGACACATGGAAGAAAGGCTCCATGAAACTCTTTGTCCTGCAAGAGCAACATCTCAGCATCTCCCTCTGCAACAGGAGAGGTCTCAGCTGGACATAAGCAGCCCTGACAAGTAGAGAGGTGAGAAAGGCAACTGAATTGTAAAATCATCTGAGATGGAAGGGACTCTTAAAGGCCATCTGGTCCAACTCCTCTGCAATGATCAGGGACACCTACAGCTCCATCAGATGCTTGCAGCCCGTCCATCCTGACCTTAAGTGTCCCCGGGGACTTATCGTCTCCAGGTCCCCTGCCTGCCTGAAGTCATGGCAATGCTACAAGTGCCTCCATGCTCAGGCAGGACATGAAGAAAAAGCTGAGCTGCCCTGGAGATGCACATGGGCTGCTGGTACCCAATGTGCAGACACAGTAATGGATAAAAGGAGGCTCAGCATTGCAATGCATTAATGTGCTGCATCCCAAGAAATGTTTCCTCAGGGTGGAGGAATTCTGGTAAGGGTCTCTACTAATGCACCCATAGCCAGTATCTGGTCTGGACTGCTCGACAGCAGAAATGAACATATCCATCTTGCCTTGGCTGCACATGGCATGCACAGGGGGACTGTTCTTTATTAGCACTCGCAACCATTGGCAAGAGCTGCTGGAACAGAGGTTGAGCTCCAACTGCTATTCCTGCCTCTCCTCCTTCACTTGTGCTTGTGTCTTTCTCAAACTCATTCCTTTTGGAATTTTCCATGCTTCATCCAAGCTCAGTGACAAGTTTTTGCTGAAGGTGCGGACTGTGCTGGTTGGAATTCCCTTTGTGGAGCTCCTCACTCATGATGAACATTCATCTTTCATGTCCAAGGAGACGTCAAGCTGAAGAAAATCTTTAGATGATGGATTCTGATTTATTTACTTGTGTATTTGTTTTGAAAAGTGACTTACAAGTTTACATTTCCATCAACTGGAACATAAAAGGAAATCAATTATTTAGATCCCCCCAAGTGGAAAGCTGCAAAGCTCTGGCAAAACTGAAGTTTTTCCATGGAACATTCAGATTTTGTGAAAGCCGTGCTTTCTGTTGAAAACAAACAAACAAACAAACAAGCCGATTATTAGTCTTTCATCTGCTCTACTTTTAAAGGACGATTCAAAAATATAAGGGCAAAAATCTTCACTTCTATCATCTAATATATCAACTCTTTTTTAGTGTGACTTCAATTCCATCCCTTTAGTGAAGAGGCTAAAAAAATCCCTCAGGTTAAAGAAAAGTATTTTATCACTTAGAAAGTTGTGGAAATTTAAAATGGGTATCTTGGTGCGTGTATTAGATTTGCAGCTTGCCTTCCTATCTGGGTTGAGGATGCTGTTCTTAAAAGCCCAGTGTTAACTCAGTTATGAGTATCCCTGGTAGGAGGCTTTTGGTTTGCTAGCGTTTTCTTTTTTAATTTTATTTCTTTAAAAAAAAAAAAAAAAGAAGAAGAAGAAGAAAGAAAGAACAACTCAAACACAGAAAAATCTGTTTAGAACTGAAGCAGCAAAAATTACATCTTGGCACCAAGAAACCTCCATTCATTACGTTTCTGTAGCAGCGATTCTAGGGTTGAATTTATTATTGACAGGAATTTTGTGGTTTAATGCACATTTTTCTTTGGATTTTCAAATTTAAAGATTGTTTTCCTTTGACAGCCTTCTTTTTCTTCGAAAGTCAGGATAACCAAATTGTAAGCCTAACTAATTAAACCTTCAAAAGCTAGTGAGTTCCAGTCCAAGGATTCCTGGCATCACAATGTTAACACAAGGTCATCGCACAAATGTAGAATCTTCTCCGCTCCCTTCCCCGCCCCATCATGTCAGGACAACTTCCTGAATGTCTGGAAATTGTCTCCACAAGCGTATGAATGTAAATATTAATTTGGTACTTCCAGACACACACACACACACACACGTATGAAATTGGTGTATTCTGTGTCCTCAGCATGCATGAAGTGGTTCCTTGAATGCACAGCGCGTCTGCAAAAGGCTCTGAATGTATCATGGTGGATGGCTTGATTTGAAACATTAAGATAGGTGATAAGAAATTCTTGCTATAAAATCATTCATGTATGTTTCAAACGACTTACTTAAAGGGGAAAAAATATTTTATAATTAACATGACAGATAAGAGTAACTGTGACACTTTGAATAAATGCAATGTATTTGATTTTGAAGTAGGGTTTAAGATTCTGGAGATGTGTTCAAGAGAGGGAAGATGCACTCAGTGTTGAAAATGAAGAAGTACTGTATATCATCTTAAGAAATTAAGAGACCTCACATGAATCCTTATTCCTAATTGCCTCCCACTTGGAGCTTCCTAGGCGATGAGCAGGGCTAATTATAACAGAGCTGGCAAAAATAAGACCCTACCAGGGAACTTGGGGTTCTTTTCCATGCTGATAGCCACGCAAGGAGAAGGCATTCAAGGATCTAGCCATGGTGGAAGTAACTGGGGAAAAGCTACCTCTACAGATTTTAAAGGAAAATACAGGGTGGATGGTACTGTAAATGTTAGATGTGATGACTGTGGTGTTGGAGAGCTGGTGGCTGGTTCAGTGGGCAGTTATACTTAGTTTGAGGGTGTGTGATCTTAGGCCCTGTGCTGGGCTAAGTCCCTACAACCTTTCTGCAGATAAATGTACGGTAGCTAGAGAGGTGCATGGCAGAAAGGGGAATGGGTGTTTCCTGTCAGCACGTTTATCTGCAGAGTCCATCACCAGGGAGAACTATTAAAAAATACCCTGATTTCCATGGCACTTTCTTCTCATTTCTTAACTGCTGCTCAGGCAAAGCTGTTATTAATTCAGGAGGAGTCTGACTGAGCAAGAAGTCTCCAGAGTCCAAAATATGTTGAGGAGAGTAAATATAAGAATTTTTCACCTACCACAGAACAGCATCAGCCTCTGGGTTGAATGCAGGAGCTGTTTAACAATGCGCAGAAACATTTCCCCCCAGGTTTGGACAGGAGTTGAAGAATTGTATGCCCAATTGAGCCTACAACTGAAAGCAATGAGCTGGATGGACACTCTTGGTATGGGATGGGCTTGGAGGGTGAGTGCTACCTGCCTGAGTACCACACCGCTTCCTTTAGGACAATGGGAGATTTGCTGGAGCTCACCCATCTGACCCAATCCTCCACATGAGATCTGGCAAGATAATCACTCCAAGTGTCTGGGTAAGTACTGCAAAATGCTTCAAATAAATGAATAGAAATCATCTGCTTCATAGATGCCAAGGGCTTTCAACATGTCGTTTCTTGGTAAACAAAGAATTTCAGCATGACAATATCTTAGGATGTTATTGGCCATATTTTTTCCCTCGTGCATATTGAAGTGAATGCGAATGAAGTTGCACAGCTTTCCTTTACGTTCTCCTCTGGCTTGGAAATTTTCTTCCTGCTGCAGTGGAGATGAGGGGGCTGTTCTGGCTACACCTAAACAGATCCATCTGCCCCTATCCCCCCAAACTCTTATTGCTGTGATGGCAAAGGGCAGGTGGAAGGTCTGCTCATGCTTGGTGTTGCATGAAGTGCCATACGCTCCAAGTAGAAAACAAAACAAAATACGTCTTTTTTTGGTGGACATTAGAATGCAATAAAAATGTGTGTGCTTCCCCCCAACCCCCAGCTAAATTGATTACATCTGGTGGCATGAAAAAAATAGCCAAAATGTCAGACTGAGTCACACAGCCCCCTTGGGTGGTTATATTTATTTCAGGGTTGGAGCACTCATCAAAACAATTTATCCTTGGCTCTCCGTCTCTGCCTTCCCATCTCTGTGCTTACAAACTCTTCTGTGTTCCCTAACGCTTACGTTTAGCCCTAAGCTTGCTCCTTCCCTGGACACTCCTTTCTCCCTCTCTCTGACTCCGTCCCCTCTCTCCTTTCCCTTTGCTAAATCCAACCCCAGCAAACACTGTAGCTTCAACTCTCCACTGGGGATAGCAGAGGAAGCTGGAGCACAGACTGTTTCTAAGACTGTGTCACCTACTTAGTGTCTTGTTTCACATTGCTTGGGGTGAAGGGACTTGAGTGAGTGAGCTCCCTGCTGTTGTTTCCATCATCTCTGCCACAAATGGAGCAGCCAGTGTGGGACCGTCTTGTTGGGACTGCCATGGCTCCATCCCCAGCCTCACTTGCTCTCCCTTGGCTGCAAGGGAGGTAGATCTGCCAAGTCTCTTTCGGTGGATTCTTTGTTGGGCTCAGCTCACTTGTGTCCTATGTTTTCTCTCTGGCAGGGAGCATCACTAGAAGCAAGTTCAGGATAAGGAGAGGGTGTGATGCAGCAGGTGAGGAGGACTTTATCATAAAGAACGTAAAACCTCATTTTCACCCCTCTTCCAAAACCTCATCCTTCTATCCAAATCACAAATGGCCACATCCTACCTGAGGATAACCTATATATCTTGGTCCATAAATCTCTTTGTAATTAGCTGCTAGGTTGGGTCTGGTTTAGGATGAGAAGGAATGCCTTCAGGTTGTGCCGAAGGAGGTTCAGGTTGGGAAAACCTTCTCCAAAGGAGTGGTCAGGCACTGGCTGCCCAGGAAGTGGTGGAGTCACCATCCCTGGAGGTGTTCCAGATTTGTGGAGATGTGGTACTGAGGAACATGGTTAGTAGGAAACACTGGAGGACAACTGGACTGGATGATCTTAGTGGTCTTTTCCAACCTTAACAATTCTATGATTCTATGCACTCATACATTGTGCCAACCACAGCTGTTGTAGGATCCTTTTAGACTGGAATGGCAACAGAAATCATAGAATTATAAAATAATTTAGGTTGGAAGGGACATTTAAAGGCAACTTGGTCCAGCCCCCCTGCAATGAACAGGGACACCCACAGCTCCATCAGGTGCTCAGAGCCCATCCAGCCTGACCTTGAGTGTCTCCAGGGACAGGGCTTCCACCACATCTCTGGACAACCTGTGCCAGTGCTTCACTGCCCTTACTGTAAAAAAGCTTCTTCCTTATATGCAATCTAAATCTTCCCTCTTTTAGTTTGAAACCATTTCCCCTTGTCCTGTCACAATGGACCCTGCTAAAGAGTCTGTCCCCTTCTTTCTTGTAGTCCCCCTTTAGATACCGAAAGACCACTCACAGCTCTCCCAGCGGTCTTCTCTTGGGACTGAAACTCTCGATTACTCTTGCTTTGGAGCTGAAGGATTGCCCAGCATGCTGCTTTTCCTCCAAAAGAAAAAAAACCAACCTTGCTTTCTCCACTGCTCCTGAGGAACCAATGGCAGATGATGGAGACAGAGTGGCTCACTGCTCTCATGGCTGGAGAAGTGGTGGGAAGCTCTCGGCACCACAACCTCTGAGTCAATGTACTCTGCTTTGCCCGTTGTGCCTCCTTGCTCCCAGTATGGGCATGGGCTCCTGTTATGCAGCATGCCACATTTTTTTCCTGCGGTAAGTCAGAGCCCCCTGGGATTTGGTATTGTGCTTTTTTTTTCCCCCCCCAGGTATTTTTGTCTGTGAACCACAGAAAGCTGAATAGCAGGAAATGAAGTGCAGATTGAGAACATGGTTGAGTGCACTTGCTAAAATAAAACATTGGGGGGAGGAGGGAGAGATTCTTTTATAAATAGAAAATGAAGTGTGTTTATTTTTTATTGATGAAGTATTTAATTGCTGTGAGGATTTGAGAGATGTTTGTAGCTGTGCGTTGACTAGAAATGCTGCTTGGTCTTTGGTGCAATCACCCTGCTCGATCAAATCACCTGCTTCATGGCTGGGAAGGTCACAGGGATGTCAGGATTTCTTGATGTTCTCTGATTTGCCACAACTGTGCCAGCAGTTTTGGGGAAATCACTGGTTTCTTCTCACTGCATCCTAGGAAGATGCCAAGAGTAGATGAGAGGACGTGTTCGGCAGCAGAAGAGAAAGTCTCTGGCCAGCACACTTGAACTCTGGCCAGGCTGGCTTACCCAAGCAGTGATTTTGGTCAACACACGCGAGTGAAGGATGTGGAGATAAGGCTGTGACCTTTTAGATTATTTTGTTCCTCTCCTACAAAGGCTGGATGGGTCCAGCCAGGCAGCTGAGTTCTTTTGTGAGGTTAAATTAATCTCATTAATTTAAATGTCTAAAATTAGTAACCTTTAATAATCAGTGACCTGGACTGCTTTCTTCCAGCGTGGTGGTGGGTTAAATCTCTTTAGGCCATCTCTTGTCTCTGGAGCTGTCCTGCTCTCCCTGTGTCTCTGAATTACTGCCTGAAAGATTGCACTTTTAAGTTGTTTGCTTTGCTCCAGTGAAGGATTATGGGGCTTCAAATGCAGAGTCCAATGTGCTTGGAGTCTCCATGAGAGGTCTGGGCACGTTCATAGGAATCATGGGCATAACCAAGAGGTGTATTAAAAAAAAGAGGGGATGCTTTTGTTTGAGGTTTTGTATAGTCTTAACTTAGTAAAGTGTCCAGGGAAGCTTTGAGTTAGCGAGTTAACCATCTTTATCAAAGCTTACTTGAATTAGATCCTTGGTGTACAGAAATTGGACACACTGGTTGGATTTCAGAGGGACCAGTCATTGATCAGCCATGTCTGTGGAACAAAACCATCATGAAGGAACTTAGGGTCACCGTTTCGGCTTGCCTTCAGCCCTTTCTAGCTGTCCCATGCAGGGAAAGACATAATTCCTTTTAGCCACCAGAGACTGTAGAGGTGATCCAAACACTTTTGCCTCATCTATCTTACCCATAATATAAATGGGTAAAAGTCTCTATTTCTGAAAGTCTTGTCTTGACCTTCCCTTAACAGAACTCCTGTCCTGACCTTGCCATCACAAAGGAAAATGTTCAGTTGTGCAGCCACCAGTCCAATGGAGATGACCTCATCTGTGAGTGAACTGCAAGTTCATTTGCCTTTCTTGGAGATGAAAACCTCTCAGCAGCTTGTGAGCTCTCACAAGAAGGTCTGAATCCCTCTGCATGGGAGTGGGTAGTCCCTGTGCTGGCTGATGTTCCAGTGGAAAGTAGAAGGGGGATTCAGGCAGAGAAGAAATTCTAGAGGGGAGAATAGATGCAAGAAATTCCTAGGAATGTCACAGAAACCAACATCCCCCCCCTCTGCTCCTTCCAAACCAACCCACCTAAAAAATGCCATTTTGTGGGCTATTTTGGAAAGGAGTCCATGCCTGGGGAATTTTTGGCTGATGCTTATGGCTTTTAGAAGTTTCTGGGAGATCAGACGAATAGAAACAGGAACCAGATGGGACTTGTAGCTGCTGGAAAGAAAGGGAGAAAGAAAGGGAAAAAAATAATCCATCCCTTGTTTAAAATCTGAAGAGCACTTGTTCACTTTTGGGGAGTTTCCCCTTCACCCTGGTTTTCTTATTTTAAAGTAATTTAGCCCAGTTCTATTATATTCTCATAGGACGTTTCTCTCTTTTTCTGTTGTTGCTAGGAATTTTTCTTTCTTTTGCAATAAAAAACAGTTTATTCTTAAGAGAATTTAAGCCTTTGCCTCACTAGATAAAAAGAAAGCCAGCTGTTGGTTTTGTTCTCTCAGCAAGTTCAACATCCCTTGGCCATTTATTCACTGAGTTTATCTCTGTGTGGCTGCAAAATACAAAATAAGATGGTGGTAAAGAGTAGAGCAAAGTTGGAGATGGCTCTGAGCTAGTAAAACTGAGCGTGCGTAATTTCCATTTTATATAAATGACCATAAAAGAGAAAGCTACACTATACTGAAATGTGAGGTGCACTCAAACATGGACTGCAGATGCCTGGTGCCCTCAATGACCCAACTTGTTGAATACAGCGTTGGATTTGTAGAGTCCTGACTGTTGGGTTTTGGGGGTCATGGATCAAAAAAACCCCAGCCTGGTCCAGTCCCAGTCTCCATTTTATCAGGCCTTGGCTGTGGAGCTGGTTCATTTCTGGAATACATCCCAGAGGTTGAATAAGAGCCAAGGAGTATTTTCCAGCTCCTGTGTCCAAGCTGGACTCCGTGCTGGGAGTCGCAGTCCAGCTGAGTTCTGACACCATGCTGGAACTGGGCTCAGTTGTGCATCATCCCCATATTCTTTTCTTTCCATACTGATGGGCCAGAGAGAACCAGTGCCATACATCTCATCGTGCCCCTACTCAGGAAAGCCATGAGATCTTATTCCTTGGCTGGTGGGAAGAATGGAAAATAGATAGCAGCTCATAGGTGAAGGTGATAACTGGCTATTACCATACTTAGAAGCTTTGCCAATTATCTTCTTTTAATCATTCTGCTTTTAAGGAATTCTTTTAGTGGTTAATACGTCTTCCAATTTTCCAGATATTTACTGCTTCCTGGAAAAAAATGCACTCTTCCCAGGATCCTATCTTGTTTTACTGTCTTCCTCTCTTAACATCATTTCATATTATTTCTTGTGCTCTCTAATCTGCAGCCATTCCCAAGACAGGGTCAACACAATGCAGTGACCTCTGATAAACTTTCACCCACGGTTTGTGTGTCAGTATGAGAGGAAATCTGTCCTTGGGACTTAATAAATGTGTATTTCTAGGGATTGCATGCTTCACAAACAACACTAAGACTTTACTGTGTGTTGTGATACTTACTAATGGTGATGCACAAAGTCAACAAGTAGATATTTTACGACACAACAGTTGATGCAAATGTGCATGCATTTGAACACATGGCTTTGCTTCCAAGGTTCGTCACAGGCAGACCTAACTAAGCCAGCTGCTTGAACCCTCTGTTATGGTGACCAATTGATTAAATTAGTTTAAATGAAAAAAATGCCCCCAAATGGGAGGTTTTGGTTTTGTACATCCAATTTGAGTTCCGACTCTGTGGCTTGCTTTTTTCTTTTGGCTCTAGCTGGTCAGGCAGGATGTCCCGTATTAGAATGCTGCTCAGTTGTTGTTGTTCTTTGTGGTTCCAGTGAGCTGTTTTTTCAGAAATGTCTGGAAGGAAAGAGACAGAGGGGACTTGGTTCACAGGTTTTGTACAAAAGCTTTTATTTTCCCCTTTTTTCCCCCCCTCCTTTTTGCTTCTCATGGATGTGATGTGCGAGTGTTTTCAGGAGCAACACGCTCAGATTTTAAAGCAAAGCGCTTATCACACGACTCAGGTGACTGCCGTTGTGGTTGAAGCAGCATCATCCTAGGAATTCTGTTTGAATTTAGCTGCCAGCTCAAACAAAAGTCATCTGAGTAGGCAAGCTTTTACTGGTTTCACTTTGGCTTCCCACGTCGGTTTAATTTGGCCCACGTTTGCTCAAAATGTCTCCAGCTGTCTAGAAACTTGTTCCTAGCATTCTGGAACACTCACAGTCCTTTTGGCCAGTGTGACCTTAGTTGTAAAGGCTGGATGTTGTTTATTTCAGATCATTTTTATTAGCTCTATTGTGTATAAGGCAGCTCACATAATCCTAAGAGACAAATGTGGTGGTTGCTGTCCTTCTGTTCACAGGTTCTAAGTTACTGTTGCCCACAATGCTCAGGCATGAGATTTCCCAGAGAGCACCACCTTGTTTTGTTCCATGGGCGTTTTTGCTAATGTTTTGTTTTATATTATCACTCTCGTTGTTTCTCTGTTGGAGACTTTCCATGCACTTTGTATCGAGGACCAAAGTGTCAGAAGATTAAAGGGAATATATCTTTTTGCCCAACCAACATGAATTGGATGCTGAACTAGGCACAACTGTGCACTACAGAGATGCCTTCTAAAGAAGTAAGTGGCTGGAAGGAGGCAGCGAAAATCCATCAGATTTGCATGACTAATTAGCTTATCCACTAGTTATTATCCTTGTGTTTACTTGTAACGAGAATCTTCAAAGATTATTCTATATTGGACATGTAGCTGACTTTTTGCTTACATAATTCTCTCTGTACCCAGATATTGCTGTGATGGTTGTTCTACTTCAGCAAATGTAATTTGCTCTTTAGATCAGGTGCAAGTCAGAGAGGCCATAAGAAGGAAGGGGAAAGACTCTTCAGCAGGGTCTGCTGTAATAGGACAAGGGGAAATGGTTTCAAAATAAAAGAAGGGAGATTCAGGCTGGATGTAAGATGTTTTTTACAATTAGAGTTGTGAAGTACAGGTTGCCCAGAGAGGTGCTGGGTGTTTTGTTGTTGTTGTTTTGGCTTTGTTTTGAAGTGTCTGCTAGGTAGTTCTCTTAGAAAGGCTGGTAGAAAAGAGAGCACTAATGTAATAAAACTACCTTTTGACAAATGGTTCCAAAGAGCTGAACTCAGCCCTATTCTTTTTCTGAGCATCACAACCAAGAAGGTCAGTATTTCCTGTTTTCTGACATTCACAAACTTCCACTGGACACATACAACTTTACATTTAACACAAAAAGTCATCCAATTTTAACAACAGCAACAGTATTAATAACACTTTCGACCTGATGAAGCCTTTATGTATACAAAGAAAGAAAAAAAATCTGAGTTTGTTACCTAACCTATCAGCTTCCTCTTAAGAAATCTTATATCCTAGAATTATAGGATCATTGGAAGAGAGAATCTTAAAGGCCATCTAGTCCAACTCCTGTATCTGAGCCTTATGTAAACAAGGAAGCTTAATTTTCCAGCTCTGTTGTATTTATATTTTTGTATAACAGTTTTCAAAGTCAGAGACGGGTCCCATGGGGTCACACCAGGTGTGTCTTGCCCAAAATCAAAGTTCCTGATGTGTCTGGGTTCTTACCTTCACCTACTCCTCTTTCAGCGCGAATGAATGAGAAGGGGCAATTGATATTCTCTCCAAACATTTGCTCATAATTGCTGTAAGTTTTTTATAGGGCTTCTAAGAAATATTAACTGTGTGTTGTCTGGAGCATGAAGTGGTTGATGCCTCAACCCTAGAGACACCCGAGGTCAGGATGGATGGGGTTCTGAGCACATGATGGAACTATAGGTGTCCCTGCTCATTGCAGGGGGGTTGGACCAGAGGGCCTTAAGGTCCCTTCCAACTCAGATGATTCTATGATTCTATATGTTCAGAGCATCTGCCCTCTGCTGCCTGGACAGTGGAAAGAGGGATACCACATCCTTGGAATTGCCTAAATTTCTGCAGTGCTCTCTGTGCTTGGGGTCTTCCAGGTTCCATAGGCTGGCATTTCACAACAAGGGCATCCCCAGAGCAGTTTGGGACCTCCACGGAGTGCATCCCCCAAAGAAAATAGAGAAGTGAAGATGAAAATGGGTCCAGCTATGCCCTGGGTGAGTCTGGCTGGGCCTGATTCAGAAAAGCCCACCCGTGTTTCCCTCTGAGCACACAAAGAGCTGGGACGAGAAGTGTCCCCACGGCGAGCACTTAAGTGCTTTGCTGAACCGGGGCCAATGTCCAGCCTGGAGCCACCCTGCTCCGCCGGCTCTGTCTTTGGCGCCGCACCGTGGAGTTGGCCCTCGTCTTGGACTGGAGAACGTTTCGAAATCCTGGTCCTGACAGAGAGCAGATGCATTATTGGGAAGCCCTCGGGTCATGAGAGGGCTAATAGTCACATTCCTGGCTGGGATGGCGAAAGATTTACGCCGGGCGCTTGCTCGCCTCGCCCTGCACCAGGCCGGCTCCCTGCCTCACCAGCCCCCTCGGCTTTAATTGTTGTGTTAATGGCCCTTTTATTTGAAGCAGATCCCCTGGCTTACAGAGGAGAATGTCATTATGTCGTATTTTAGATGTATTTACATTCTCCTTGCCACAGGGATAACGTTCTAATTATTTTCTATAGCTGACAGCACCAGCGTCTCTGGTATTAGGGACCCCTTAGACCTGATTACATGGTCTGTTTTTCTTCAAATCGCCCACAAATGACAGCGTGGAGCAGGTTTATTATCAATTGACGTACCTTTGCTTAACGCAACTTGCTCCCGAAACAAATGTCCTGAACAGATAATACATGTTAAGAGCATGTCTTTCTGCTTGCGCGAAGGCAGATGGGCTTAGGAGGTCAAGCCAGCGGTTGACCTCTCCTGACTCCTGGGGCCCTACTGCACACCCCGGCATGGTGCTGGGCCATGTTTCCTATGCAAATCCTATCCAAAGGCCATCAGAAAAGACTTGCTGTAAATTATACAGCTACCGTGTCAAATGATTGCACGGGAAGGGAGAAGAGGTGGGTGCTAGGTTGGGTTTGCAGTGAGGTGTAGAGAAGCACAAGGCTCTGGTCTGGATGGTGGGGCTGTGAGAAGATTCTTTTCAAGGGGAGAAGAGGAATGGAGAGCTGAAAGGAGCCAAGACTCCTTGCTGGATAGAGCTGTACAACGCACATTGGCCTTGATGGAAAGGGTGGTGAGAGGAGACGCCTGGCAGCGGGGTGTGTGGGGCTGTGAAGGGAGGTTGGGAACTGCATAGAGAAAAGTTGCAATAGAAGACAAGCCTAATAGCATCATGAGAGGAGCTGGGTCAAGGACGACCAGAGCCATGCACTGGAGAAAAGGGTGAAAAGGGCAGCTGCAAAGAAGGGTTGAAGACCTGGAGTTGGCCAGGGAGGTATGGGGGCATGCAGAATTAGGGACAGCAATCAAGATGAGGAGAGTGAAAGACGCAGTTGTTAGAACAGAACGATTTGATTTATCCCGAGTCATTTATTCACCAGATTTTCCCCCTGAGATCTTAAACAGACTGAAGTGGTTTCAAACGTTGTCATTATTTAGGACAATTCAACAAAATGTTTGTTACTTTGAAAAGAAGGGAGGGGTGGGGGGTGAAGAAATGAAAGAAAGAAAGGAAAAATAAAAGTCGGGGTAGTCTGGTTTGCCACGTTTGAATTTTATTGCCAAATTGGGATGGGTCAAGAAAATCACTCTTTCTCTTCTCTGATCAGGGGAGTTTGATTTACAAAGACCCTTCTGATGTGAATGCTTACCCAAACCCAGATGCAGTCTCCTTGTGTATTCAAACAACAAAAAGTAAGTATTTGTCCTAGTGAAACCCTGTCGAGGAAAAGTTTGTGCACCGCGACATCTCAGCATGAAGACAATTTCATTACAAAACTCAGGCGCGTCTTAGTGGAGACTTTTCTCCTTCCAGCACCAGAGATTATTTTTTCCTTGGAGCTGCTGGGCATGCAGGACATTTTAAAAGCAAATAGAAAAGCAAAGATGCTGCCCCAAGGGGAGTTACAATTTAAGTCACACTAAAGCAGAACGAAACTGCTGGCTGCCTGGTATTAAGAGCCCGAAGATGGGCACTTTTGCTTGGAAAGCCAAGACTTCCATTAAGCTATTTAGATTTTCTTCTCTGTATGCACGGCTTCTGTAGCCATTTTTAGCTTCTCCTCAATAGAAATAGGTCTGTCTGCTTCCCGCAGTAACTTTGGAGCCTATCTTCAAGGTTCAGTGAAAGGTGGCAGTAGGGTGGAAGTTGAAAATAAAAAGCCAGGTAGAGGAGAGACAGACCATTTATTTCAACTGAAGTAAAAGCTTCTCCTTGTGCAGAAGCAGGATTACTAATCTTTGAAAAATCTGAGAGAGAGAGGGATAGATGTTTTCTTGCAGTCATTGCAGCTGCAGCCAACTGGAGAAAATTTCCATCACAGCATGTACACAAGATTTGTACCCTTTGAGATGCAAGATAATTCAACCATGGGAACACAAAGTTCGGGAAAATAGGACCCATACTTCTACCTCTCTTAAACTTACTACTTAGGTTTTAATTTACTCATATGAATTTGGTGGACAGCGTTCGGGGATGCTGTTTTTGGCTCAAAGAATGTGAATGAGCACCGCATCCCCCGCCTCTGCAGGACAGCATTTTGGGGGTGGAGGTGCCAATGGGTCATCATCCAGTTGGCCACAGTGTGAACAGGAGAAGGAGTGAGGATGAGCTGTAATTTTCCTACCACTTTCTTATGTTGGACTGAGTAATAGAATTGAATATCTGTTGCCCCGTCTTGATTTGATTAATCCGTAGGTCTCAGTATAGGGTAAGGATTGACTGTGTGCTACTGGGTTTGTACCAGTGTCCATTTGTGAAGTTTCCCTTTGAAAATACTGGCGTATTGTGTCTTTTGAATATTTGGCTTGTAATTAACGCTCGTGGAAAGCAAAGGTTTAATTAGTTCTGCTGTTTCCATACTTTCTTAAAGTGCACTTCAAGTTATATACTTAATTGTGAAATCAGTCATCACTGCTCTACTTAATAGTTACAGAAGTTGGGTGTTTTTTTCTTCGTGTTTCTTTCACAGGAGACCCTGATCACTTGGTTTAATTTTCAGAATGCAGCGCAAAAGAATAAATTGCAAGCTTTCATTGCAAGTACTCTGTGAATTATTAAAGGAAAATATTATGGATAACTTGGAAAAGGAAGTGCGTGCAGGAATTTAATGTCATGCTGGCTAATTGTCCAGTAATAAATGGGAAAAGAAAGACTAACTCCATTAGTTCAGATTATTTTTTAGAAGTTGTTTGCTGATAACTTTTGGGTAGCTGTGCTTGGCAAACCAAATGTTAGTGTGAAGGTCATTCCAGAGATCTGGGGCTTTGATTTATTTATTTTTTAAACAAAAACAATTGGGTCATTCCACCAACTGATAGAAAATCCTGGTATGCTTCTGTGGGGCTTTTCTCTAAGGGTGGCTCCTAAGCTATACTTATACAGTGCTTTTCCAAAGTAGTCAATATGTAGCACTACAGACAGATAAGAGGGGCTTCTGCTTTGCTGGAATCACTCTAAAGACTCTGGACATGCACGCTGGACATGCTGGAGCAAAACTCTAGAAAAGTTTAGGGTCTATAAATCACTGCTGGTGGAGCCCAAGAGTGACAGCATTAGCAGGAGCTGTATCATGGACAGACTTATGATACTACATCTCTGATGCATAACAAATCCTCTTGTACGCTGTAGGCACCACCATCATTATTTCAGTTCCAGTTGGGTCTTGCTGGTGAGGGTTGACAAGTCACACTTCTGCATGGGACTCACTTTATCTTCATCAGGAGGTTGTAGGGCTGAGTCAGCCCTGCTGGGATTTGCACCGGTGGTTCCAGGATGTCTGGGTATTTCAAACCTAAGGCTTAGACCTCTAATCATCCTCTTATCTAAACTGCCTAACATCTGAGTCTGCAAAATTGGGTTGGAAATCTCACACAAACATGCTTCACCCAGTAGCACTTCTGTGTTTATTTGCCAGGCGAGCTTGGGAACAATGATGGGCACAGAAGATTCAGCTTGGAAGCCACAGGTTTAATCAAAGAATTGCATGGAAGGTCCAGTCCCTGACTGATTGGAGGCCTGCTTGCTGACAGCTGGAATGGTTCGTTCTTTGGGGCAGAAACCCAGTGGCAGCACTCAGTGAGGCAAGTATTGATCCTCTCTGTAAGACTAGAGGAACCCAGTTATTTTATATTAATTCTTGAATCCATGGGGAATGGAAGGAAGAGTTGTTTGCTTCCTTGTACCTTTCAAAGAAATAACCTCATCCCCTCCCTCCCCCAGTCCCCATTGCTTGGTTCATGTGGAAATTGTTCAAATTAACCAATGTTCTTAGATTTTTTCAACCAAAAAAATCCAAAGACAAGCAGTATGAGGTCCTACAGCAGCCAACATCTCTCTGAATCCTTCCCCAAACAACTTTTTCAACAGCACTTGGCCACAAAGTCTAGAGAGTTCAGAGATACGAAATTCTTACAGGTTTTATGGGTAGGTGGTTGAATGGAGATGACAGACTAAATTAGCACCCCTATTGTGAAAACTAGTGTTGTAGTGTTAATTAATTCCTTGACAAACAGCAGAGGATCTTCAGCAGAGTCTGGGTCAAGGGGAGCCAAAGGGCTTTCTGATCTCCCCCAGCTGTGGAGAAGCTCCAGTTAAAACTCTCACTTTATCAGCCATCTCATTGTGCAGTGGCACCTTGAAAAACAAACAAACTGGTTTTATTTGTTCCCTGTCTCTCAGAACTTCTTGCTTATGTGACATCTTCATTGATAACTTATGTGCATGTGGAAGCTCTTCTGTATTTCCTCTTTGGTCTCATTTCTGAAGGAAAGGAGTATCCCCTGGCTTAGAGCCACATTGGATAGGGTGATACAACAGAAAGGAAACTTTCCAGTTTTGTCCTCTAGTCAAGAAAGAGGGCTGGTGTAAATAATTCCTCACAAATGAGTGCTTTGATATGTTTGGCTCTTTCAGACTATCTGGGAGTAGATGCATGATAAATTTCTCGTTTTAACTGATGTAGCAAATCTCTGGAGAAACCAACTGCTGCTTGCTGCACATCTATAGTAGTTAGCCAGATTCCTCTGTTCTGATTTGTCAGATAGAGTGACTGATGATGTTTGTAAATGTAAATTTTTTTAGTTTCCTCAAATTCTAGTGTGTAAAGCTTCAAAACAGTCATTTTCTATAAACACTGTTGCTTGAAAAAGTCCTGCCACTTGAATATCTGGTGAAGATGAATGCTCATTGCATGCAGAGTTGGCAACGAAGCACCCATCTATAAACATAGAGTTACTATTCATGGAGATTTCTTTTATCCTCTTTCCAGTTGTACAAACACACCACTGCCACCACCCCCGGCAATATTGCATTGTAAATTACCCTCCTTTTAAAAGCCCTCTCCCCTTAGTGCTTTTCATTCAGGAGATGGGAGACAGCCCTGGGCTTGTCTTCAGATCAAATACAAGCTGCAGACTGAGTATTCACCTGAATTATATGAACTTCTGCCGTAGCTATTTACTTGTTGTGATACATTTGCTTTTCTTGATTAACTAAGCTCTGAGAGGACACATCTGCTGCAGCATTGCCCCCTCAAGGCAGTCCATCAGCCCTCTGTCACATCTTTTTCTCCCACCTTTTCCTTGGCTGATCTTCTATGGTCTGCTACGCTTTTCTGTCATATGTTCATGATCTCTGTTACACAGGGGAGTCCTGGGGCAGGGAGCATGTTGTGGTGGTTGCCCATGAAAGAGCCCTATCACGTCTATCATGCGATGGACATGAGAAATATTTAGGGACACAAAGTGCTGCAGTCTATTCTAGGTAGTTATGTAGTGCCTTTCTATAGCATCCTATGATGCTCCAAGGTCTGAGTGAGCAGACTGGTCTCTTGACTTCACTGATGTGGTTCTTAGTGATGTGGCTTAGTGGGCAATATTGCTGATAGGTGAATGGTTGAACTAGATGATCTTAGAGGTCTTTTCCAGCCTTAACAATTCTATGATTCTGTGTTCAGTGCTATTTTATTAGAAATTGAACAGGACCGTGATTTGTGGTTAGAATAAATGCAAAGCAACGTATTACAACACACTCTTAGATTCACAGCCTCTGCAAGACATTTTCCTCCACTATACTATCTAAGTACTGGAGGTGTTTACTGTATGGTTTACTATGTGTCATCCAAAACCCCTCCATAAACAGCTGTTGATTTGCACATAGGAACCATGCGAGGGAGAAAGGAGAGCAGGAGCCTTAGGCTGAGGCTTTGATCAGGGCCCTGGGAGAGCAGCGTGCCCCCACCACCCAGCAGACCTCATGCCATTGCCACATCCCATGCCCTGCAGTCCTCACCCAGCGGTGCTGCTATCTGCCACTGTGTTCTGCTCCCCGGCCCCTCTCGCCCTTTGAAGATTCCCCATTGTTTGGGCTATTAACATACTTTCGGGGTGGATGTTTATCTTTTTTGAAACTTTTACAGCAGGCGCATTGTTAAAGTGAACCCTTGGAAGCTCCTTGCAGGCGAGCACCACCAGCGCCCTTCGCTGAGCGCAGTGCAGCTCTTCCCTTTATTTGATCAGCTTCAAATACCTAACAGTTCTGTAAGTAAACATTTATAGATCAAATCAAAAGCTCGCAGAAGGAAGCACTCTCGATAGATTAGAAGCTAAACTGATCTAAATTAGAAGAGATGCAGAGATAACCTTGCCTGGCTAAAAAGCATATACTATCGGTTGCACGCAGATAATTAAATGAATGAGCCCTTTTCTATTGAACAACTGATGTGCAATTGATAAACTTAATTAATAATTAACTTTTTAATTAAATATCAATTTAAAACAAGTGTGGTAATGTGCCGCTTGCATTTAATTTTGCCGTCTTTTCTTCATTAAAGAAGCATCATTAGGGTTACAGGTATCTGTTTAAGATGCCTCTGTGCACTGCACAGGGAATAAATGTGTCCGCTGGGCACTTGCCAGTGAAGAGATGGCAGTAAACAACAGCACACAGAGACAAAGCCAGCATGCAACTTCTAAGAGGCAGCAGGAACTGCAGATAAAAGGCACGTACATCTCGATCCATTGCTTTCTCAGCAGCAGAAGGCCGACCTGTTGTGTGCCTTCGTTTGCATAAGAGAGGCTGCAATAAGTATAGAGGAGCTGAGCCCCTGTGGCAGCCTTTTAGGAAGAAGGTCCCTCTCCAGCTTTATGAATGGAGTGGCTTGGTGAAGGCAAGGCTAAATATTCAGAGCCATCAGTTATTGCCTTGTTTCAGAAAACAATCCCTAATAAGCGAGGGAAAGCTGCGATCTTTTTGCATGCGTCTTCTCACATGATGCCTTAGTGCAATTCCTATTAGTGCTAATGGGGTAATTGGCTCCCCTCAATGTGAACTCCCTATAATGCATCCACATAACTTGATTTGAGAGTGTAAATCCCATTAGCCTGAATGGCGATCTTCTCTGCCTCTCATTTACCCATTTGATCCTGCAAGCACTAACAGCCGATCTCGTCTCTCTTTGAAAGCGATAAATAGTCATCGGACTTCCGCTAAATGGCTCTTTGCTGCCTTCCAGATCGTTCCTTCCCCCGTCCTGCATACAGCAAGGAGCAAGGCAATGTGCAGAAGGCAGAAAATCTGAGGAAAAAAAAGTGAAAGGCTGCAAAAAATATTTCCACCAACCCTGCGCCTCCTTACAACAGGAGAAATATTTGAGCGCCTCGCTGAGGATGTAAGAAAATCTTTCCAATGCAGTAAAGGAGGATCTGGGTGAAGATTAAGGGTTGCTATTTTTTTTTCTGTTAATGACTTGATTTGTTTCCAACTGAAAGAAGTTGGATAGAGGATAAGCCAATGGGCCCTACACTATCTGTCTGCAATGTGGGGCTTGAAGCCAATTGGAAATGACTCTTCAGAAGGTACCATCTTGGACGCGGCACCAGACACCTATCCGGTCAGAATACACTGCCAATGAAAGGATGATTTCTTTTCCTGCTTTGCCTCATAAGAGGATATTCTTGCTTCTCCACATGTGAAGGGAAGATGGGTCCCTCCCATGGGGAATGTTACTGCTGGCCACCACTTCCTTTCTGAAAGCCCCATTTGAAAAGGAGGAAATAGTTGGTGGAGGAAGTTCCTGAAAAGGAATCTTTCAAATCCTTATTTTTGTCAGGTTTTTTGCTTTCAGGGGACACCCAAATACGATGGAAATAATTGGCGTGGCTGCCTCAAGTGATGGAAAAATTACAGAAAACTGCAAGGGGTGTGACAGCAAGAAAACCGGCTTCTACTCCATTTATTGTACAATATTTATCATCAACCCGTTTTGTATATTTTGCTTTCTTTTGTGTAATCTTATCATCACTGGGGTTGAAAACGATGTGATTTTTCTCCTTTGAGTAGTTGCCAAAAAAGCACTTACGTCGGAGTATTAGTGTATCATTTGGCTAGCACATCACATAATGGTTTTTTTACAGCAAGTATTTAACCATGTTTTCATCCTGTGGGAAAGAATGATGGGTCTGTTTTGTAAAAATAAGACCTTGTGGCAATGTGGACATGCGAGAGATAGAAACATAATGCAACAAATTAGTTTCAACACACAGAACTGAGGTAGTCCAGGCTTCATATACATTCAACAGTGCTGGTTTTTCTTTCTCTCCTTTGTCTCTACTTTTGTCTCTTATTTTGAAATGCGTTTCCTGATTTTATGGTAAACCTTTGCAAGCAGAACCTATTAGAATTCAACCAGCCACCTACCTGGTTTGGGTACACAAACGTATGTTCTTTGCATACATGTAGGTAAAACAGTGTTTATGAGAATGTGAGAGAGGGAATAGTTGGGGGTGCCATGCAGCTATGATAAAATTCATCCATTTTGTATGATTAGATGCAAGCTCATGGTGTTATATCAAGAAGCAAATTAGCTTTATTATAGGCTGAGAAGATGCTTTGGTTTTTAGCAATGATATTGTCAAGTAGGAGAAATTCGATCATTCTAATGTCATCACAGAAAATGAAGACCTAGAGCAAAAAATGGTTTGTCTTTAGGTACTTCAGAAATAATCATTTCACCATTACAGTTTCAAGTGATCCCATCAACTCTTTTCCAAATAGCAGCTAAGTGAATCTCAATTATAACCTGAAACCCACCATTAACCTGAAAACCATTCGTGTCGCGATCCGCATCTTTCCAATCTGTGTGTTTTATAACCTGCCCAGAATAACAGTTGTGCTCACCTCCATTGAGAGGGGAAAACGTATGTTTAGAAATGGGAGAACTTTATTCTTTTTAGTGAAGTATCCCGGTGAGCTGTGACTTCCTTGTCTTTCGTATGTAAAATTTCATCAGGCTCTCTCTCTGTTTTCACAAAGTAACTGTATAATCTGTTTGATGTCCACCTTCCGTCTTCCTACCAGCTGCTTATCCTTTTCTGCAGTTACATGCACATTTGTATTTTGTCATGTCTGAATTCAGACCCACAGTCTGGAAATGCCATGTACGTGCCTAAATGTACTTATGTGAGAAGTAGAGTTAAGCATATGGCTACATGATTTCTATGTTAAAAAAAAAAAAAAAATGCCATTCAGTAAATTTATTAGGGCTTTATAATGAGTTATCATCAGTAGTTGCACTAAAATACAACTCAGGGGGAAAAAAAAAAATCCATTGCAAAGGCTTTGTGACAGAGTGGGCTTTTTATATGTCTTTTATTTGCTTGCTAATTTACAACATTCCATAATTCTGGCCCTTCTAAAAACATCTATGAATTGTTCTCCAAAAGCCTTTCATCCTGGAAGGTGCTGGACAGCCACAGAGCCTGATGTGAGGCAGGGTGCTTGGAACCTGCCCTTTGGGTGTGCGAGTCACTCCTTTGAACCATCGGGTTTTATGGCAGCAGGAGCACACCTAGGGAGGGTTTCTCTAGGCTGCTTTAGTACTTCAGGACAGGGACTGTCCTGTTTTGAAAATCAAGAAAGCCCCTGTTGCATAATGGCACCCTGTTGTACTACAATAACAAGTCATTAGAAAATAGAAGTGGGAGTGAGAGATGAAGGCTGTCCCATTGTGTCTGCAGTCCTGCTAAGGAGATTGCACCCAGTGGCACAGCAGTATTTTTCTGACCAGTTTGTTTTCCCATCCAGTTTGCTCTCTTAACCAATTTTACTCTCATCCCAGGTAGAGCTTCACCTTTCTTGTGCTGTAAGAATGATTAAAGGCAGCTGAGAGAAGGTGAGTAAACGGTGACTAAAGACCATGCATAAATTCCTAACAAATGGCTAGCAGGGCAGATAAACAGCAGAAACACGAAGCAGCCTTACTATACTTTGAGTAACACTTTATCTTCATGGCAACGTCATCACTGTGTTATATCATTTCCTTTCCAGATATGGCAGTGGAAATGCAAGATCTTCCCATAATGGGCATAAGGTGATTGGGATGTTTCTCATGGCTGCCTTGGCATCTGCCATAACAGAGCAAGAACTTGGGCCAAGGAAAAGAGCTAATGAATGACCTTTGCAATAGTGTGATCAAGTCAAGCCCACCAAAAAATGATAGGTGAGGCAAGAGTTTGCTCAGGTGCTGTGTCCTTCCCACAGGGCATTACCGGGCAGTCAGCTAGATAGGAGCAAACTTGCAACACTGGATTTTTTTGGAGGGCTTGTGTTATCCTTGATAAAAATCTCTGTGGTATTTGGGGCAGAATGGCTCTGCTGGATGCTCCATCCAGCTCTTTCCATTACCTTTGCAAGTATTTTCATTGCCACTCTGCCAAAATCACGGTGTTTGGTTATCCTTGCTTCAAATAAAATGCTTTGGTCTAAATGCATCTCCTTGAACTTGGAGGTGTCCTTCTCTTCTGCAGAGTCAGATCCTGCACAAACCCCAAATGCACATGGCACAAATTCAGCAGTGAGTGTTGCCGCAGGGCTGCTCACATTCCTTGTAAAAGACACTGAAGTCCTGTGCAGAAAAAAAGTTTAAACAAAACTTAAGCTTCTAGAAAATCTTTTTATTTTATTTTTCTTGGAGGCAGAAAATCTCCCCTCCCATGATGAATTCTAATTCATTTTTGGGAAATACGGTTTTTTGCAAGGTCTTACAATATGACAGGAGCCAAAGGACTACACAGAGCCTTGTGTTAAATCAGAGATTTAAGAGAAAGATTTGCTTTCTTGTTTAATGTGACTTCTTTGAGCTTAAAGATTTGAATGTTCCGTTTCTTACATGTTGTTTTTTTTTCCCCTAAAAAAGTTTATCTTGCTCTCCGAAGTATTTTGTGAAGCCTGCTTTTTTACTGCTGTAGAGGGTATATTTCAGGTAAGTTCTTGTTTCTTGCATTTTCTATTTTACAGTAAGAGAAGGAACACGCGTTTTCATGAAACAGTCATCTGACATGAACTTATGGTAAATGTATTTGCTCTGCCTGTTTCCTGTTTGTATTGACTTTCCATGAATTTCCTGGCACATGTACAGATGAGTATATATAGGAATATGGCTGGCAACAGATACATGCAACTAATGGTAGAACATGGTCAGGGGTAGGGGTAAGTTTCATGCTCTCTTTGGTGTCCTTCTCTAAAACGTTGATCGACTAGTAAGGTTTACACAGTCATCTGACAGGTACATTCACTTAAAGCCAGATGAAAGATGTAATTTCTGCTTTTCAGATGACAAATGCTGAAGTGAATGGTGCCAGTAACAAAAATTAGATGCAGAAAATTGAAAAAAGATATACAAAGCCATTGCAGACTCCTTACTGGCTGTTTGCAGGGTGAAAACAAAATTCATTAAATAGATAATTTGATCCAAATGATTTGTCCGGTCGTTGGTGGGGCTAACAGGATGTCTGGGCTTGTCTAGCAGTTTGGTTAGAGTTACAGAGATGAGGACCATGATGCAGAAATGTGGTTTTTTAGAAAGCTGCTCTCTTCTTGGCTATGAAGAAAGCACCAGTGCTGTATCATGAGACCTTTCCCAGTCCAGACATCGAATGCAACCATTCAGTTAGAAGAAAATGGTGCTAATAAGGAAGTGGGCCAACGTGTCTTGATGTTGATCCCATCACTAGAATACTAAAACACAAAATTGGAACGCTACTTGTAGGAATGGTTGAGGAGCATTTCCATGTAGGTTGGATAAACTATGTTCATCTTTGGCCCCACTGTATAACATGGAAATCAGGGTGGTTTTGGAATATGCATTTGGAAAACCAGGTGTAGTATGGATCCAGTTTTTGTTTCATCCAAATGAGTGGATCTTAGAGAGTACAGATTTAACAGAAATGGGTTTGGCCAACAATGAGAGCAGGCCAGTAAATTCCACCAGTACCAACAAACTTCCCCGGCCTTACATACAGTTCAGAACCATCTCCAAACTCAGGGACCCCCTTGGCTATGGGTTTTATGTGTCACAAAGGCTGGCTCTGACAAACATTTTTAGAATCACCATCTGTCAGCTTTTCCTTCAGGGATCCCCATTTACAATAGCTTGTATCCAGGCCATGTGCAAATCCCACTGGGCTGAAACTTGGCCCTGTACTAGGTTGGCCTGGATGCAATTAACAAACACAAAATTTATTCAATTTAGTTTGGCCAAAAATATAAGATTCTTTTGTTTGCAGATGCTGAAGTTGAGATGCCTTTCCAAACTTATCAAGGACAAGGGAACCGTTGTGAAGAAAATAACAGCCAACCCCAAAGTCATCCTAGAATTCAAGTTGAACTGCAAACCTAAGCACCAAATCATTTGTGATGCTCAGAAATTGAGTCCATTTCTTTAAATTATTTCTTTAATTTTCATTACTGTCTCTGAAATTCATCATTCTAGTTGGGGTCTAGACAGAAACATTGGAAGAAGACACCCAGCACTCACAGCATCCAACGGAAGCAGCAGGAAGCATCAGATACTGCTTGGGAATTCTTCAGTTCCAGAAGTTTTGGAGAAACATCTGATCCAAATTCTGGAGTGGAGGTTAGAACTCATGGGGGCACCTCTAAATCACTTTGGTCTTGAGATCTTGTAAGATCTGGATCTGTCCCTCTTGATTGTCCATCTAAGCCCTCCATTTTTCGGGACTTACTTATCCGACTTGAGCAGGATAGACCTCATGGTGCCTGATTACTCTGTCTCAGAAAGATGAAGGGCTGAGTCAATCCTTCTGCATTCACATCTTTGTTTCCCAGCTTCCACAAAAGCACCAGACCGCTTAATTTATTCCCATCATCTGTGCAGGTACTCTGTGATTATAAAACAAAATTCGTGTCTAGGACATGGACTTTCTTTGAGCACTTTTAACCCTTCACTACCAATCACAGTGAGCTGTGGAGTCATAGAATCATTAAAGTTGGAAAAGACCTCTAAAAGCATCCAGTCCAACCATCCACCTTTTACTGTATTGCCCACTAAACCATGTCCCAAGCCATTAGCCCCGATCCAGGGATGTGCCATGCCTCTACTTGAGCTGAGAGATAGGATGAGAAGGTAAAGGTGAGATCTTCTGCACATACCTAGCAGCAAGGAGGCCTGAGGCCAACAGTTAATTCAGTGTAGGAAGAAGTTCACATAGGCTCTGATCAGTGTGGTGTAAAATACTTGCAGATGTTGCCTCCCCCAGGTTGCTTTATTCTGAGAAGTATCACTGGAACATTATGTATATATTTTTTTACTAATTAATGGGAAGCTGCCCCCAACAGCTGTGAAGACCCAGAGGTGCTGTTGATGTTGGGTCACCCCTTCTCCCTGTCTCCCAGCCATCCCTACTGCTGGTGGATAGGAGCAGATGGGGTGCAATGAAGCCACCAGCACCCTCCACTGCTGCAGGTTAGTTAGTATGCTGGGGCTGTGCGGTTCCTCTGCCATCTTCATTCACCTTAGAAATGTGGAGTTTGAATGGTTTATCTCTATTAATCACCAGCTCAAAAAGCTTTGTGCACCAAGGGCCACAGATAATTAACTTCACTATACTGCTTGTCTTATCAGTATCAACCTCTTGTCCTCCTGTGAAATAGTTAAAACCATCAGCCCCTTTTTACTTTTCCATTTAACTCTAATGCTTTAACACTGATGTTCTAAATGGCCCTGCGATTCATACTTATTAGACAAACCTTTCTTTCTGCATCTCTTATATTTTTTGATAATTGGCCATGTACGTTTCTAAGGGGCTCAACAGCTTTTCATGCCACTATACTAATAATTAAAGGTTTCTCACAGCCTTTCAGATTTCTCTTTACCTTCTTTTCTTTGATAAGTATAATTTGCTGTTTAATTTAGGGGCGGGGTGGGGGTGAGGAGAAGTAGTGAGAGGCTGACTGAATAGGAAAATATTTTATTTAACAAAACTCACTAATTTTAAACAAATCTCCATTGCTTCCTCATTTTTGTCACTCCTCTTGCTGGAGACGCCCTCCCTCCTGCACTGCAAAGAGAGAAGCGGGGAGGCAGGAGATGAGAGCTCCATTCTGCAGTTCTGTTTGGTTTAGCCCTCTGCTGTGCTCATCTCCTTATCCTCATTGCTCCTTTCACTCTAAGGAGCTGATCTGGGACCAGGCCCTCATGCACTGGAGCTGGGCTCCAGCTTTTTGTCTCCCAGGTTGCTTTCAAAGGGATGTTCCTCCCAGAGGCTTTCTTAGCTCCATCAGTCTGCCATTCAGCTTCCACATCTTATTTAGTGCAGGCTAAATCGGGGTGTTTGTGCAACTGATGCTTATGCTGTTCAGAAGTTTTGCTCCATTTCATGGGGTTTTGTCTCCTGCCTGTCTCTCCCTGTTCTTGAAGGCTTTCTTCCTTCTCCCATTTGCATTACTTGAGTTTTTCCCTTTTATTTCACTTGTTTTTTTGTGTATGTTTGTTTTAATCCAAATTCTCCAGTTCTCAAACTAATATCTTCTCTCTTCTGTCTTTAAGGTTCTTCCATTTAATTAATTAATTAATTAATAAGGGAATCTGCTGGGGTGAGTGATGTGCCTGGAGCTACTCTTGTCCTAAGCAACAGAGCCATCCCATGTGGAGAACAACCCCGAGGACATGATCCTGCACCCATGGAGAACTCAAGGACAGATATTTTGGATCTCTTGGCACAACCCCTGGGTGAGTACCGCCACACCAACTGAGGGAAAGCACTGAGTCTGGGGCAAATGTGTTACTGTTTGTCATCTCTGCTTGCCCAGATGTTGCCTACTTTGAAAGTGGTCTTTAAGGGCTCCTGGAAACAGAGGCATGGGGGAGGACTGAGCCTGGGGCAGTGATAGTGCTGCTGTCTCCATTCAGACAGGTGAGGCCACCTGAGCTCAGAAGACCCAATGACTTTAGTCTTCAATAGAACTACTCTGAAAAATAGTACTCAACAGCTCCCATTCTAATTTTTAAATGAATTCAGTCCAACTCCCTGCCTGTTTCCATGCACGTAAGTTCAGCAAGCATTAATGCTCGTGTAGGACATGTGCTTTGAGTGACATGGTTTAGTGGGCATGGTGGGGATGGGTTGATACATGGTTATTGGATGATCTTAGTGGTCTTTTCCAACCTTGATGATTCTATGATTCTATGGTGTACTCTGCTAGACCCCAGATCCCGGAGTCATGCAATGGGAGGCCCTTTAGATTTCCTTCAAAAGAAAACATTTACACAGTTTTGCAGAGAAGGATGCACATGTGACCCCAGTGCTCTGAAGTGCTTACACAAACATCCAATGCAGTTTTTTAAGGCTTGTGATTTTTACACTACCTCGTGAAGTGAGGAGGAGGTGGGAGCAGAGGGAAGAGCTGATCATAAATTTTTCCTGTTGGAGATGGGCAGCGTGGTGTTGTGCTCCTTCAGTTAACACACAGCGACCGTTTCTTATCAGCTCCAGAGCTGAATTGCAAAACAAGTTCATGCAGAAGCCATTCCATTTGCTTTTCTTTTTCTTTTTCTTTTTTCTTTTTTTCTTTCTTTTTTTTTTTTTTTTTGAGCAAGAAATTCACACAACCTGTGATCTGTTCTGGGTTTATTCTCCAGTAGGGGAGAAGAAAAAGACCGGTGATGCCTCTGTAGTGAATAATTCATCCCATCCTCCTTGCTAGGTGCCAAGTGACCCCTTTGCTTAACTCCTGCTCAGGCTGGGGAGGAGAGCAGGACGTCTCCCGTATCTCCGTTAGCTGCTGGGGGTTAATAGGGGCATTCAACACACACATGCAGGCTCTAAACAGGGTCAGGGGGCAGCCAGCACATTGCGACCTGAAATCTGACAGCTTTTACTCATTCCAGGTTAGGCGACCCCATTTCTCTCCGGGTAACAGCCTTACCCAGTGCCCAGGGTGGGCATCTTAGGCAGCATGGTGTCTCGAGGTGTTTCTCCTCCTTTCCCATTTCTAGTTGTCTGTCTCCCTCCACCACTTTGTCGCCCAGATGCTGGTGAGTCGCTACTTTCTTCCTCCTTCTCCCTAGTTGGTCCATTCGTCATTTTTTCTCAGTAGTCCTTCCTCCTTTCTCTCCGACTTCTTCTCTCTCTTGTTTCTCCCTCCTTTCTCTCTCTTTCGTTTTTTCCCCCCTAGTGTCGGAACTTCTTTCTTTGATTCCCCCCCTCCACCTCCCACCCTTTATAGTGCTGTTATCTGTGATTTTGGCAAAGAGCACATTTATTGGGGAGGAATATCCCCATGGCAACGCAGCAGATGGTGACTTTTGATTAGCTTGGCTTTTTTTTTTTTCCCCCGACTGCCAAATCACAATCCGTCTTTGAAATTAAATCAGGCTGTGATAGCATCAGTTGTTCTGGAGAGGGGACGAGAGAGAAACAAGACTGAAGTATTACAGCGGGAGCCAGGATGTAATGCAAATTCGTGTTTTTTAACCCCAGCAATAAAACCCCCTGTTCATTCCGGGAGCAGAAGGAACCACAAGAGAGGGAATAATAAAACTTAAAAAAATATATAAGATTTATTTATTTTTTTTTAATGTTATCACCCCACATGGGCTTCTCACTCTGACCACAGCGGTGTGTTTGTCTCTGTAACGCTGATGTCACTGGAGCTGCTGGGCCTAATCCCGTGGCTGTTTAAACACTGTTGAGAGTTTTCCTCTTGTCGTGGGTGGTGGGGACAGGCCTGGTTCTCAGCTGAGCCACTGGAACAACTATTTATTAATGGGGTGCGGCATCCCAAGTGGGAAGGAAAGCATTAGCAAGCAGCTTCTGGAAGGCAGTGGAGGAGGGAGGTGAGGGGAATTCAGGATAACATGGGGAAGTAGAGCAGCTGGAGAGGGCGGATGGCATCGGCGAGCCAAGATGTTGAGTGATCAAGGGCATGAGAAAGTGAGGAGCTGTCTGAAATGGCACCGGGGAGGTCTGAGCCTGGGGAAGGAAGGGTGCAAAGCTGTTGCCAGCCACGAAGAGAAAGTTACAGGGAAGATGGAAAAGCAGATACCAGAGTCAAACAGTAAGGAACTTTCTTGAACGCTTCAGAAGTGGGTGGTATTCAAGACCCATGAGCTCTTTTGCCTGTTGCCTTCTGGAGGGTGACCAAAGGTGAACGCAATTGAGTGCTAATCATAGCCAAAGATAAAGGAGGGCTTGAAAATGAAAGCTGCAGAGAGGAGATGACTAATGGCCCAGCCATTTCATGGGAACTGACGCGGTGTCTCGGGCTGCGAGTCGCCGGGCTGCTATCTCCAATTAGCCACGCAGGAGTTTAGGATGCGGTTGTCTGGTCTCAGTGCTGGCTCTTGTGGAGGAAGGGAGTTTAGTAGTAATGACTAAAGGTAAATAAATGCCCACATTCAGTCTTGGAGGAGTTTGATCAGAAACAAAGTGCTTTTTCTGTCTGAGGGTACAGTGTGCACGTTTCCTGGTACTGTGGAGAGCAACCACGCATGAGCAAAAGATGCATCTCCTGGAAGAGCTCTGATCTTAACGTAGGATTCAAATCTGTGCCCTTCTGATCTGCAGAATCTCTGCATATATGGGATTGTCCCGTTAAGAGAAATAATTGAGTTCTTCCCACTTCTTCCTGATAAGTACTCCATGATCTCCTGCTTGCTAGGAGCTCTGGGCCACCACCACATCCCTCCCACTGCTTTTTCAGTCCAACCAGTGCCTTCTCCTGCTGTGCTGCAGGGAACTCTGCAGGCTGTCTTAAGTTCTTCCAGGATAAGCCTTCTGGCCAACAGATAAAATTTTGCTGCAGATGTTGCTTCTGCTGGAGAGCTCAGTTCAGGAATATTTTGTGTATGCCTTGCATTACATCTGATGTTCTTTGAGGAGCAGATAAGATTTGGGTGCAGCAGATAAGTCAGGTAGAGATGCTGCTGCACCTTAATTGCCAGGAGATATCTCAGGGCCGGATCCTTCCTTGTGAGATGCAGGCTCAGGGGAGAGCTCCAGCCTGAAGGGGCTCACGTGTTGGTGGAGAGCATGGGAGAAGTGTTTCACAAGCAGTGAGATCTCAGGGGATGTTCAACCCAAGTTCCATTTTGTTTAGAAGCTAATCCTAGATTAGACAATAGTTTGTGGATGCTGAGCATTGCTTCTTGCATTGGTCAGACAGCCACCACCCAAATGGCTGGACTTCTTGCCCCAGGCACCTTGCTGGTGAATGTTCACCCTCAAATCTCTTTCCCTTGCCCATCCCCCATTGCTCTGCACAACTGCTGCAACCACGCTCTTCTCTTCCTCCCTGGCTGGCACCTGTAGGAACCACTCTGCCCCACGGCACTGCTGATCTGTGGTAGTGTGCAAGAGGGCTGAGAGTCAGTGCTGCCCTACATCCTGCCCCCAGAGCCCATCCCATCAGCATGGCGTGCGTGTCCCCAGCGGTCCCAGCACGAGCCTGGCATCTGCAGGGCTGCGATCCAGGCTCGTGGAGCTGCACAAAACAAACCGTCTGTGACACCGCCGCAGCGCGCTCGAGCCTCTCCAGCTTGACACCGCATCATTATATATTGATGCCATGACACCAGCGCTCAAAATAGCATCAGGACAATTTGATTTCCTGCAGATCTCAGGATGGGGTCATAAAAACGGAGACTGTTCTGGAGAAATAGGATAGGGTGGAAATGTTTGTAGTGACATCACAGCCGCTTCTATGCCAATGACCTCCTACTGCTGCAAACATGTGATTGTGATTTTGTTGCACGCTCCATCAGAAGAGAGCCAGGCTGGCCAGGGAGGGAGGAGAAGGGACGGAAATATTCAGTTCTTGTATCTTGATTCAAATATCTGACAATAGCTTTGCAGCCCTGGGGTGCTGAGTGATCAGGAGTGGGGCTGTGGAGCTGCCAAATCAGGGGGTTGCAGGATATAACTGGAGGCTGAATATGGACCTTTGGCTTTGTGGTGGAGGATGCTGCCCTGCATTGGGGTGCTTTATTGGAGTGTTGGGTGGTCTCATGCTCACTCTTCCCTACTGGTCCCCGTTTTGTCTAACGTCACTCTTCTTGGCAAGAACCATCTTCAGGCCAGAAATATGGCTGCAAAAGCCACTGCACAGCTGTTGTCTTTAGGGGTTCCTGTTGTGGAGAAGAAAAGATCTCAGTCCTGGAGCTTCACCCACAGAGCAAGGAACAGCAGTGAGGGGATTTAAGTAGCTGGGGATAAGAGGAGGGAAGAAGGGAGAAAAGAGACAGGGAGAGATGAGAAGCAGAAGTCAGCCCAGGAGACAAAACCTTGCAGGAGAAAACTCATTTGGTGACCCCACAAAAGGCTCTGATGACTGCAGAGCACAGCTCAGAGCTGGGGGCACAGGAGAGTGAAGGGATCCAGCTAATGCACCCGTCCATCAGATTAGGCTGTCAGAAAACCCAACCACTTCCATCACTGTCTGAGGAAAGAGACTCACCCCCTGCTTAATGTGATCGCAGTCCTGTTGTTGCCACTCCAGGGAGAGGGGCCACCGACACCGCAGTGTGCAGCAGGCTGTGAGTTTAAAATCCTATTAGGCAGAGACTAACAGTTGCAAAAAGAAAGCAGGTATCCCCTAGTGGGGATTTAAAGATGTTTAGACATAATTGGATTTTCCAAGCAGATGTCATTATTGTTAAACAGTTGCCCACTTGATATGTTCAAGTTGTTGGCTGTAATTGCTAAAATTAGCAGGTCTGCATAGAGCAAAGGTCAGTTGGTTAATATTGTGATTTAGTATTTTATGAAGTAATTCCAAATGCTTTTATGTATGTTTTTGTTTTTGCAGTCTAAGCCCACATTAAAGTAGTTGTGGGGCCTGCTAATAAAATAATGACTCAGCCTCTCCGAGCCGGCTGCTGGCTGGGTCTGAGCTGCCTCTGCTATGTGCTCTTCCCATTGCTCCAACCCTTCAGCAGGAAACTGCAAACTGCCCCCATGTGCTGTGTTGGAGCAGAGCTCGTTCTCAACCAGCCCATTACCAGCTGAGCAAAGGCTCTGCTGTCACAGCTTGTGGTCCTCCTCGTTGTGGACCAGCTGTGTGTGCAAGCTCACCAGGGAGAGTCCCAAAACATGGCTTTTTACAGGGACTATGCAGTCCTGGGAGAGCCTGTCCCTTGCACAAGCAAATGATTTCTTCCAAGCCCATACTGGCAACACTGGTTGAGATTTATTGTTGTAACACCAGTACAGCTCATTTCCACAGTTGGTTTTGGCACACCTGCCAAATTTCTCACTGTTGCAGCAATGTGGGCCATCACAAGTGCAGTCCAGCCTGCTTTCTTACCACCAGTCATTCATGGCTGTCTCTCTCTCTCTCTTTTTTTCCCCCTTTCTTTTCTCAGTTTTTTAATCTCCACTCTTTTACTTGCAGGAAGTGCTGAGAGCTGCTGTGGTCCCCACAGTGCACAAGGAGCTGTGGAAGAAGATCTGCATTCCTCCTGGACCCAACGCTTATTGGGTGAGCAAACTGGGTCTTTTCCCAACCCACGTTCCCATAATCCAAAGAGCAGGTTTTGGTGTGTGCAGCTGCCAGAGCTGCTACAGGAGCTCTCTGCTGCTGCAAGAGGTGATGGAAATATTCTGAGTGAAGGATGAGAAAAAGAAGTGCTCTCTCTTAGATGCTGTCTTAAGTAGTGGTACAACAACCCAAGCAGGCTGGGTCTAGGATAGGTGTAGATCAGCCTCTTTTGATCACAGATCAAAATGTCTTGATGGACATGCACAAGAAATATCAGATTAGGGACAAGGCTGAAGCAAAGTTTTAGCCCAGCAAGCTGAAAAGGTTAGGGGCTGGTGTTGCCGTGACTCAGAATTCAACTCTGGTCCAGATTGCATGCTATTTTGATCAAAGACCATTTCAGTTTCCGATCCAAAATGTGCTTTTTTAATAAACCCTTGAACTTCCTCCTATGTAACATCAGGTAAATTCAAATGGCCATCTCACGTAGTGAGCACAGAGAATATTGGTAGAAATACGTATTTGTGTTTGCCCTGCCCAAAATAATAATTTCTGTGCACCAAACCCACAAATTCTTTGCAGTCCCCGGGGCTCCAGTGCCTGCAGGGCTCCTTCTGGCTCCCAAACCATGGAGGAGCAGAAGACAGGGATTTTCCCACTGTCTGTTCCTAATCCCATCACTTCTGGCTTCCTTCTGAAAACCCAGCAAGCCCTTGGGCATCCACTTGCCTCTCAGTGTTGTGTCCTTTACTTATGGGACAGGGACTCACAGGGACATAAGAGCCCTTAGCATAGAAAATTCAGTTTTGTTCTGTTTCTTTTCCAAGCTGGGCATGGCATCGGTTTGCAAAAGATGTGTTTTTCCTTTCAGAAGTAAAAGGTTTCTATTAAGTAGCTGCAGTATTCTGGCTAATTTAACTTAGTGTTGGGAGACCTTCATGTATATCGCTGCTTTGCAGTCTCCTTCAAAGCATGGGAGCCTGTTATTCCCATTTCACTGCAGAGGAAACAGATGGGAAGACCTGCCCAAATGCAGGCAGCAATTGCAATCTGGATTAGAGTGAAAATGTCCCTGAAAACCAGTTCCACTCTCCAGGGAGAAATGAGTGGGCAGGGCAAGCTGGGAAACTCAACGGGATGTAGTATAGGACTGAAAATAAAGCATGTGAGATTATAAATGCCTAAGGTGATCTGGCCAAGCAAGAAACAAGGCTCTGTGGTTCATGTCAGCACAAGGGGAGGGCAGAAGCATGGGGAGCGCGTTCCTCAGCTCAGTGGAGGACGAAAGCAGCATGCTGCCAGGCTGTGCAAGAAATGCATTGTGAACTGGCTCTAGCAGCTGTGAGCAAGACAATGAGGATGGTAAAGCACCATCGAGCTCCCCACGTTCAGCATTGCACAAAGAGGGAGCTAAATTCAGCCCCCTGGATTCTGTTTGCTCATGGTTTGAATTTAGCTGGCTTTGTCTGAACAACTCCAAGCAGAAAGGAACCATGGGTTGTCCCAGTTTGAGACCCAAATTCACCTTCTTCCTGCTCATTTTCAGCCCCCAAACTATGCAGGGATCTCCAGATATAGTTTTCAGGGCATCTTCAAGGAATACTCTGTTTTCTTTTATGGAACAGCTTTTTTTTTTTTTTTTTTTTTTCCTTCTTTTCCTCACTGAAGTCTCCCTTTGGTTTTCCTATGGCAGTCCCTCTCCTCCAGGCTCTTCATCACCCCTGAACATCCCCTACTTTCTTGTGAGTGTACAAAAAATGTTTCAATTAATATATCTTGTATTCCAGTGCCCAAAGGCAGGACATCTTTTACTCAACCCCAGCACTGTGCATGACAGTCAGACAAGAGCCTTTATTCTTCCGGCCAGCAGGCTCGGACATTTTAAAAGGATCAATTTCAGGGTGGAAAGAGTGCCTGCAGCTTGTCATAGAGCCCTCCTACCTGTTCATTAGCCATCCTTTTGCTGTACTAACTAATCTGGTCTCCAACAAACAAGCAAGGTAGCTCCTGTGTATATTTGCTGTATATTTACTATGTATTTCCAGAACAAACACTATATATCACCTTACATAGAATCAGTATAGTTCCTCTCCTTAGTTTAGCATAACTCCTTATCTCTACCTGTCAATAATTTGTTCCAGGCTGTTGAGAAGCTGCCATCAGTTGTGCCACGAACTCAGCTTTTATTAACACTGCTCACAGGAGATTCCATTTGTTGAGCAGTGAGAGCATGTCCCACAGCTTGAGGTGATGTGTGTGCTGGGGGACATTAAAGCTTCAGTTGTTCTTTTCCATTTATTGACACAGACCTCAAACGGCCGTCTTCTTCAATCTCTATCTTCTCCTGCCCATTTTCATTGATTCTCCTGGTGGTGATCCTCTTGCCATTGATCACTTCAGTAGAGGTTATGACTGATCTGAAACTGCACGGCATGGATGTTTCCTCAATGAAGGAGTAGAAGGTCTGCCCATTGTGACTGAATGAAGTAAATGGCATAAAGGACTGCATCAAGCCAGAAAACAAACTGGAGCTGCTTCCTCTTCCACTGTTTCTGATGTTGTTGAAGAGATTCATCCCTCCAAAGACTTCCTTAAAGATATTTTCGGGCTCTTGGTATACGTAAGGGATGTCAAAGCGGTTGTAATGGTCCCCCGTGGCACTTCTCCCTATACGGGATTGGCTCTCCTTGACAGATCTGTCATAGTGCGACCGTTTCTGAGGGTCAGACAAGATTTTGTATGCCTCAGTGACAGCTTTGAATTTTTTTTCAGCTTCCTCCTTGTTGGTGAGATTCTTGTCAGGATGCCATTTTAGTGCCAGTCTGTGGTAGGATTTCTTAATGTCATCCTGGGAGGCGCTTTTTTGCAGTTCAAGGACTTTGTAATAATCCACCATCTCAGGAGTAAGCTGAGGCTGCTTGCAAGTTGCCTGGCACCTGTCTCTCACTACGGATATGAAGCCTGGAGATGTCCAGCACCCAGAGGCTCCTGGACACCCACTGCCACTGTGCTGCCTGGGGGCAGGCTCAGTTCATCCCTTGCTCTGCTTTGTCCTTTGGGGCCACATGGGAAGCTGAGTCCCGTGTTACAAGGTTGTTCCTTTTGAAGCCTGATGTTCCCGGATCGTGAGATTGTGACCTCAGAGTGGGTTCAGCCAATTGTTGCTCAGGTGATCAAACCACATTCTGGGGCGGTGTTGGTTGTCATTGGCCTTACATTGCCATTGGCCTTATGTTCTCAAATGCTGGTTATGTACATGATGTAGTTGCCCAACATAGCTGTAATATCATAGCTCCGAGGTATGGCCTAGTCAGATAAGTTTTTGTATGTGCCTGCCCAAAAGTGGGATTCTCAGATACTGAGTACAGATCTATGCGCAGTCCAGAGAAGTGTAGTGTCATCAGGTCATGTTACTTCTATAGGACATTACCCTCCAGCAGCAGCTATAGAAAAGCTGTTTGTAGTTCAGCCACTCACAGTTCAGGGAGAGTGCTGATAAGTTGGAGAAGGCTCGGGAAAGTGCCCTAAGATGCGATTAAGGGTGTGGAGAACATGCTCTGGAGTGAGAGATTTCCTTTATATTAGTAGGAAGTTCAACAGCAGTTTCATCACATCCTTTAAGAATCTGCATAGAAACAGAGAATTGATGGTACAGTGGTCTTCAGACTCTTAGGAAGGTGGCACTAACAAGTTAAAACTCCAAATGTGTTGCATGTCCTACACAGTGAAGGTAGTGAATTACTAGAACCTCCTCATGTGTCCATTTTTAAACCCAAAGTAGACCTTTTACCTAAAATAATGATTAGATGACCATAATGTAAATTTGTGTCCAAACCTAATGCCTCTACAAGAACTTAGTTCCCATGGTAGCACCAGAATAAGTGCCCAGAATGAAGCTCATTAACAACCCTAGCTTCTTTTCTACTTGCTCTTTGGGATAGTTGGCCCAGGTACAATAGAGATGCTGCATAAGCTCAATACTGACAAGTTCAGTCTGAGGAGCTGAACTCCCTGATCCAGTGTGAGGTTATCCTGCATCTGTTTCTATTCCCTGGTTTTGTCATTCCTGTGGGAAATGCAATATCTTCACAGGGAATCATTGCATGAGGAAAGTCTCCAAGGAAGTGCCAACAATGAGAACTCAGCTGTCTGTAACCCTGTCATAAACACCTACTAATGGCAGTGTGGGTTGCAGATCACTGCCCTCATTTCCATTATCCCACACTTTGGGAAGGAGTAAACAGCTGATCATACCAAAGAGTGTATGCACAGCACATGAGCCCGCTGCTGTTCTAACACACATTGTGTGGAACAATGAAGCCAAGAGGAAGCCATGTCAGCCTGTAGAAAGCAGTATGGTAGAGAAGGGAAGGAAAGTGTTGGAGATGGCCATTGAGGAAGGGCTTTTTTAGGCTTGTTTCCTCTTTGGTCAGTGATGGGGCAGCACTATGGAGGTACTCACTGTATTCTGGCCCTGTGATAGAAGCTGCCATTAGGCAGTGCAGTCTGGTCTGGAGACTGACTATACACTGGACTTGAGGATGATCCAAGCTTCCCACCCACAAGCCACCAAAAGGTGCAGCATTCTCCTGTCCTCTGTCACTGAGATCTCTTTGTAGATGCTTGGCAGAAACTTCAGGAGCAATTGCTGTCTCTGCTTTCTGCTACCCAAAAGTGGAAATGGGATGTGAGAAACGGATGAAAGAGCCCCATTGGAAGGTACCAGGCTCATTATCTGCTGCAGAGCGAGCGTAGTGCTGCAAGTGGAAGGAAGGAGGTAGGCCTGCCTTGGGCTGTCTCTTTGCAAAGCATCTCCTCCAGGACTTGCTTTTGCTGCAGAGTGCCTAACACAGACTTTCTGGCACAGTGGATTATCTGTCCTGGATTTAGAGTGTCCTACCCACCTAAAACACAGGGAGTGTTTTTCTCCTGTCATCCTGTGGCGGGGATGCTCACTGCCTGTTTGTCTGCTGCCTGCAGCAGGCATCAGAGATTAGCAGCCATTCAACATAGGCCACTGTTGTGAGCCAGAAGGGTTTGAGAGGAAGAAATAAAGGGTCGAGAAGAGATGGGGAGAAGGGAAAATGGGAGAGGCATGCACACTTCAAGTAACTAGACCCAAACTAGCCTGGCAGCCCCATCCCTAGAAACCAAGGCTTTGAAATGAGAAATGTTTTTCGTATCTCAAATCTCAAGTACAAACAATAAAAACCAGCCCAGACTGTGTTCTTTGAAGAGAAAGTACGAGTGACCTGAACAGTGGTTATCAGCAGCGTCATTAAGATAAACCCTTAACATGATTTAAAGCATCCGAAACTGAAGGCAGCACTTTCAGATACTAACAAAATGGTCTGACATTGGGGATGGAAATCAATAGTAATCTGATGTCACTAAAAATACTCAAAAGTGTCCCATGGCTGATGGAGGTGAGATTAGTGTAAATATTTGTATTCTAATCAGTGGCACGCGAGGGCTGGAGGCGGCCTTTCTGTCTATTTAATTAATGGAGTGGCTTTTTAAAAGGATCCTAATCATATGTGATTGTATCTGCTTATCAACATTTTTGCTAATTAGATGATATGGAGGCAGTCACTCTGCTAATTCCCTCATCCAAACAGCATATCCTGCACAGATAAAGTACAGTCTCTTTTTAATAAGAAACAATCATGAGACAGACTAACCTTAATGGTGCTTATTATCCGAGGATCTTTGGGATTTTCTCTTCTACCCACCCCCTCCTTCCTTTTCCTTCAGTCTCTGCTTCAGTATGCCAGATGGATGCGGATGTGACAGACCTTGTCCCCTCGGCACCACCATGTCCCACTCTTCCCTCCCAGCCAAGCAGCAGTGGTGAGTCAAGTGGGAGGTGAGGAGCAAAACACAGGGCACTCAGGGAAAAAGCACCCCAAGATTTTGGTTCATGGACCACAGGTGACCCCACATTTGTAGCCCCTAACACTGATCTTGCTCCTGGCATCCCAAAAATGTCCTGGTCCAGAAAGAAGTGAGCATCTCCGAGATGTGAAAACTTTCTTCTGTTGTTATTATTCCTTTTATTGTAGTTGATTCTATTATAAAGGGGTCTAGAGTCAAAGGGATTCTTGATAAGCATTTTCTCAGCATCCCCCTGATACCTTGACAAGTCTGGGTTCCTTTTATCTAAAACATGAGCCACAGACATTTGTTCCAAGTCCTTTGGCTATCTAAACAAAACACACATCGCACTTTGTCCCACCACTCAAGCTGTCATCAGATTCCTCCCCTTAAGGCAACTGTGCTTGTCCCCTGCCTGCTTCCCAAGCCATGATCCCAAAGACAACTACAGTTGAGCATGTGATCCTGGCCTCCTGTTGGGTGGCAGAGTGGCCTGCTTGCCTTCAGCATGTGGATTAAAAATAAGTGGAAAATTTGTCCCCTCAATGCAGAGGCTTGTGGTGGGATGGAAGATGGAAGATGGAGCTGGAGGAGGTCCTGGAGAGCTGCATCTGGATCCAGTTTTCTGAGCCTTGAGGCCAAACCAAGGCTCAGGCAAGAAGGCACTCAGCTTCTGGGTGGTGGCATGGAGCAGGACCTCCAAAGAAACACCATTTTTTTTAAGGTATGAAGCTAAAGAGAAGGCCTGGTCCTGCTTACTGGAGTCAAGGGACCTGGCATGTTTCTTATGTTAGATCATGCCCTGGGCAAGACCTCTCTCCAGTCTTGGAAAGCACAAACAGTGATGTAACTTCTCTCCACGGACTCTGATCCCAGGAGAATTCAGAGCACTCCAGTTTCATTGCCTGGGTCATCTCCATCTGTCATCTGCAACATCCTCACCCAGGCATGACTCTGCTGAAGCTGTACTCAGCAATACAGTTGGCCGATCCTCTATTCCTGCTCTCTGGCACAGTCCTGGGCCCTTCTTCCTCTCCATTCTACATACAGGGATTAATTCAATATTGACCTCTTTCCCAGAGTGCCGTCCCATTGCCAGTTCCGTGACTGAGGTCTACGACTTGAAAAGATGAGGAACATCTGGGCCAAGGATTGTTCTGCAAGCGGTTGAGTCCCGGGGCTTAATGAGGCACTGCTTATCAGCAGAGCATGCTTATCTGGAGCCCGCTGCCGGTGTACCTGCTCCAGCCCCATCGTGAGTGAACATGTTTTACCACCCAGTCGCAAGGAGCCGGCAGCGTGTGCGTGGTCAGGCAGCGCGGCTCAGCCGGTGCGTGGTAACTCGCGAAGCCGCAGCAACTTTATCACTTTACAACATCCATACATAGCCACAGCCTTGAATCTTCTCAGGGGAAGAAAGGATGATGAGTTACTGTCCTGGGATTTTTGCTCTGTCTCCAGTCAGTGGGAAGTGGTATGTGGAACATTCATTTAATAAACCAGAGGGGAAAAGCTGTAGATCAGCTTCTCATTATTTCAGAGCTGGCTCACGCCATCGCTTGGGTTTGTGCCTGACAGTTCAGTGTGTTATTTGAGGCCACTGAAGCATTCTGCAGAAGTGATGCCACCCTCTTCTGAAAGCATGGGGCTCATGAAAGCAGGGAGGGCCTGCCTCCCTTAGTAGCTTTACCATTGCCAATTCCATCTCAATTTTAGGTTTGCAGAGCGGTGCCTGCTTTGGAAACCGCTTCCTGTCAATAGCCACCACTCCAGCAGGAACACTGAAGATGGTTCTTCTACTGAAGTAAAGCATCTCTAGGGGAGTAAAAATGCACCCGTGAGGCTGGCTTGCAAGGGATGGCAAGGTCCAGAATCCTGCAATATTTAGATTGTTATGTGCACGTAGACCTGCTGCATGTCATTAAGGGGAAGCAGTGCCCTCTTCTAGAAGGCAGGAGAGATCATAGAGGAACATGGCTAGCATTCACCCCCCAGTATTTGCCAATGTGTTATAACTGCTTCTGGGAGTGGGGAACTGGAGTTGACCCCACAGTGAAGATGTCAGGAGACAAGTTTTGGTTCTGGTCCTGCCTGTGGACTTATAGACGAGGCTGCCGGGAACAGTGAAATTTCCACACTGCCTCAGCAAAGGTTTAGTCCAAGTTTATTGCTGAGATTAAAAGACTGGAGAATATAAATTGTAAATGTGATGACTTAAGAGCTCGTAAATTCAGTATACAACCCCATTCCAGAGAGCCAGTGAGAAGTGCAGCTGCACTGCCTTGGGCTCACAAGCTGCCTTGGGCTCACAAGCTGCCTTGGGCTCACAAGCTGCCCTGTGCTCAAACCCAAGTTCTCTGAAGAGTCCTTCTGGAAGGTAGGTTGGTCACCGCTCTCTGGAATCTATTGAAGCAGCATTACCTGCTTGAGCTGCCAGAGTGGGAAAGATGAACATTTCTACTAATCCACAGGTTCTTCCACCAGTTTTCTGCCTATCCCACTCATGTCCCCCTTCATGGAACTGGGTGACCCCTGAGAGCAGAGGGATTAGAAGGGCTTTGTGGAGGAGTGGTGAACATGCCACGCTACATTTGGGGTGAGTTTTGACAGGGTTTCTGCAGCTGGGTCGTGATTGTCATTGAGTTTGTCCAGTACAGATTTCCTTTAATAACTTGCTTAGGTGTTGACACTTGGCCATTATGTCTTTTCCCTGTTTTTCCAAGAAAGATGGAGAGTTTGAAACCATTTTGCCTCTAGGATTCGTCTGGTCTACACCAGGGATGCAGATTTTGGGCCTGCGAGCTGTAATGGAATCAGAGGTGAAGATGCAGTACTCAGTGCCAGCCTTGCTGGGAGCAGAGCTTGTGTCCACTGCGTGAGCCAGAAGAGATAGACAAAATCAAGTGAATCAGACAGCATGCAGTAAGTGTGGAGGGGATGGACTCAGTGCTCCTTCCCTGGCTGAAGTCAGTCTGGCAGTGTTTGGGTTTGGGACCTTCTCTTTTTGCTTTATTCCACTCGAACTTGAAAACTTTTCAGATTCACCAAAAATATTCATCATCCCTCACAGCTTCAGTGCTGGTTTGTGTAACAAACAGCAACTGCTGTTTTCTGGGCCTCGGTTCTGAACGAGGAGCAGAAATAACATTTAACAGGCAAGAGCAGATGAGAATGAGATAAAGAAATAAGGAGGGGGGGAGAAGGAGAAGGGAGGGAAGGGAGGAGGAATGCAGAGGTATGTGGCTGCATGTTGTGCTGTGTTTATGCACACAAACAGGCACTCTTATCGATACCCAGATGGGAGTGTGTCTGCATAGCTGTATCTCTGGAGGCAGCGGGTGCCCCTGGGCTGGGCAGCACGGCTGCAGCTGCCCCTTGGGATGCTACCACGTTATCAGGTTGCAGCAGGCAACCCTTGATCCCCTACTCGTTGGGTTCACAGCCCTTGAGCCCATGTGGGGCTCTCAGAGCCTCTCCCATAGCCTCCCTGGCTGGAAGGGCAAGAGGGATACAGATGTCACTTCCTGGGGAGCAGGAGCTAGCATTATCCCCATACTTTGGTGGGACAACAGTGGGGTGAGCAGAGGACCTGGAGAGAGCACTTGCTTGGGTCGATGTGGGCAGTGCAGGATGGGCCGAAACAGTCATTTCACCCCATAAATCGGGCTGTCCAGGTGGATCTGTGTGCAGTACGCTGGGGAGAGAGCCATGAAGTCTCCTTTATTATTTTCTCCATGTTTTTAAAGAGGAGCAAAAAGAAAAAAAAAAAAAAAAAAAAAAAAAAAAAGCATTTTTACAACCTTCCTCCTACCTCCACTTCCCAGCACCCAGTCACAGTGACCACTAATCTTACGTGGCTTGTAACTGCAAATAGCTCAGGAACTAATTAATTTGACTTTGTCGCGGCTGCCTGCCTTTTTCACCAAAAATCAATTAAGGAAGAACACATTTCCCCTTCCCTTCCCTCCCCACTCCATTTTGTGGAGGGGAGATGGGGCAGCATGGACCAGCACTGCGTTCCCAGGGCTCCCAGGGGTCAGGGCGCAGCGGAGTGGGATTAGCAAGGTGGAGAGACGCGGCTTCTGCCAACAGGAGCGGAGCTGCTCCCCAGGGGCACACGGCGGTGGGAAAGCTTGATTGCCACATTCAGCCACGCAGCACCACGCTCCCCCCTCCTGCCTTCTCTGCTCCCCAAAGACCCCTGTGAATTGTGTGTGTATGCTGGGAGGGGATCGGCTGTTGGAGTGTTATTTATTTGCATGGGTAATGAGCCCCTCCAGAAGGGGCTGCGAGGGAGAGGCGGGTGGGAATTGTAGTGCTGCTTCCCTGCCAAGTGAGGATGGAGGTGTTGGTTATAAAGGAATAAGCGAGGAATTCAGGAAGATGAATTTTGTGTTTTGTGGGAGACAAGGGTAGGAACTGGAGGGGAGTCCAATGTGGATTTGGCAGCCTTGGTGTGGGGCCCCTCCATCACCCCAAAAGCGCATCGAGAACAGTACTCCTTGATACAGATCTCCTCTCCACACTCGCTCTTCTGGCTCTGCTGCATCCCTGGATACATTCAAGGCCAGGCTGGATGTGGCTCCTGGGCAGCCTGGTCTGGTGGTTGGTGACCCTGCCCATGGCAGGGGGGTTGAAACTAGGTGAGCATTGTGATCTTTTTCAATCCAGGCCATTCTATGCAGCTCCCAAAAACACTTTTCCTGAGATCCCTCCTCAGGACATGGTGCTAAGACACCTGGGCACACCAGGTAAAACCTCCCAAGAGTTATTTTTGCAGATGCCTCCATTTGGTCCATATCATCTCTTCAGATCTCTATTGAAATGCCCTTCTATTAATAAATAACTCCATTCTCCATTACCCTGCATCCACTGCTCACATTGAAGTAACTGGGAATTCGGGTTTGGTTTTTATAGACATCAGAAATAGATTTTATCTTCAGTGAGAGCTCTCCCTCCACCTCCCCAACCTTTGTCCCATTGCACCGAGCACAGCACTGGCTGGGAGCATCACTCATTGGTATTGGGAAGGATGAGCTTGCAAGGGTCAGGTTCTTCCCTCTGTGCTGTTGAGCTGTGTGTACACCTCTGTAGCACAGTGTAAAGCACTTGAGAAAACAGGGAAGAAATTCTGAATGAAGTATCTGTGTATCTGAAATAGTTGGGTCTCAAGGCTTTTTCTTTCGCTTTATTTTATTTGGGAGAGGAGTAGTCTGGCTTGGGAAATACCTATCAGGAATCTTCCTTGAATACAGCCATGACACTGAGCCACTGCATGAACGTGGGGAAGATTTTCTTTTTTTAGTCTGTGGGTTGCAAACATTCCCTGGAAAATATTTGAGTTTTGAAGAGCATCAGTTGGTCGTGATTGGGCAAGGAAGTCACAGGGTGATGTTTCTATCCTTGGGTTGGATGGGAGCACGCTTTCTGGCAGGGAAATCAGTGCATGTGAATTAGAGTCGTGGTTTCCATGAATACTATCATATATGGATTTGAAGCTGATTTTCCAAGAGCAGTCATGCCAGGAAAACTTGCATTCTCACATTGCCCCAGGCAGCAAACACAAGCAACACAAAAACACGGTGAGGGCGAGTTCATTTACAACAGCAACTGTTCAAGAAAAAAAAGAAAAAAAAAGAAGTATGTGTACAATCTGCCTTCCTTGCTCTCCCTCCCAGATGCATGAGCTCCGAGGTCTGGCACTGGCAGTATGGCACGCGGGGACCGGCGCCGGCGTGCACCTGGGCGCAGGTAAGGCTGCACTGGGGTGGGGACTGGATTCCTTCCCAGCCCCTTTCGGCAAACAGCTCCTGCCCCGCAGCCCTGCGTTCCTCTGCCCTTATCTTCCTACGCGAGGCAAAGCGATAAGTGTTATTGGCCATGGAGCTATGCATCCCTCCGAAGGTGTGCATATGCTAAATATGTTTCTTGCTAGAAATGGGAGCCTTCTTTGTATAAGAGCTTAATGTTTTTATTTCTTTTTAAGAAATAAAAACTAAAAACCTGATCTGGTGCTTGATCCAGCAGCAGGCAACTCTGCCTGTGGCAGGGGGGTTGGAACTAAACGAATGTTGAGGTCCCCTCCAACCCAAGCCATTCTATGATTAAATGTCTAAGAAAGTAAAACTACATGAAGAAATAGCACTATTAATAGTGCTACATCTGTGTGGACCTTGTCTATGTTAGTGCTGACAAACAGCTATGGTATTTCTGAAGGTATAAATACAGTCTTGGTCTGGAAATGGCCAAACCAAGCTGCACAGCAAAGACCTGTCTGGTCCATGCAGATGACAGTGAAGGAAGTTACCAGTAGGTGACCTGTGGCTGCTCTAGCTGAGGTATGCAGTCTGTACCATAGGGACATCCCAGCCCTTTGTCTCCTCATGCCCCCATCCTGGCAGGACACGGTGCTGGTCCAACCCAGTGGCCATCAGTTGGGATCAGGTTTTCAGAGCTCAGGAGATGCCACTGCTTTCTGCTGGGAATTCATTGCATTCATTCTGGTTCATGACTGCCATCATTTTAACCCATCTCTTTTCAAGGAATGACTCAGCTCCAGAAAGGCAGGCAGTTATTTTACTCCCCACGTTCGCAAGGAGAATCTGATGGTATATAAAGGGATAGGAGCTCCTTTGTCTCTCCCTGACCCCAGGGCTGGAAGAAACAGCTCCCATCTGTGTCATGTCTGTTTTGTGAGGCATATGAACGGGTCAGCTCGCTGTTCTTCTGTGTTCTCTCTTGGCAGCTCAGATCGCCCTGCAAAGCATGCACCAGCAGACCTGGAAACCTCCATGCCCAGGCAGCAGCTTCCCATCACTGTGCCATGTCTCTGCCCTTCTGTGGGGAACACACAAGGGGTGAACAGGCAAGGGGTTTTTTGGGGGAAACGAACCCCAGCTTTTGTCCCGTGTTTCAACTTCCGTGGCCGACATCAAACGCGTCGCTGCAGCCTGAGCCCCCACAGGCCTGACGGAGGAGCAAAAAGAGAGGGCTGGAGGCAGCAGATCCTAATCTTTATTAAATAAGAACAAAGCTTATGCCGGCTAATGAGAAAAACAAACTGATGAAAGATCCGGCGAGCTCCTCAGAAGGACACAAAGAAATTCTCTCTGAACAAGAGCATGCTAAAAATATGCCCGAATATTTATTTTGCTGGCAGTGGCTTCACAGGCTCCAGATTCGATGCTGTCTCTTCAAGGACTGGCACAGTGATCTGGGTGCAGTGTGCTCCATCCTGTGCCACATTCAGAGCTGTGGCAGTGCCAGAAGGTAGACAGGGTCTATGTGCCTATGGAGATCTTGGGCCTCCATGCTGCCAGGCCTGTGTGCCACCAGGTCTGTGAGGACATAGGGGCACTTTGCTATCTTTTGGATGCCCCATTCCTAGAGGTGTTCAAGACCAAGATGGATGGAGCCCTGGGCAACATGGTCTCGAGCCTTGATGTAGTTGTTGACAAGATTGGAACTGGGTGATCTTTGAGGTGCTTTCCAACCCAGCCATTCTGTGATCGTTTTGTGTTTGCTGTCTGGTGGTCTCATCCAGGCAGATCCCACGTCATATGAAATTGCCACATAACACAGCAGGGGGCTGTTCTGAAATCCCCTCCCCAGTTCCCAGCCTGCTCCACCTGAGCCCTGCACCTCAGCTTTGCCCAAAGCTGAATGTGACAAAAAACGTCGCTTCTAAAGGCAAAAGCTACGCAGTTCCTCCTCCACCTCTGCTGACCATGAAACCTCAGCCTCTACTCTTTTAATGTCCTGTGCCTGAACTTGCTGCCAGCAGGTCAAGGGGAACATAATTTACTCAGGCTTTGATGCATTTGATACAGGTTGGGGTGAGAGGTTGGGGGAAGGGAGGCTGCCCAGGATGGGTTGGAAGGTGCCATAGCCTTCTGCTAACCACGAGGTGCTGCCTGGGGAGGCTCCTCGCAGCGGGTGGGAGGCAGCAGGCATTTGTCTGCAGGCCTCTTCTTATCTCCCGCTCTGATGAGGAGATTGGGAAGGAGGGGAGGCGCTGCCTGGAGAGGTTTCCGAGTGCTCAGGCTACAAACCCCAAAACCCTGTGCATCCCCACTCCTTGCCCTTCTCACTCCTCCAGTGACCACCCTCAGCCACGTGCTGCTTGGTGTAGGACTTTCTGTAGGTAAAGGAGCTGCATCCAATCCTGAAGCAAAGTGGGAACCGACAGATTTTGCAAACAGCCCCTCCTGACGACATTGCTTTTGGATCCTGCACCTCACTATGTGCACTGGGCCAGAGGCTGGTGCTTCCCAGCACAGGTTGATCTCACCCCTCCCCTTTTATTTTTATTTTTTTAATTATTATTATTCAGGAGTTTTTTCTTTGTTTGTTTTCAGACAGAGGAAACAGAAGGAAAAAAACAACACCCCCAGTGAGAAGAGGTGCCCAAGCTCTGCCCTGACCCATTGCTGTTCAGCAGGAGGAAACAGAGAACTGTGGCTGCTGTGGTTTTGGTTCTCACTCCACCTCGCTGCCCAGGAGCCAGGCCAGTAGCTTAGGAGAAGCAAGGTCCTCTGAACCAACCTGCTCTGGGGGGGCTCCCCCAACCCTACAGAGGGGTTGGAAACATGAGTGGGTCCTGGAAAAGTATGACATCCCCTGCAAGCCCCCACTCTGGTGTACTGATATTCAGTGCAGAGTGAGGGGTGTAAATTCAGTGCTATCTCCTCGCCGCTCACCGTTTATGCCGTTCATTTCACATAGATGTCACTACTGCCTTATAAGCACTCCTCCGAGCCAGCCGCTTAAATGGACCCAGTGCATTATAGTAATGGAGTAACTGTATAAAAACAATGAAATCCAATCTCTTTAAACTGATTTGATGTCTGCCTGAACCACAACATTTCCTGCTAATGGCTTCCTTCATTTTGTAACCGTGATCTCCACCTGATCAGATTACAGCTGTTTTTAATTACAAAGCTAATAGAGTTTGTAGGCAGTGTCGGGAGGATGGCGCATGCCCCGGGCAGAGGGGAGTTGGTGGGGGCTTGGGGTGGCTGTGCTGACACTCAGCCTGTGGAGCAGACTGTCACAACACCAGGATGGGGACAGCTGGGAGGGATGGGGACAGAATAGGGATGCTGGTGCCATCTGACTGCTGCAGCTGAGGGGGCAGGAAAAAGCACTGAGGATGACTGACAATGGAAAAAGTCCTCAAGATTGATGTCTTTCTTATGGGATAGCAAAGCCAGCTGCAGGGTTGGATTCCTCTACCTCAGGCTGGATGGTGGAGCCCTGGGGAACATCTGCGTGGCTCATCCTGATCCCCAAAGGGCTTGTTTTGTCTGGCAGTTTGTTTGTTGATTGCTCCAATTCTGTAGGTTAGGAGCACAGAGTGGAGTAGCTGTGGGGAGAGAAGTAGTTTGAAATCTGTTCCCAAATGGTGATTGCTGGGATGTTTGATGCCCAGAAAACACTGTGGTGTGTTAGAGATGCTTCTGAATAGCCCATGCTGGTGTTTAGGATTCAGCTGATGTTGGGCTCAGATGAAAAGTGTCAGCAGCAAAGGAGAGCAGCATCTTCAGCTCGTAGCCAAGTCCTGCTGTGAGAATCTCCCATTTGGAATCCTCCAGTTGCTCACATGCCCACAAAGGCACAGCGGTGAGCAATCCACTCCCAGCAGCTGGTGCAAGGGGAGGACAAGGCAGGAGGAACCCCAGAGCCCCACGAGGAAGTTCATGCTGCTGAGACCTGCTTTGGAGCTGCTCCCACTGCCTGCTTCATCACACTGCTGAGGATGCTCATCCTCCACTGCCTTGGTGCAGGAGCTGCTTGTGCCAGGTGAGGCCTTGTAAATGATTTAGGGTCCACATCAAGAGAGCATCAATTACATACCCTGAGACCTAATTACTTCGCTTGACAGGAGTCTCTCTCCTTAATTTCATTGTCTTCTTGGTCTCCCCTTTCACATCAGGGCTGTGGATGATCTGCTGGGCAGTGTGTCTCAATGTGTTTTCTTCTCCTTCCCAGTATTGCCCAAACTCAGCTGTTTCCCCTTTCCCTTAGCGAAAATGAGCCCTGGACACAGTGCTGAGGCCAGGTGAGGACTGGGGCTGTGTTCACAGAATGTGGACTTTGGGAGGCTCTGGGGATGTGCTGTAGTGAACTGGAATGTATTTGTGCCTTAAAAAGCCCTTTTTGCTGCCTGGGCGCCCATCAGCAGCCTGGCACAGGATGATGCTGAAAGCCCTCTTCAGCCACACCAGAGCTCCTCCTCTTCTCCTTACACCTCTTCCTTCATCTGAACTTTTAAACCCTGCGCTTGGTGCAGCTTTTTGCAGTAACTCAAACCTTGGAGAATCATTAATAACGTGCCGTTTTCACAGTGACACCAACATGAGCTGCCAAAACACCAAACACCGAGAGCCAGTCCTGCCGGGGTGAGCGGAGTGTGGGGACGTACCACGTCCTCTCCATAACTTGGTACGTCTTAAAGCGTGTTTATTTTTCAAGCCTTATAACTACCCTTTCCTAAAATAAATAAATGGAGCTAATACCAGGAGCCTAGGATTTTAAAGCAACCCTACAAAAACAAAGCAGTGCGTGCAGATCAGTTGTCACCAGCAACCGTGCAATAACAAAATAACACACGCAACCCCATGCAATGCTGAAGCAACCACTGTGTGCTTGCAAGAGGGGAAATATATGGAGAGGGGCTGTAGGAACCAAACCGCATTGAGCAATGCAGCTTCAGTGTTGGGCACAAAGCAGGGGGTCAATAGCCATGCAGTCATTGCCACTTCATTGGCATAGTTTTAATAGCAAAAGGACACGAGGTTTTGCAATGAAACAGGAAGCTCCCTCAAATCCTGGAGCCTTTGAAGAATTGTCAGTGGAATGAGAAGCTGAAACTGCTCTGGGTTGTGGTGCAGGAGGGGCAGGGGTGCATGGGAGGGAGGCTCGGAGCGCAGATCTCTCTGGCTCCCACACTCTGCTCTTTGTTCCCCTTTTTTTTTAATTTATATTTTTCAATATTTGAGGCTTTCTCATTGCTTGGTTTTTCTTTTTTCAATGCACAGGCACTCTGAGGTTAGCGAGAGTGTTCTCAGAGCAAACCCCATCCTACACGAGCCGTTGCTGGGGAGACCCAACTGCATGCACTGTGCTGTGGAGCAGGATCAGCACTGCCATCCAGACCCTGCCTGTGCCCAATGCACCAAAACATGTGTTTGAGGAAGTACTTCTGGAGTTTGAAAAGGTCTGCTTACCTTCTTTTGTCCTTTTTTCCCTTTTATTTTTTTTTTTTAACACTTATAATTTATTTCTGTACCTTCTGTTTTTCACACACAGCACTTCTGTGCAGCTGCAGGAGCTGCTGAGCAAAGTCTCTGCTCCTGGGTCAGCTAAGAGTCACCTGAGACAATTCCTGTAGCGATTTCTGACCCATTCTTCTACATCTCAAACACAAATGTGCCGGAAAAAAAATGTGGTTTGGTGGTTTAGCTGTTACTAGAGGGAATCTGTGGCCACAGAGTTACTGCACAGAGGCTGGTGAGGGCTGAGTCTCCACACAGCCTGTGCTTTTCAGCTGTTTCCAGCCCATGGCTCCCTTGCATGGCCATCAAAGGGACTGGATGGGAGACCTGGACCAGCTGAAGACAGTACTGTGGGGATGCCTGTGGGCAGCAGGGGATGCGGCTCCAAGGCAAACCCAAGGCAGCTCCAAGGAAAATGGGATCTGCCATTCCCCAGCCCACGATGGGCTGCCTGTCCCTAGCAGGGTGCCATTCCCCGTGCCCAGAAATGGCAGGGGAGCACTCAGCCATGGGGCTGACGAAGGGAGCCCAAGGGAAGAGCCAAGAGGCTGTCATGACACCATGCTCTCCTCCGTGCTAATTGTACGCTTGGGACCAAATTTAGCCTGGTGCAACTTTGCTGAAGTCACCAGGGATTAATTTGGCCTCTGGTGGCTCCATTGTTTTAGCTAAATGAGTCAGAAGAAGCAGCCTATTCTTATCTGCGCACAGTGGGGCAGTGACAGTAATGGCTCGGCAAGGCAGACCCCAAAAGCAATGAGGCTCAGACCTAGGGTCAGGGCTACCATGAGCAAAACGGGGCTGCAGGAGGAAATGTTTTGACGTTTGGGTTACAGATGGAGGCAGGCTCAGTGTGGGCGTGCTGGCAGTGCTCACCACCACTGCGGGTGGAAGGGAAGGGGGCTGCCAGGTTCCCTGAATATTTGGCCGTGCCGTTGGAGTTCCTCAATTCTTTGTCGGACAGAGAGGGAAGCTGTGGCTCTGGAAGGGGCATGTGGTATCGGAGGGGACTTCACGCCCGGTGAGAAAGGGAGCCATGAGTTGGAAACAGCTGAAAAAGCATTGGCTGTGTCCCTTGCAGGACTTGCACAGGATTGGAGATGTCCTGGGAGAAAGGTTTAGTGTGTTGAGTTTCCTGGCTTCTAGGAAATTCAGGATAAGTTGGGTCACTGTGATCTTCCAGCCCAGGTTGGGTTGGAGCCATTAGCAAGCAGGGAGGAGATGGCTGAATGGGCCATAGTAGCCTTGTGCCTTGGCCAGCTGGCACCCAGGAGGGTTAGGAATGCAAAGCTGGCACTGAGCAGGCCACAGAGATGGGACTGCTGTCCCTTTTCCTGCAATCAGCCTCTCCATTCCCTTAGCAGATCAGCATCAAGCCTTTGGTCCCCACGCTGCTACCCAGCCCCTTTCACTGTGGCCAAACAATTTAAATGAGCCTCAATGAAAGGTTTGAGACGAGACCGGGTGGGCTCAGGGTGCCCCAATGGGCACATCCCAGTTGGGCAGGGAGTGGGGCCACAGCGCTGTGCTCTGACCCTACCGAGGTAACTACATAATGAGCCTCTTGGAATCCCTCTGTCCCTGCCAAAGGGGTGGGATCGGGGGACGCTTTTGTTTGCCGTAATGAACCTGTAATTACGCTGCTTTTCTTGGTTTTAACCGCATTTTTTTACGTGTGCGTTGTGCTCTTTGTATTGACAGATTTATGGCTGGGATACCCCACTGCAGCCCGGCCGTGCAGCCGGCTCAGCAAGCTGCAGGGCAGGGTTGGGGACTTCGCATTTCCCCGGCCCCCAAAGGGTTAAAGAAAGACGTGGAAATGAATGCACACGCAGAGGTGCTGCCTCTCCAAAATCCACTGATTTTGGCACAGTTAAATGCATATTTTTATTTATTTTTATTTTATTTTTTGAGGTCCGGGTGAATTAAAGAAGAGGAGAAAAAGGAGAGAAAAAGGAAGAAAGAAGTAGGGAGCGATTAAAAGGCACAAATAAATAAATAACACACACCAGATTTCAGCTCCGAGGCGCTCAATAAAATTACACTTTGAAATGCAAGGATTAAGCAGGGTAGGTGACAAGGTAACTTTGTTAACAGGCTAATCTCTCGCCTTAACAGAGACGGGGGATTTACATGTGACTGCACAGAACTGCTTTATGGCCTTGTGGTTTTTCTTCTTTTTTTCCAGCTGGAGCTGGTAGGAAGGGGCAGGATGGGACGGACACGACTGGCTGTTTTAAAGCCATTTGTAAAATGGGTTTAAGCTGTTGGGTTGCTTTTAAAGTTTGGTTTTGTGTTCGTTCTCTTGTTTTTCATGGGCAAGACTGCAAGCAAATGTGTAGCCAACAACTGGCTGTCTCCAAACAGTCCAGGTAGGGAGTGCTGAAGATGTCACAGATGATGAATAATTGGGCCATTTTGTCCCAGGTGGCTTTATCTGCTTTCTTATGAGAAGCCAGCCAGCAGCACAGGCTGTTGGAAATATTATGTCTGCTATTTTTTGTTTGCCCTGAGTTTTGATATTTCTTCACTCAGAAATGTATAAAATGAAATCCCGGGAGAAAAAAATAAGTGCTTCATTTCTGGATAGGATGAGAGGTGATGGCCTGAAGTTGTGCAGGGGTGGTTCAGGCTGGATGTTAGGAAAGAATTACTTCTCAGAATGAGTGGTGGGATACTGGAAGGGGCTGCCCAGGCAGTGGTGGGCACACTGTCCTTGGAGGCTTTGAAGGGTAGATGTGACAGTGAGTGCTGTGATTTAGTGGTATGCTGGTGATGGGCTGATGGTTGGACTAGATGATCTCAGTGGTTTTTCCAGCCTTAATGAGATTCTCTTCTCTGAGATTCTATTCTGTGATTTCTTTACATTTCTGCCCATTACTAAAATGTGACAGTGGCAGAAGGATGAGCCTGAAATGAGATCTGGATCCACCTGCGTGGGTTTGTTCACCCAAACCGCACGGTGCCCACCCTGCTGTGTTGGGGTTCCACCACCCGCTGCCTTCCCTTTGCCATGCAGTAAGCTGCTCACTCAGCCCTGCAGCTCTCTGAGCGCAGTTGGCTGCTGAACCAGCCATGGCAAAGCAGGGGAGATGCAGGGAGCCAGCAGAAGTTCAGGCCTTCTCCAGGCTTCTTTGTTTCTGGATAAAAATGACAATGAGAAAGCCATCTCCTCCAAAATCTTCATTCGAAATCCAACAGAAAGCAGCAGGGTGAACATGTTCTCCGGTTTTAAATAGCTCTGGTGACAGTATTTATCACGCTATTTTCATTGCACATTGCTGGGGTTTGAGCTGGCTGTGGGTGGAAGGACTGAGCCTGGAAGGAAACCCCGCGTGAAATCCCCAGTCTGCTTTGCAGATGTTGGGCTGCTTCTGGGTGAGATTTCAGCTTTTGCAGGTCGGTGAAGGTGAGCTTACCCAGAAGCTGAGGTCAGGGAGAGATGCTTTTCCCTGTGTGTGGATGTACACATGGCAGGAGAGGCGTATTCATGCAGGAGAGCTGTGCTACATCAGCTGAGTGTGACTTTTTAAACACCTCCTAATCATCAAAACCGAAGGGACTTCTAACAGTGAAAAAATGATGCGGTCAAGCATGGCCTCTCAGCCTCCAGACCTCGGGTTTATGGCTCCAAGCTGCCTTTGCAGGAAGGCATATGCAAAGCTTGGCAGCACATCTCCTCCCTCTCTGTGCCGCTTTCTCAGGCACGAACACCCACTTTAAACATCGGGCAGAAACTCAGCTCTGAAGTTTCTCCATCATTTGGGCGCTAAAACCTATTCAAACTGAGCAGCAGACTCTCATTCTGTGCAGGAATCCGGCCAATTGTTTCTCTTCCCTCACTTGTCCTTATACCTTAAATCATTTTGACCTTTAATTGGCCCTAATTTGCCCACAGACGGCCCTGGGACCCTTCAACACATTTGCTTGTAATTGGGTCCCTTTGTTATTTTTCCAGCGAGCCGCTCGCTGCTTGTTTCTTTTTGAAAACGTTGCGGCGTGTCATTGAGAGCGGAGCCGCTTTTAAATGAGCCCTGCTGGGGGCCAGGAGAGCCCTGTGAAAAGCCCAGCAGAGAGAGACAGGGCTATCTAAACGCAATTATCATATCACTGCGAAAACGTGAAACCAGCCCCGGCTTAAGCAAACACCGCACGCCCCTGGGCTGGCGGCTGAGCGGCGGGTGGGCGAGGCGTGGGGTGGGAGAGGTTTGTGCTGGGAGAACTCGGGGCTGGGAAAGGGCTTCTGCCATCCCAGCTCCATGCGGGGATGCTGTGAGCATCGCTGCTTCGTGCTCGGTGCGAGCATCGCTTGGCGATCCCTCGGCCACGCGTTGGCTTTGGAGGTTGTGCTTAAATCCACCTCGTTTCCGCGTGTCGGATGCGAGTTTGGCTATGGGGAGGAACGGGGAAGTTCGGGAGCAAAGCAGCACTACCTTCAGTATTGAGCAAAGGTGGCAGCTCAGCCCTGTGCACGCTATTAATCTGGCTGTGGCCACGATTTGCCCCTAGCCCCACTCATCAAGATCTTAACTGTCCAAAGTGAAGTTATAACAGCAAGGGATAATACCGCAGCCAGATAGCATCTGCGCTGCCTCCTGCGCTAATGGACAGTTGTTCTGTAACAGAGCCTCCCAGCTCCACTCGCCCTGCAGCGCGGAGACCTCGCGTTGGCATTCACTCCGTGCGGACCTTAAACCGAGTTAAGTCACAGGGCTGTCAAACCCCTGAGCTGGGTTGTGCTGCAGGTGTTGGCCCTCATCCCACCAGCTGGGATCGGAGCATCCATGCAGGCAGCACCCGCAGGCTGGGTTAGGAAATTGCATCTCGTGTTGTGCAGAAAATTGAGAGAGCGTGGCTGGCAAAGCTGTGGCTGCACTTCTGCCCTGCTGATGGGAGCTGTGTGTCAGTCAGTCTGCGTGCAGCTCCAGCAAAGCAAAGACACTATCCTCATGAGTGTGTTCAGATACACGATCCTTCCCCTTCAGCTCGAGTGCCCAGGATTCTTGCATACGTAAATGTTTGCAGAGTCAGGGCTCTGTTTGTATTGCCTGTTCGCTAATCTAAGTTTATGTTTAAGCTTCTGATGTTCAGCTCTTTTTTTTTTTTTTTTTCTTTTTTTTTTTTTTTTAATCCATCTATTGCATTAAGGGAAAGTATTTGTTTTGTTTCCAGGCAAATGTCTCCTGGTGGGCTTGGTGCCTCGCTGCAGTAACTACAGGGTGAGCCCAATGGTTTGGATTGGGGGCTTCAGTTTTGAGCAGTGATGGAGAATGAGAACTGTGTTGCACACAGATTGTCACACAGCTCTGTGTTCCACACTGGCTCAGCAGGCTTCCAACAGGACAAGCACAAGGCACACCTGCATCTCACAGCAGCTCCTCCAAGCCCAAATACTTCCCAGAGACGCATCCTGGAGATGCTTATGTCATGGAAGTCCTCAATAGCGCTGCCTTGGTGTGATGTGGTTTTTCCCTCACCGATAGGGCATAGCATAAAAGGGATTTTGCTCTCCTTGCTCTGACTACAGCATAGAGCTGCAGGGCTGTCCATCCAGCAGTAAAAAAACAAAACACAAACCCACTTTTTAACAATGCTCTCTTTTTTTAATTAAAACAAAACAAACAAACAAAAGAGCCTGAACGACAAGGCAGGAAGAAGTCCTCTTATTTTCCAAAATAATCAGTGGTGAATTTGGGAAAGCTGGAGGGAGACCAAGGAGCTCCAGCAGAGTGAAAGTTGGGTGACTTTCCCAGCACTGGGCAGGGACACATCCACAGCATCCCCCCGCTGCCACAGGAACATCCAGCCCTGGTGGGCAGCGCAACCACTGCCTCCTTCCCTCGCTGCCAGATAAAGAGGACAGGCTCTCCTTTTTCAGCCCATTCTGCTCGCACAATGGGAGAAGGGGATCAGCGCCAAAATTACAAGTGTGAGCCCTTAATGCACCAGGTTGAACAATGGGCTTCGGAGGCGTCTGCCTTGTACAGCGAGTTCTGACTACCCAGCGCCATGGAAAGAAACCTCATTGTGCTGGCAAAATGCTCGCCAGAATGAAAACAGCCTCCTCCTCCTTTCTTCAGCTTCCTAATGGGAAGCGAAATAACAAACCGGGCCCACAATTAAACAAACATGCCACTAACTGAGCAGAGCTCAAGTGGAACAGATGTTGCTGCAGTTGCACCAGGCTGGGGGCCGGGAGCAGCCGTGCTGGCTGTGCTTCCCAGGACACTGTGCCACTCATCTCCTTCCCACCCATCTCTCATCCCTTTCTCCACTGTACCTTCCCCTCCCTCTCCCCCTCAATTTTCAAGTCAAAAACCCTCCCAGTTTGTTAAGGTTGGTTTTGCTGGACTAAGGAGCTGTCCTTCCAAAAAGTCCATGGCATCTCTGCAATACAAGAGATCCAGTGCTGCAGAGGTAAGAGAGATGGCTGAAGCGCAGAAACCAAAAGTGAAGCTGTCTCCTTTCTATACCTGGCTGAATCCATCTTTTCTGTACAGCCCATGATGGGGTTTTATTACTCTGAGGATTAAGGTCCCTAAGTCCCCACCTGTCACCATCTGATGCTCCCTCAGCATACAGGGATCTGTTTCCTCCATCTCCATGGCAAAGGAGCCAAAATAATTTGGCGGATCCTGGAACAGGAGGCTGGATGGCCTCACTTACTCCCTGCCAAGCTGTTCCAGGGCCATTCACTGCTGGATGAGCCAGAGGGACTTGGGTTCAGAGAAAGCCCAGCAGCTCGACAGGGTTGGGTGCAGCCTGATCAGGTCTTGGGGTCCTTCTGTGGGGCAGAATCAATGAGTCCAGAGATACTGACCACAGCAGGTTCCAGGCTCCCTCTCACCCAGGAGCCATGTTCACCAACACCTCGCTTGTTTGGAAAAGGTATAAAAGGCTGTGATATGGAGACATGTGTGTACACAGTTATGACTCTGTTTTCTACCTGCTTTTGCAATGAGGGACCTGTGCAGCAAAGCTTCACTTTGCCGTGGGCTGTTGTAGCACAGCAACTTCTGCAACTATTATTAGAAGCACAAAGATGTAGGAAAAGTTACTTCTCTTTCTCCTTTGAGCAGGGGGAGCTGGAAGAAGTGGGGAAAGCCCTGATATCTTCCAGAAGCTGTCTCAGGAGAGAGACTGGACCAGTTTGAAGGCCACCAGAGCCAAAGCCCAGCAGCACAGCTTGAGACACAAGCATCCCACACACAGGTAAGCAGCTCAGTGGAAGCCTCACTTGGGTCAGGTTTACCCAATTTTCTGGTGAGACCTGCTCTGTGAGTGCTCACTGCTGGATACTGTGGGGACACTGGTGATTGATATTCAGCCAACGGCACCTCTCACTGCTCTGCTTTGGTAAAAAAGGAGCCAAATGTGTGGCTGCTATGAACCGCATCTGCTTGTTCACCATCTCAGTGGCCAGAGCAACACGGTCACGGCCAATGCCAGCCAAAACTGGCTCTAGTATGTTCCCAGTGCTGAGCAATATTTCCACTCACCTGACAAAGCTGCAAACAAACAACATGGGCACCTTAGCAAAATGTCACCCCTGCTGCCAAAACTCCAGTTCAAAACAAAAACCGAGGTGAACATCCAGGTATTCAAGAGCACAGTGGCACCAAGGGTAAATCACAGCAAGCCAACCAGCCACATTATTGGATTACCTTTCCCCTAAGATTTGCCTCTTTTATCTTACTTAGCGAGGCAAAGCATCTCAGATGGAAAATTTGGTTGGAGTATTGGTTTTGACTTCCTTTTTCACAGCCGATGCACACAATGTATGCACATATCTGACTGCGCGTTTGATAAATTCAGCAGCAGCTTTACAGAGTTGGCTCTATTAGAACAGCTGATGACATGAGCTAAAATGACCGGGAATTAACATCCAGAAGTGGATGTAAAATTATCAGACTTCAAGAAACTCAAGAGAAATCCTGTCCCGTAAAACAGTGGTGCATTGTTCCTAAAAGGCATCTCTTTTCTCATCGCCCTTCATTCTTCACCCCACCCCCTTCTTTCTCTCATTTGAAACTCAAATTTACCTCTGTTCAATTCCCGCTCTGTTGCTCACAGCATCTTTTATTTTCATAGTAGCTTGGCGATGCAGATTTTGAGACTAAGGCCTCAGAAGACACACACCTTGTTATAATGTTGTATCTGGGTTTTGGCTTGCATGGATGCTGCGCTGAACCAGCTCAGTTTACTCAGCAGCAAATAATAATAATAAAGTCATTTATAAAGTCATTTTTGGTTGGGTTAGATTAATGCCAGCCCAACACATGGAGGCAATTCTTTGCAGGGTCAAATGAAGAAATAGGGTGGAAAGCAGGGATAATGGAGGACAGTTTGTTAATGTTGGTATATGTATCTCATTTGTGTTTTTGTGCTGATTCTTGCTCAAGGCATTGACCTGACCGTGGTGGTTAACAGCAGCTCTTCATTTAGTCCTATCCTCACACAGACTTATGTGGCTTCTGTATTTTAAAGCCCATTTAATTCAGATCTTCTCTAAGCAGGACTATTTTGATGGAGCAGGAGAAGTGATGACACAAATAGCTGATGACACGAATAGTTCTGCTGGCAGAGCGGCAGAGGTGGCAACTCTGGATGGGAGCCATGAGCCACAGCTGCAGACAGGCACCTCTTCATGGAGCTGGAACAGGATGCACAGCCCAGGGCTCCTGTCACCATCCCACCAGGTCAGTGGAAAAGGCTGGAGCAAGTGAAAATTATTCTGAATGTCTGCTCATAAAACCAAAGGGAGCAATTATTATTAATATTATGATTATTATTGCTGCAGTTTGAAAATATGTGCCTCATCCTTTGCCATTCTGCTGTTTCTCTTGGTGATCTAGCACCCGGTTCAATTCCCATCCCAGACAAAAGCAGAAATGTCAGGATACCACAAGTTGGTCTCTGTAGCTTTTCAGGCCAGGTAGAAGCAGAAGTAGTGGGGATTTCTCATGAATTATCCACCCTGTTTCTAAAAGTGTGTCTGTACAGTTGCTCGAGTGCCTCAGCCTCAGATACTGCAAGGCACCAGCAGCAGCAGCGTTTCTGGCTGTGATTTGGCCGCAGCATTGCAGATGCCTCAGATACCATGAGCTCTTCAGGGATGAAGCCTGTATGTATTACTCTGGGTCCAAGTGAGCATTTACTGGAAAAGAGAAGGCAAAGCAAAGGGGGAGCACCCTATGTGACTCAGGGCTGAGCAAGGCCAAGCGGTGCTGCGTGACAGTAATTCCCAGCCATTATTGCAGCCCTCAGGAGATCTGCTGCAAACTGGAATAGTTTGTAACAGCCCTGAGGGACCAGGGCCAGAGCAAGGGAGATAGCAGCCAGCTTTGTTCCCCTCGCAGGCCTGAAGCTCAGCATGACTTGGAAAGCAGAGGATTTGTGTTCTTCTCTCTGGGAAATAGGAATCCAAGGATGCCAACAGACTGGGACTCTTCTGTTGGAAAGTGCAAAATAGGAGCACTGCACAGCTGGGCTATCTGTTGCCCTTAATCCAGCAGTTGCTTCTGATCCTTCTTCTTCTGCTCCTCCTGAATGGACTCCTCACTTTTGTAGAGTAATGGTGTTGTGATGGTGTTTTCATTCAGGGCTGCAGGGGCAGGAGGGAAACGCAGCCACCCACCTACCCCTGCAACCATGCAGGGCCATCTCTTTGATGCAAAGCCCCTTTGGCCCTATGCTCCCATGTGAGGCAGCTCCCCTCTTTTTGCATTTCAATCACATGCATCTAAATCCAGTCATCTGGGAATCTTATCAGAAACTCAGGTAAAGGAGTCTTCTCTGCTGTGTAATTACAGGGCCCCACCGAGCGGGTCCTTAAACACTTTGTGAGTCAGCTGATGGGGACGTGGCCTCAGGTACCCAACCCTCCAGCAATGAAGGCCATCATCATTAGCTAACCTCCTCCAGGGCCGGTATGTGGCAAGCACTGGAATTCACCACTTTTCTTTGTCAGCCTTTGACAACTACTTGCTTGATATAATTACTTTCAGTGTTATTTAAGGCTCTGACTAATCGCATGGCAATGGCCAGGTTTATAATGCAACAGTGTGTAGCCTGGAGCAAATTCTGACATAATTACACTGTATAAATTCCCCCATTAGAAATGACACTGCATTGGCATTGTGTACAAAGCAGCCATGGTCCAGTCAACTGGCTCTGTGAAAATCTGTCTGACAATTGTTTACCCTGTTGGTATCTTATTGACACTTCATACAATGATGAAACTGTTACATGACAGCGAATGGAAGCCAGAGGCCTGGACGGATCTCCCATTTCCTCTCTCTTCCTTCAAGTGTGGTTGTTTTCTTGCCTGGTTTACTCTGCATGACAGCTTGCCCATTTCTGATGGCTCTGAAACAGTAAGAAAAGCCAATGGGTGCAGCACAAATCAACGAAGCCTAAATAAATCTGCTTGGGGTTGCATCATCTGCCCAAAGGAGTTCTTGAAGGATGATCATGGCCATATTCAGCCCTATGGCACAGCACACTGTGGTAGGGTTGGCTGTGAAAGGAGCTTTGTCACCTGCCTGAGCCAAGCACGTATGTGACTTAAATTAGGAAGGCCGTGCTAAAACCACGTCTTAAACAGCAGGTCTGCAAGTGGCAGAGTAGCAACAAATGTTGATACACTGTGGGGATGGAGGAAGAGGTTTCCCAGTCTCCCTCTAGCCTGGGACACCTGGGAGCATCTGAAGTGGTGGGAATGGGATCCAGAGCCTTTCCAGATCTTTAATTTCAAGCTGGCTCCAGAGACTTCCAACTTTGAGAAGCCAAAAATGGAGTTTTGAGTTAGAACTGAGAAAGAGGGAGAAGCTGAATACCTGTCCTATCAGTGTTCCTCGCAGTATGTTGTCTATACCAGTTGATTTATGAAACCTCAAGAATTTGAATGTCTTTATTTCCCCATGACATGGAGCGTTCTTTAAAGGAACTATTGTCATGTCCATTTGGAAACCATTTGGTATCTGTGCAATATAAGCAACATCGGAAGCATTTGTCCATTTTCACCAGGTAAGAGTCAAACCCATTAACCGAACCTGGAGCAATAACCCACATCTTTTGTTTTCAGTATCATCAGGAAAGCTGTGATCCGAATGAGTCATTCAATCTCCTACCTGAGCGGTAAGTAATGCCCTTAGAAAGAGATGTTTCTTGATGGCATGCAAAGGCTGGAACAGAGCCCTGAGATGCTGCAGTACATGTGAGGGGTGAGATCCCTACATACGATCCACCCTCCCAGGGCTGCATGTCCTTGTCAGGGCAAGGAGCAGCATGGAACAATTGAGCACTGCCATGGCAAACTGAGCTCTGGCTGAAGGTTTATTCTGATACCCTGGGCTGCCAATTCAGAACTTGCCTAAAACCCACAGTAAAATTCGCCTCCGATTCCTTTTTAGGAAAAGAAGGCTGTAGTATAAAGTTCCATTTTCTAGGCATTAAATTTTACAGCCTGCACCATTAAAAGCAGCATTCTGTGTCAAACTTAATGTTTGGGCTTCAGGAACAGCTCAGAGGAGAAGAGAAGGTTCCCTGTTTGTTCTACAAAACAGGAAAGCGGTTGCTTTCTATACTGTAAATATGCATTAGGGAAGCTCTTATAGACTCGTGCTGGGGATTTGATGTTTTTAACTGACCACATTCCTTACATTTTTGTATAACTGCCAAGAAAGCTGAATAAAATGGCTTTTTTAGTGTTTTCTCTAAGAATAGCCCCGCTTCTTTGTAAATATAGCAAAGGAATTGTTGATAATAATTCTTTGGGAGAATAACTGGCGTTATTGATGTTAAAAGGAGAAAGATTGCTGTTTCTCTGCCTCAGAAATACAGCTATCCATGTGGGCTGGGGCTTCAGAAAGCCTGAGCATTCCTCAGCTAGTGACTGAGATTAGACCGGTTCCATTCCCGTGCCAAAAGGTGTAGAAATCAGAGAGAAAAGACTGGCACTGATGTTCAAAAAATAAAAATAAAAAATAAAGGGAAAAAAAAATAGAAAAAAGAAAGAAAAAACACCAACCAACCAACCAAGTTTTGCATTTTCTTTCAGGATGCAAAACTGAACTTTTTTTCCTCCTTGTTTGCATTTCTCAGTTTGCAGATAGTTCTGCCTTCTGCCAGCTTGCCCTGAAAAGCTGCGGGTTCATCTGCTCAGCCTGACTCCAACTTGCACCATTGACAACCAGGTACCCCCACCCCCCTGCAGTGTTAGGTCAGGCCTCACGTTCCTGAGGCTCCAGGAGGTGAAAGTCATTCATTCTCATCTCCAGGTTAGCGGGCTGAGCCAAATTTTGACCACTGAGCTGTAGCTGTTGCTGGTGTGAAGATCTTGGCTGGTCCTTGCAGAGCCATGTGATTTAATTGCAGTAAAAGAAACTGTTGCATGAAAAATTGCACCAGCCTATGCCACGCTGACTGCTAACACTGCTGCCATTCAGGATAATACTGGGAAAAGAGTTAACCGACCAGTCATGTTCTGAAAGATGGTCTACTTCTCAGTGAGACTTTGTGCCAGATGGCGTTTGGGGCTGAGCATCTTGGCATCTTTCAGCCAAAGGAATTGCTCTGCACTTCACCTTCAAGCCTGTGCTTGTGCCACAGCTTTGGCAATGTTCTCTGCTCAACGCTCCAATATCTAGAATGGCAATGAAAAGCATGGAGCCCAAAAGGGAGAAGCATCCCATCATCTGCGCGAGTGACTTGGGAATGTAAGGTGAAGGAGGTGGAAGGCAGAGTTCCCACCCGGAAAGGATTTTCAAGATTTGAAAAATCAAAACAGCCCTCGGTGTTCCCCTTATCTATCAATTAAAATCAAACTAGTTTCTTTTTATCAAGATAATATCATGCCACACAGGCTGACTGCAGCATTAGTGAGGTTGTCTATGGTGTAAGAAATCCAGATTCAGATGCTTCACGTGCCATCACCAGTGCGTATTTGGGCTGTTGGCTGCTGTGTTTGTGTTCCTAGATCTCATGTTGTCACTGCTAGTTCTAAGCTTGCATTGAACCTCCAGCAGGTCAGACCTTGTTGGTCTGTGATGAGACACAGCATTTGTGCATGACAGCACAGCTTTTATATTGCACAGGCTCCTAAAGATGTTGTTCTTATGATGGGATAAAACAACCGCTGCCTCCCTGAATCACTCCATGTGCTGAAGACAGAGGGATGCAAGTGAGGGCTGTTCCCAGGGTGGGTGCTGGGAGCACAGTGTGAGAGCATGCAATGCTGTGCAGAAACACAGCTTAAGGTCAGACTCAGCTCTAAAGCTTCCCCAGAATCCCAAATCCTCTTTTTATATGAGTTCTACCAAATACAAACAATTAAAGAATTTCATCTTCTCCTACTATGGTGGAAAAGCCTGAATGCTTCTCTAAACTTTATTAAAAGGCTTCAGCGTGTTCCCTAGGTGAGGGTCCTGCTTGGCTTCTCAGAGCCCATATCTTTGTGTTTGGTGCGAATGAATCAGTCACCGATGCCAGTTGGCAGTGGGGAAGAGAAATAACACAGCCCATTGCAAAGAGGAAAAAAAGCAGCTATAAGCCTCATGTCTGCCATTTGACAAGGACCCCAGTCAATGGCAGCTTTACAGAGACCTCCACGAGGGCTATTGCACATCCCTGCTATCTGCATCCACTTATGTTCCTCTCCTAGGGATTACACCAGTGCCAGGTTTCAAGCCTAAGCACCACGCATTCCAGTGCCAGCCTGGAGCGCAGGGAGAAGCATTTTGTAGCTTCAGTTTTGGAATGTACCCCACTGGTAGCAACAGGCTGGTGGGACAGGCAGGAACCTTCCCCTGGGCCAGGTCTCTCTGGCGGGCAGCAGCTCTCTCATCACCAGGGGTTTGTCAAAGCGTGCGGTATGCTAACATCCTGCCAGCTCACCTTTCGTAAGCTGAGTCGAAAGCATTATTCCCACCAGTGCAAACACGGCGTCTGCCACATGTCTGCTGGTTTCTCCCCACTGCACTGAGGCAAAGCATCCCTTCCTTGTCAGTCATTGACCAAAAGCTGTTGATTCTGGAACGACTGACTGCACTGGTTGTAAGGGATGCCAAAAACCCCTGAAAGCTGGGAGGCAAAGGTGTTTTCTTTTTAAATGAATTAAGCTGTAGAAGGAATTTCCCTGAGAGCTTGTTTGATACCTGGAATAGAAATGGCTTTCCGTCTCCATCTCCACCTACTCAGCACTCAGAGCCGCATCCAGAGAGCCTGCAGACACATCTGCCCTCTCCTCTGTGTCGCAGCTCCTCTGCATTTTGTCGACTGCTGACAAACATTCCAGGTGAGTCTGTCTCCAGTGTGCTCACTGGGTCACTGTAAAGGACTTAGCTTAGCCTAGGGAGAATACAGTCATTGTAGAATTCATTTGCTGTTGTATCAGCATTGGGCATTTCTGGCACGGCTCAGCTGGAGCTTGGTCCAGTTTGTTTAAACCACAGCCTGTTCCCCAATTATCCTCCAGCGCTCAGGCCTGGCACATCCCATGTTACAGACACAGTCTGAGCTTTCCCCAGAAGCACAGTGCAGGCACACAGGAGAGCAACCCCGCAGTACGAGCAACTTTTATAAACAAACCTTGTTGAGAGGTAGAGCAGCTCTACCTGTACCTAAAGGCACAGATAACACCTGGTGGCACCAATAAAGCGCTGGCACTGTAAGCCTAATGCCCCTTGGCTCCCGTAGGAAACAAGACTTGTACCAGCATCTGTACATAAGTATCCCACTGTGACTTTACACACTTAAATACCTTTCCAAACCTGGCTGCTTGCCTGTTTCCCATGCTCTGCTGTTGCTGCTTTACTTTTGCACGGCAGCGGGAGCAAGGAGCTCAGCTGCACGGGGGCTGTGTTGTGCCAAGCACAGTGCAGGCACCAAACAAAAGCCCTCTGACTGCTTCCCAGCATCTAGCTGCTGTTATTTTAAAAACAACTCTCCTTGGCTATTTTCTTTTGCCTTTTATTCATTGTTTTCTTGCTTCCTTTATATGTCTGCCGCCTCCCAGCTAGAATACCTTTGCTGAGCTCCTGGGTGGGAAAAAAAGAGAGGATTTACCTGAATCCAGCCCATCTGCGTGTAGTAAGTGATGCACGGGTCAAAACCGGGGTGTTAGTGGGAATGCAGAGCTACAGACGCAGTGTTCCAAGCTTCCCACTGGGATTAGGGAACATAAGCACTGCTGGGGAGAAAGAAAACGGGAGGGTTCAGATCATGGAGAAACGGAGCAGATGCAAACATGTGACACACAACTGAGAAGCAGTGCTCCAAGAGAGGCAAATTTCCCCCAGCTGTGCCTGGAGTGGGTGGGTTGTGATTTTCCTGTGCCTGGGCCGGTTGACAGCAGCTGCCACAATGGGATTTCCTTCATCTTGGTGTTCAGGAGCTTCACTTTGTGCAGCTTGAAGTTTATCTAGGTAAAAGTGATTTTATTAACAAACAGCTGACCTTGGGTTCAAGCTCTGAGTGGCAATTTGAATCTCTCCCAGAGTTAAATAAATCGAAGCCACCTCGTTTGAAGTAAAAAGTTGCCAAGCTGCTCTTTGTTGTGAAATTCCAACAGGAGAAATGTGTTTTCGAGGCACTCTGATGCATTTCGGGTTCATTTTGGGGCTCGGCATTTCATGGCAGCTGGTTCTCTGATTATTTTCTATTAAGGACCAACTTCCAGTAACATCAGTGGGAGCAGGATTTCAGCTCTAAATCTATTATTAACTAATACAGCACAACAATGCCTGGCTTTTGTTCTGTTTTGTTTTCTCCCAGGGTCGGAACGTGTGTGTATCCCATTAACTCTGTCCTCGCTGCTCTCAAGATGTCCCACACAAATGATTTTATTTATTTTTTTTATTTTTTTGTAAGAAAATACATTTTACTAGGCAGTTTTATGAGAGCTGACAAAATGCCTCATAAATAACCCAGCAGGAAATATGGGGTAAATAAAATTTTTACAACTTTATCATAAACCTGAGAAGTCTTTGGTTCCTTTTCGAATGGAATGAGCGAGGTATTTCATTAAAGGAAAAGACATGCTCTCTAAAGCCCAACAATTACAGACACAATGCCTTTTTAACCTGCAATTCAGTCAAACAGGTTTGGTGGCAGTGGAAAATGTAAAAGGCCTTGTTTTGACACTTTGGGTCACGCTCCCCCATGGGTCGGTTTGTGCCCTGGGTCCGGGCAGGCTGCAGTTTTGCACAGGGGGATGCGATCAGGGCCCTGAGCGCAGGGGGGAATATAAACAAATATGGCCCTCAGGTCTTCAGCACAAGCCTGCAATGCGATGAGTTGGTCAAAGACCAAGTGTCTGAAATAGAAACGCTTGGAACAACCCTCAGTCCCCGAACTTTGCAGGAAGGGGGAATTCAGCTCTCAGCGGGAGCATCTTTGACACATGATATTTTGGTACTGTGGGAAGATGGGAGGGGGTGCCACTTTTATGTCCTTTGCACTTGGAAGAATTCATACTGACAGCCGTGACTGTTTTATACTTAATGGTGAAAACAGAAATCTGGCAAAATACAACCTGGTTTGTATGTACGGGTGTATAAGAAAAGTATGGAAACTGCCTTCCAAAGGAAGTGACGAAATGCCACTGTATGCCTGATTGATCTGATGAAATACCAGACAAAACAATCTGGAGTGAAGCAAGGCCTTTAGCCTTTCTCACACCTCTGATTCTGTGGTCTACCTCACTTGTATTTCTGTGTTAGCTGAAAACAGGATCAGCAGAACTGGAACTGCTCAGACCCACACGTTACCATCCCTGTGCTGTGAGTGGAGCTCTCAGGCCCATCAGAGGAAGAGCAGAGTGAACTCCACCACCATGGCCTCACCTTGCTGGCACCACAGGTTGTTCCACTATGACCCCCACCTCTCCTCCAGGGCCCGATTGCATAAAGCCCACCACCCTCCCTTCCAGGCACTCTTGCATTCCCCTGTGCTCCCATCCCTCCAGGCTTACCCACCCACCCTCAGATCACACGGGTCCTTAGGACATCTACAGCAACTTCCTACAGGCATGTCACATCAGGAAGATATTTAAAGCCTTTGTAGATCTAATGCTTTCTAAATAGGAGGTAAGTTCACCCCACACTACCACTCCAGAGTGCTTTTGATGTCAATTTCTTTTATGAGCACTTTGGGAATGGGGCACTTTGGGGATAGCTGCTCCCTGCACCAACAGGTCTGCAGTCCCCCTTGCCTGATCATACACCGTGCTGAGTGCTCAAAGCTGACAATGGAGCCAAGTCAGGGTGTCCCTGGGAGCTTTGCCTGTATAAGGGCTCCAGGCTCTGGCACGCTGTCTGGAAAGCACTGTGTAAATAGGAGAGACAATTATTGCAACCCTTTCCCAAAAGGAAATTCCATATTGGCACCGAACGGGGCGTTGTATGGCAGAGCACAGCCCCGACAGAGCAAGCTGCCCTGGCAGCAACTGAGAGCACGCTGAGGGAAATGGGCTTTTTGGTGGGACATGTGCTTTAGTGAAAGCCCATATGTTACAGAGTTATCTGCTGTGAATCCCCCAGCATTATCCCCACGCCTCTGTCACCACCCCCTTGCCTCTGCCCTCCCCTCGGGCCCCCACCTCAACGCAGAGGTTAAATAAAATATCATTTCCTCCTGATTTAGCCTTTGTCTTTGGCAATCAAAATGCCCTTCGGGCCCCCATGGAGTCAACCTTGCAGGTCAGGGTAGGACATGGGAAACCCCTTCCCAGGCATTTCACTGCAGATAATGTCATGGCTGATTCATGAGATCACTCCAAGTGCTGCCTTCCGCCACAGCTGCTCCTTTCGGTGCTGAAGCTTCTTGGCTCCTTTTCCCTCCTGTGACAATACCTCTCCTGCTGGCTGGATTTTACAAACCGATTCCTGGGCAGCAAGGAGAGATGGAAGGGGTGCTCAGAAGGAAGAGAGGAATATAGGGGGTTACTTCTGCAGCAGCATGGTTCTGTGCAGGGCACAAGCAGGCTAGGAGCCATCAAACTCTGTCTCTCCTCCAGGAGGACCAGAGGTGGGGGAACATGTATACTTGCCTATACATTCAGAATTCAGCATGACCTGTGTCACTCCTCAGACTAGAGTTCAATACCAAATCACAGATACACAGAATGGCTTGGGATGGATAGAGAGATGATCTAGTTCAAAATGATGGCATATAACTGTTTCTGTATAGTTCTGATCTCCTGCTTGGCGACTCTTTGGAGAGTCCCACTAACATAAAACCCAATAGAGATCATGTTAGTAAAAGCATCACTGGGGGAAGGGGAAGACCTATAAATGTCGGTATATTCTCTGACTCTATTTATTGACTGCTGTTATTTTAACCTCTCTTTCCTCCTGCAGTTTTACATACTCGGGTTGTGCAAAGAGGCAGCAGGGAGATGGGGAACACTGACTTCACCCTGCAGTGCACAACGCAGGCGAACTGCAAGGGAGTCAGCAGTGGTTTCGTCAGTTGTTAGGACTTGAGAGGATGGGTGTGGAATGAGCCTCCAGTGTCAGTGCCCAGCCTACAGAGCCACATGCTCAGCCCTGTGTAACACACGTCTGTTTTGCATGGCTGACCCATAGGCCAAAGTGGATGGATATGTGGGGAACTGGCTCACAGGCTGTCCCCTGTTTTCCCTTGCAGAAACTGAGCCTTATTCTAAAATGTGAAAGTTTTTATTTTCTACTCATCATCCTGCTAACTATCTAAGGCACTTAAAAGAAGTGAAAATCAGAGGGATACAGCCAGAGTGGCGGAAGGGAGAGTCAGGAATGGAGGACAAATGGCCCCCGCCCAGCCACGGTCCCAGCCCCCATTCGCACCCAGCTAACATCCCTCCCTTTGGTAAACAGAGACAGGCAGGTTGGCACCTTGTCTCCTGCCAGGAAGGCGCTGGCCCTTTGTTTCCTGCCTGGCAGATGGGGGCTGGAGAGTGCCTGAGGGGTCTGCTTTGGGGAAAGCCTCCAGCAGCCCACAGGCAGGACAGCTATGAGCTCCCCCATGTGAAAGAGCTGGGCAGAATAGTTTCTATCTATCATCTCCTATGATGTGTTGTTAGTGTTTTGTTTTGGTTTCTTTTTTTTTCTAACTTTGACAAAACATAAATACTCCGTCGTTTTCCTAGCTGAGACTCTTGTTTATATAGGAACTGAGAGGGAAACCTGGGATTTAGAGCCAAAGTTTATTTCTGGAGCAGGAGAAAGCCAAAATCCTGATGGCAGGAATGTGTGCATATCTGAAATGCTTCAAATCCTTGCGCAAACTTTCTTAAAAGGTTAGAATTTGGCTCACGAGTCAGTGAAATGCAAGTTTTAGTCCTAATACGTGCCAATCCCTGCTTCCAGCCCTAAGGGATTTGCTGGGTGTTACCCTTGGTTGCTTTCTGTGGGGGGTGACCAAGGCAGACAAGGAGGAAATAACTTAGCTAAGGAAAAGCCCATGGATATTTGGACATGTTTTAGCTAGGTCATCTTCTACGTCCACTGCACCACATACATGGATAACCTAAACTCTTTCAGCCTTCTACACCACAAAAAATCCAGGCAGTTTCTCCTCTACCAGCCCCTGCCGTTTTAATGTATGAGCTTGCCTTAACTGAGGCAGTAACATCACTGAAAATATTTGTCTTGATTTCTTCAGGGAAGGTGTCAGGTGCTGCACAGAGCTTCGTGGCACATCTCCATACCCAGCTCAGATGTGTCCTTGTGGATGAGACTCCCTGGGTTGAGCCCTACCTCAATCGTGGAGGTCTCAGGCTGTCTGGTAGCAGGAAGATGCCCCACATAGCTCTTGGCATGATTTGTCCCCTTGTTTCATTATTTCCCTTCCCTACTCTGACCTATTATTAACAGACCCACCTTCTACCTAGTGCTTCTGTTTCCCCTGATATATTTGTAAAAGGCCTCTTATTCTCCTTAATCCCTTTGGCTATAATTAACTCATTCTGCATTTTTGCTGCCCTTATCTTTTCCCTGCAAGCCTTAACTGACTGAATATTCTTGTTTGGTTGCCTCCCTGTTTTCCATTTCTACTAAAGGTTTTCTTTTTAATCCTTAGATCTCTGAGTGGGCTTTTGCACACTCTCATTTCTTGCCTTCTTTATTTACTCCTTTTGTCTATCTTCCTTTAGTTTTTGTGCCACATAAGGGCTCCATCTTCCTTACGCCCAGGTAGATTTCAGGACAACCTCAGGTGACACCTCAATTTCTTAATTCCTTTCAATGCATTTTTCTATTTTTCTTTTTCCTTTGGCACTACGGTTTTCTTTTATTTATTTTCATTGTTGAATTTGTCCCTTCCACGTTGTAGATTCACACGTCTTCAAGGCTGTTCCCTTCTTTCATCCAACACCTTTTGTTCTACAGAAAATGTGCAAAGTAAAAATTGTCCTGTTTTACTTTGTGTAAGGTTTATTTTTGACCCAGCAGTGCCCAAAAATTAGAAGAGCTGAATGTGCTCTATCAAGGAGATCTCCAACATCAGTGCCAAAATTGCCTTTAGAGTTCGGGCCTTTATAACTTTCCAGCATTTCTTCCTCAATGGGAGGAGGAAATTTGAAGCACATGGTGCAGATCCAGTATATTTCCCTCAGGGAAAGGTGCTGGAGCGGTGAGATCTTTGTGTGGGGATGGCGGAGGGCTGTCCGCCATCACGGGGCTGAGGCCTGTCCTGACCGCCATTTTAGGCTGCAGATGGAGGGGATTCAGACCACAGTCTCACTGCTTGGCCTGCTGCTATCAGGAAGCATGGCAACAGGAAAGCTTTGCTGCTAACAAAGAGCAGTAAACAGAAGTGAGGGCTCCAGCCATGCTTCCCCATTCCCTGCCTGATGTGGTGGGTGGGAATGGTGACACACACCCTTTTTTCGGCTCCGTTATAGTGGAAACAGGCTACAAGAGACCTGATGGAATTATATTGGTTGGAGAAGAGTTGCAGCTGGAGTTGTTCCCTAGGAGGCTCCCATCCAAGCCTCCATCTTCTCTTCAGCCTCACAGCCCATGCAGCTCACCCAGGCCATGGGTGAGCTATGCTTTGAAGAGGGAAGAAAGACAACCAACCTGTTTTTACCCTACCATCAGCTCATTCTGTCCTTCCTGCCATGCTCCCCCAGGCCTGAGCCTTCACAGAGGCAGGGGCCATGCTACACAGACAGCAGAATGGCAGCAGGGAGGAGGGAGCTGGATGATGGCTGGCGGTGGCTGCCTCCTTTGCTCTCCTCCAGCATCAGGTTCTGCTGCTCTGGTGCTGCGGTTCAGCAGGGCAGGGCAGGGAGGGAAGGAGGAAGGAGTGGGGGGAGCTGAAAAAAAAAAGAAGAAGAAAAAAAAAAAGAGAGAGAGAAAAGGCAGTCATTTGGGGCCTGGGCATGGTGGTGGTTTCACCGCTTCCGCTGCCTGATCCACCTTTTCAGACACGCATGAGGAGACTTCTGAGAAATGGCCCTGGGCTGGCCCCAAGCACTTCAGCATAACTGTACACACGCGTGTGTGCGCAAGCACACAGCCCTGCGCACATGCTTGCACACTGGGATCCTTCCCATGAGGTTGGGCTGCTCCCAGCACACACTCTCACTGCACACCTACCACCCTCCATCCACAAAAGAGGTCTCTTTTATTTCCCACGAGAGGAAGAGGTGGGAGAGAGGGAACTAGAAGGCTGTGAATTGTTCAGCCTCATATCTCACCTCCCTCTCCGTCTGTCAGTGCCATTCACTCCACATTCAGGAGCTATGGCTACCAGTAGGCAAAGCTGGACAAATGTGCTTTTCACCTTGAGACAACTTTCTGTCGCGTTGAAGAGTAGTAGTAGTAGTAGTTGTTGTTGTTCTTTTCAGCATTGCCTTTCTGAGAAACCTCAGTACTGTTCTAACTCTACAGGGCTGAGCTGCTGTTTGGTTATTATGATGAGCATGCCTTGTGCTGTGCTTGTAGCATTTTCTTTCCCTAAGTTATCCCCTCCTCGCTGCCAGCCAGCCCCAGGAGGCTTGTCTTCATGCATATTGACAATTACCTTGTGCTAGAGCAAGGCTTTTCCAAACTCTTAGCAAATCTGTTATTTCAAAAGGATGTTGCTGTCAAGCGCCCAGCTTGTCACAGCTGTGAGCTGGAGCCAGTAAAGCAGCAGGTGGTACCCAGGTGTGTTAGGTTAATCCTCAGCTCTTTTAAGCCAGTTACTTTCTCCTGTGAGTAACTAGGACGAGCACAGGAGAGGCAGAGGGTGTAGCCCTTGTTATTTCACAGTTGTTTGGTGCTTGCAGGCTCTCCCTTATTTCTACAAGGTAGGTGGTATTGCTTCTCTTGTTTCATGCATGGATATGTTAAGGTAGTGGCTAAAGTCTTAATCTTTGAAGCTTATATCAGGTAGCCCAGGGCTTCTGTGGCTGTGAGGTGGTGTTTCTGAGCCTTTTCAGAGCATCCTGGTGTTGTGCTGTGGCTCACGTAAGAGCAGATGATGTAGGAGGGAGTCTAGCTGGCACTTCTTTGCCTGACGCTGCACTTATAAACAACTAGTATCAATCAGAAGCACTGCCTGAAAGGCAAGTAGGCGTTGTCTCCATTTTAATAGGGGAAATCCTGTGCACAGAGATTTCAGGACCTGGTGGCTGGAGTGTAGAACACATGGAGAGAAAGCTCGCTTTTGCAGAATGTTTCCCAAGGCATCCAAGGACTCTTGCAAAGCCACAAAGCTTGCCCTATAAACCACAGCTGCAACAAAAGAGGAAGAGTCCACAGCAGAACTTGGAGCATATTAAACCTTGAAAATAGGTCTCTACTTGTGGGGGGGATATATTTGTATTAATACATATGTATGTGTATATGAAAAAAAGAGCTGGGTTTGTTCAGCACTGGGACTAAAAGTGAAAGCAGGCTGTAGGAGCACCAGCAGGGACAGTGATGTCAGGCAAAGCCAAAGCATTGACAGGGATGGATTGCACGGTGGCATGCAGCAATGGCATCACAAGGAGAATGGCTGGTCTTCCCAGGCCCAATAGACACTAATGGAGCAGAAGTAAAGGAAAATGGCTGGTTTGTGAGCCACAAAGGTGAATTCTGCAGGAGTGTAAATATGAGAGACATTGAAAAGAGTGTGCATAACTGGTGCAGAGAGCTTGGACCAAAGGAGCACCACTGTGGGGTACTAAGAAATAACACAGTGGGGGGGAAAAAATGTGAAATGAGATTTTAAAATGGGAGTATCCTGTCCCATGTCAGTTCCTGCTGATCTTCATGCAACATAATGTGGTCGCTGTCGAGTTCATAGTTGTGCAGGCTCCTGTGAAAGCACAGCAGTGCTCAAGGCTGGCCCTGGTGAAACTCCACCTGAGGTGGCTGCGTTCCTGTGCGTTGAGTCAGGAGGTCACAGTACAGTTAACTCTTTAAAGGATGCAGGACCCTTGCTGAGGAGGCATGGGTCCCTTGTGGTCGGATTTGCTGGAGCTGGAATGACACTGGACAAAGGAGTCTCACCATGGACAGGAAATGTAAAGAGCCTGTGTCTGAACAGTGTAAGAGAATTTCCTTTATTGGACAGGCCTCCTGCATACTTTGCGAACGTGCCTATGGCATGGTTTGCAGTCACAGCTGCATTCTTTACCTGCGACACATTTTCAGCTCTGTGCATTCATTCTTTAATGCATTGTCACGATGCTTTGTGAGGGTGGTAAATTCTACTTTAACAGAGTGAGTAGAGGCACTACACAACCTGGATAAGAAGGCATAGAGCTCATTGTAGGTTTCTGGAGTCCATACTTCCTGGACAGATTGCCTCCTGGATCACTTTGGAAAGCACAGAAGGAAGTGTACTGGAGATCCCTGATAATATCATCTCAATCCTTGTGAGTGCAAGGTCAATAGAAGCAAAGTTGCTCCCTGCTATGTCTGGACTGCAGGCAGACAGGCTTTGCTGGGCAGGTCACAGTCGTTGTTCCCTGGTCAGCCTGGCCAGGGATGTTGGAGCTCCCTAACATCTTTTAGCCTGCACACCTGATCCCAAGGAGCCAGGGCAAAGCTGCTGCAACCTTCAACATGAAAGAGCCAAGGGCTGGCTGAGACCAGGGGTTACAGTAAGTATTGTTTCCTTCCCTGAGATTATCTGCGTCTCACCTTCCACTGGAGCAAAATTCGCTTCCTGGTGTGAAAGTGATGGAGAAGGAGATTAAAGTGAGCAGATAATGCAGTGGGAAAGCATTTCTTTGCATCTTTCCTGGATAGAAGCACTGTCTCTGTTCCCATCACTTGCTGGACCAGCTTTGGTTTCTGGCAGTGGCAGGCACAGACATTGCCCTCCAGGTTCCTTTCCCTTTCATTACCCCCATGGAGAACAGGACTCTTGTTAAAAGCCATGGATGTATCACTGGGAGCCAGCTCTATTATGCATCCGCCAGTGAAGCAAGATAGGAATACTCTCCCATAATCTAGGGATGCCCTGCTGATCTGTTACCAATGGGACTATCTTTAGTGGGATCAGAGCCTGCCCTTTTCCATGTCCCAGTGAGACAACACCTGCCCACCAGAGGACAAAGAGGAAACCTGTTGTGATGGCGGGGAGGGAAAAGACAGAGTTCTCCCCAGAGAGGCTGTTTGATTAAGAGCATCTTTCTGCTAGCCAGCTGGTTTATTAACTAAGCATCCAACTAAGCTTCACCTCTGTGCAAGAGAGAAAGTCTCTGTGAAGCAAATGCCATGAATACAGTGTTATTCTCTCATATAATCCATCCGAAATCTAGGGAAGTCATTGTGGAAAAAAGGCTGTGGGCTAAACAGGCTCCAAGGGGTCAGAAGAAAGCTATCTATGGCCCAGGGGCTGCTCTGTGTCACACAGTCCGTTGGCCCTGTCCAGAGCTTGGGCCAAAGAGCTGAGGCATGGCTGGAGGTGTTTGTGTATGCTGGGGTTTTGGAGTTTGAGGGATTCTGGCAGAAGTGTAAACGCAAGCAAAGCTTTATTTCACTGGATGCAGCACGTAACAAGAAGTTCACCTTCAGTTGGAAAGGATCTTAATATGACCTTCCTTTTTTTTCTTTTTCTTTTTTTTTTTTTTTTTTTTTCCAAAGGGGGGTATTGTTTTGAGTTGTTAAACAGCTGCTGTGTTCCACCCCAGTAATGGCTGCAATTGAGCAGTGAATAATATAACACTTAGATAAACAGCCGGTAAAATAATTTGGGATCTTTCCTTAGGGGGCAAAGCAGGCAAGTTACTCTACAAAAATAAATCATTATTCTCTCTGCCTAGGAAATGAAGTGTTCTCCTTTCCATCACCAAGTGGGCTGTCACGCATCTCCTCCCTCCCTTCTGAGCTGGAAGCAGCCCAGTGCTGTTTGCAACACTCTTTTACCACCTTCAGCTTCCGAGGAGGTTTGCATTCATGCGTCTCTTCTGTTTCCTATTGCGACCCTTGGCTTTTTTTCCATCTCATTCCCAATCTCCTTTAAAAACAGCCCCTCCCAGCTGCCCATCTGCTGTCCTATGTCCTCTCCTTATTCAAAGTGGCTGCAAATTGACCATATTAGAAGAAGTTTGGCTGATCCGCTCCTCCTGCAGCACACCGATGTCACTCAGCACTGCCGTGCTGCTTCTGCAGGGCAGGACCAAGGAGCGCCAGGCCTTGGGTCTTGGCCTCCATCGGATGAACAATTTCCCGTTGAAGGTTACTCACTTCCTGTTTTCTGTATTTAGACAATCTGGGCCTATAGGGAGGCTTTGATTTGTTGTAAACTTCAGCTGGTTTTAGCGTTAAGTAGCGAGAGAGAGCACGGCGGGCAGAGGAGGGGAAAGGCATAGAGACAAATTAGTGCTATTCCATACCATGACTGTGTTCTCTTGCAGTTTTCTAGCAACAGTCAGAGCATGTGAAAGGAAGGCCGTCAGCTAACAGCGTGGGAGATGGAGGCAGTGTGGCTTCACAACAGGCCGGGTGCACACCAGGCTGTGCCTATGTGCAGCACAGGGAGCAGCCGGGCAGCACACACCGATGACTAATTCCTCCGATGTGTCACTTCTGTCCTACACACAGCTGCATGGAGGAGGCAGGGAGGAGCCTCTAACCTGGAGAGAAGAGTGCTGTGCCCTTCCTCAGTGCCTAGCAGCACACACCACACACCGAGCTTTGTTCCTACTTGCCCAGAAGTCTGCTGGGATGAGCAAGTCAGCACTCGCAGGCAGCTGATAGGGCAGGTTGTGTCTTTGAGATGCCTGTTTTGCAGAGGGGAAACTGAGGCACGGAGTCGTGCACCTTTGCTCGTTATCAGAAAGTGAGCGTGGGAGGGATCGCGGTGAGCCTTGGCGCCAGGCAAGCAGTGCTATGTCTCCTGGGATGCGTTGTCACCAGGAATGTGTTCACTGTGCTGGATGTGTTCTCAGCTGGAGAGCTGCAGTGTCACAGAGTGCCTGTGGGTGCAGAAGTTACCTGAGTGATGTGGGTCTGCCTGCTCCCTTCTCTTCCAACAGGCAACTGTCAAAATGGGGTGCTTTTACTTAGGGCTACAAGAAGGAGGGAGAGGGGGAAAGAGAAAGAACTGAATTGCAGTGGGAGGTGGTAGATGAATGTAAATTTTACAGTAAAATCCTTTTCAGAAACACCCAGAAATCCCTCCAGCAGTATAACCTGCTACCAAAATGACAGTGTGGGTAGGTGGGAGCGAATGGAAGATAATCATAACCTAAACAGTCAACGTAAGTGTTCTTTTACTCTTGTCCTAAGGAAAGAAATCTGCTGCATCCTCTCTTGTGGTGGAGGGCAGGCACAAGGAGTTGAGCTCTAGAGGAAAGCAAAGCAACTGAGGAAGACTTTGGTGAAGCACTGAAGTGTTTGGAAGAAACAAGTCCGTGCTCACACTCTGCCACTGACAGGCCCAACTTCAAATGATCTATGGATGCCACCAGCTTTCCTGCAAGTAACTCCCTGCAGCCCAGAGCACAGAACCATGCGGATATGGGAACAGGCTGTAGGCAGGTAGCTGGTTTCTCCTTGGCATTGTTGCATGGGCTGGGTTAACATTATACTTCCCTGGTGCAGTTTTTATAGACCAAAACAGTAGCAGTTCCCTCCCTCTGTGGTATGTAAAAACCTTCCCTTTCAGGAGGGGTTGGTTCTCTATTGTGTTACCTGGTGGCTAATTTCATTTATTTATTTATTGCATCTGAAAGCGACGCTCAGCCTGAACCAAGAATCACTGCAGAGAACTGCACCCAGTGCCATTCAAGCAAAGGGTGTTTCTGAATCGGCACCAGCCGGCTGCTGAGGTTTGATCTGTTAGATCCAGAGCAGCCTGGTTTGCACTCAGATCACCATGCTTAAAGAACAGTCACTTAATCTCACTTAGAAATGTTTACTTGCGAGGACCAGATGGCCCAGGGAGTCGGGCTAAAACAAGCGTTTTACTTCTGGGTCATGTGTTCTAATCCAGCCCAGGTTGGTAATAAATGAACATACTCACCTGATAGCCACTTTTGGCTCTGTTTTTGGTATTTTTCAGGCTGGTTTCCAAGTAGAGATGTCACACCACGAAATCTCCCTCTGTGCCATGCCACAGTCGCTCCTCAGTCAGACCTTCTCAGTGGAGAAGCCAAGGATCAAATGCCCTGAAGCGCCAGACTGTTTTCTTTTCAAGCCTGCAGGTAAGGGGAAGTTGTGCCATGTCGTGCCTCTGCCATGGGCAGCATTTCAGTTTGCAAGGCTGCCAGTCCAATCCTCTCCACCAACATGAAATTCATTTAAAAAAAATAAAATAAAAAATGGGGAAATGTTTAATTGCAGTTGACATATAGCAGAGAGTGCCTATGAACTTTACACACAATCACTGATAACAGCATTGGAATTAATGCCTGCTTCCCACTCGTCCTGCTATAAGCAATAAACGTTTGGCAAGTCAGTAAATAACAAAATTCTCATGTGGCCATCTACAGGTCACCGGGATACTTAAGAAGTTTGCGTTAATTATACCATGTTTGCCATCAAAGGGGGGCTGTTAACCCTTTGAGCTGTTGCAGGAAAGCAGTGGAGCTGTTTGGAAGCAAATGAAGTCTTGCCACTAAAAAAGTGCAACCTTTGAAGGGGGGAGAAAAAAAAATTGAGGCAAAAAACTCACTAGAGTTCATGGAAAATAGGCTACCTTTTCAGCTTTCCTTTTATTTATTTTGTATTTTGACATCAAACACTCCCTGTAACCTAATCTTCTCAGCTTTTGATGTGGCTGTGGAGACATGACAATTAAGCACAGCTTAAAACAATAATCCCAACAACGGGAACTGAAGGCAAGTGGTGTCAGGGTTCCCTCCTCGCAACAAACCTGTCCCCTAGTATTTGGCAGTAGTGAAAGGACCATCAGTCCCAATTTGTTGTCTCAGTACCAGCTCTGCGCTTCCACTTTGTGTTGAACTTCGTGCGCTTGTTCCACTTCCATTCCCTGCTGTTTGTTTTCCTTCTGCTATGCAAAATGTCTGGAGACAAACAGGACACACGCGTTGCAGAGGGGTGGTTTGATCTTTTGCTGTTTAGCGGCACCTGATGAACATGGCACTGTTTGTTACGTGTGCTGAAGGAATGGGTCCATCCCAACATGGGGACGGAGCACGGCCCCAGTGCTGCCAGCGGGTAGCACAAGCCCCCATGAGATGCCTATAGAGAGGCAACACGGAGGTGAATCCTCATCAAAGCCTGGGTTTGGGTGTGTGATGTGCAACCAAAGCAAGTGGTTGGATTATTCTAAGTTTTTTTAAGATGATGTGGTTGGTGCTCCTGTTCTCTCTTCCCGAGAGTGTGTCTGGCATTCAAATATGGAGCAAGGGTGGGTGACTTTACTTATAACTCCATTTTTGAGCCTGTCTGAGGATGAACATGTTTCTTTGTAAATGAAGCTTGCATGGTATGCCATAAATTGCTTTTTTTTTTTTTTTTAATGGGTGTTTGCACTAAGCCTCGCTAAACAAGTTAGAGAGATGATTAACTCGTCTGAAATGGCACAGGAAGGCCTTGTCCTGGCTGTGTGGGCTTTGTGCAGCACATCCAGAACTGCTGTGGCTCGGTGTCATCTGCTTGCTAGCAGGGCCTGCAAATGGGGCCGGGGTGGAGGCTGCATCACTAACAAGCAGTGATATGAAAGGTTGGAATTTGCACATGTTCACTGAAAAAGGAACTGGTGTGTGTTTTGTTTTGTTTTTTTCTTTTCTTAATAAGCAAGGAGTTATCCCAGACTGGCTTCCACAGAACTGAGATGCAACTCCCAGGGGGTCAAAGGAGGAAACACAAAGTTCATTAGCAGTTTTCTTGCAAACATTGTTTTAGTCGCAGCAGCTCTCGCCCCCGCGCATGGCAGGGACACTCACAGGGCTTTGTTTCGCTTTGTACGGCCCCAAGAGTTCCTTGTGTGGGTCAGACCAGAGCATGTGATGAAAGCAACACAACGTGTTGGCCATGGGAGAGCTGGCCGGTGGTGAACCCTCATCCCTACGAACACAGACAGCAGAGGGGCTCCAGGCTGGCTGTCTCCCCTTGCTCCTTTCATGCCGTGCATGACACCAAATGGTAAGGAACAGATTTCTGTGTTCGTGGTGTTGCCTGTCACACCAGAGTGGGAGCCTACAGCAAGCCGTGCCTGGTCTAACAGAGGCTCTGCCCTGAAACCCGTTGGGATGCTTTTCCACATCTACGGCGCAGCTTTGCCAACTAAATGTTTCCTAGCTGAAATAAGCCCGCGGGACAGAAAGCCGGGCACAGCTCACTTCACAAAAAAGGTATTTTATTATTCTTAGCAATATTCACCTTGAAGGAATATGAGGAAAGCATACGCTTTTTTTTACAGACAATATATAAACATGTTGTACATAATTAACAATAACTTAGTTCACTAATCCAAAAATAAGCAAAATAAAAAAAAAAAATTAAAATAAAAACAGAAAATACTGCAGATTTTATTTTATTTTTTTTTTCTTTTAATATGCTGATACAAGTACAAAATAATTTAAATCTCAACTGCCATTGTCTATGCTGCAGTGACCGACGATATATTGCACTTTGTCAACTGTATCAGTAATCCCTGTCTTCCACCCATGTCCCTTCCCCACCCCCTGCACAAATCCTACCGCAATTTGAGTCGGGTACAAATAATGTACAACTGTACCATTGTAAAAGGTAGAAAGTAAGAAGGATCTGATTCTTTTGGGTTGTTTTTTTTTTTTTCCCTTAGTAGATTAAGAAGGTTTGTGATTTCTCCCAACTGCTTTTTGTTTTCCCCCGTTCATTTCCACTTCTTTACAAAGTGCACCTATATGCCTATGCAGACCAGGAAAAGGATGCAAGCAGGATTTTCCATGTCTGCCCGCTTCTTAATTCATCACCAAATATTTGAATTACGTGGTTAGAAAAAGAAAATTAACATACAGCCGTTTTTATTTGTTTCATTGCGTTGTTTTTTTTTTTTTTCCCTTTCTTTAAAGCAGGACTTTTGCAATAAAGATACAATTGGCTTGATCCAAAAATAAAATAAAAAAACCAAAAACCAAAAACCAACCCCAACAACGACAAAAAAAAAAAAAATTAAAAAGTTTAAAAAAAAAAAAGAAAGAAGCTTGTCACAGAGTTAAGCTTACATGGTTTACATTATCAAACCCCTCTGCTCATTGGGGCGTTTTCATCAGAAGTATAGCTAAATATGTACACTGTATGTTATACTGGAGCTTGTGTTCACGAGAGGCATCAGATCATAACAATCAATAGAATACACTTCACATTGGCAATAGCTTTGTTTTCGGTCATTTACGTACAACGTGGTTTAATAATGGGAGATCTAAACTTTTTTTTTTTTACTTTTTTTCTTTTTTTTTTCCTCCTTGTTTTCTTACAAAATGCTCTATGGAAAGCGGCCGTACGGCACTTTCCCTCATCTCATCAGCTGTCGCTGCGTCTGGGATTTGACGGATGTGTGAAGCTCAAACTGATTGTCTCTCCCTTTCCCCTCTCCAGTGATCTCAACCTCATTTCTGCCCTTCCTCCCTGTGAAGTCTGTGGGGGCTGGATGCCTGAGACAGCACACGCTGCCTTGCTGCGTGCGGACCCGCTGCCGCGCTGCCCTAAGTTTACCCAAGAAGCTGAGCTGCATTTTTCTAAGCAACAGCTGCCAACACAACAGAACAAAATGCTTCAACCTCAGCAGTCTGTGAGTTGGATGGTTTTATGCCCTGCCATTTTTTTTTTCTGTTGTTTTGCTGCATGTTAGCTGCAGCGATTTGCTATTTCACCCCTTGCTAATGCAGGACTGCCTTCCGGGAGCGTCTTCCCACCAGTTAGTCTGATGGGAGCTGTCTGGTTCAAGGAATAATAGTGTAGCTGGAAGGGGGGCTGCTGTGTGGGGTTTCTTTTTGTTGTTGTTTTTTTTAAAATAAGTCATTCTTTTCCCTAACATGAAAGAAGAAATTGTGTCAAAAATAATCACTGTCTTGGGCGCACTGAAATCCCATACTGCAGCTACAGTTCTTGCTTTGCCCACCCTCTCTTTCTTCCCTTCCTAGGGGAAATTTTGGTACAGAAGATAGATGGAGCAAATCTAGGGAGGCTGCTGAATAGTGTCCCTTCCCATATTTATGAAGGCAGATTTTCATACAGGGTAGCCATTGCAACCAACAGCACACAAACATGCACTCAGAGGGGTTGAGGCTTTTTGTGGAAAACAAGAGCAAAATAAATATGACTTTGTGTCTGATTTCATTTTAAAAATTAAGTTTTTATAAAGACACCCTTTTTCTTTTTTTTCTTTTTTCTTTTTTTTTTCCCTCTCCTTTCCCCTCCCCAAACAGAGTCCACAATAGAAATCCAGCATGTGTGGCTTCCAGTGAGCCGATTCCATCCTGGGAGGCTGCTTATATCTCTTTACAATATTCACAGTAATAACAAAGAGAGAAAGGAAAACCAGTTCCAGCCTCTTCTTTCTGCTTTTGCCACCTTTTGCTTTCTGCTACACAACTCAATATCGACCAGGTGAGTTCTTCTTTTCCTTATACCTGAGGGGGCAAAGTGCATTACAGGCACCACTATGCGTTTCTGCAGGAGACCCATCACTTGCAAGGCTTTAGTCCAGCATGAAGAATTAAACCACACGGGAGCACAGATCCCCTTTTTTGCCATCCCTACATTCTCCTCTTGGCAGAACATTTTCTTACTTGGTGTCATCTTAGGTAAAGCCCCATGTTCTCGATCTCTGGGTGGGTCTCTTGGTCGTCGGGTTTTATCCCATAGCTGTAACCATGCTGGATGGGTGCGGATGTCCAAATGAGATGCTGGAAGATGGATGGATGGGGGTAGGTGTTGGTAGGATGTGTCCAGAGTGGCTGAAGGGTGGCAAATGCCCCATAGGTGCCATGTGACTAGCAAGGGCAGCAGCACTGAAAGGAGACGATTTCTCTTGCATGCACTTGGACAGTTCCTCAAAACACTCGGAGCCTTTCTTGCTTTTCTTTGATTTGTTGGACATTTTCCTATTCCTGGTCTGAATTCCTTCCTTTTTCATGGTCAGAGGCCTGTTCACCTGCAAGAGATGAGAAAATCAAGCTCATGCTGACAAAATGACTTTATTGTGCAAAAATGAAAATATTTGGACAGCCCCCATGTGTTTTTCCTGGATGGAGACCTTTTTCTGGCCAGAAAAAGAGGGGGGGAAAAAACGGTGTTTCTCTCTGTAGAACTTGTTTATATTGATTTGTTTAATAAAACCACACACACACACACAAATCCAGACATGAAAAATGAATTGAACTGAATTTGGCAGCCGATGACTCTCTTTCCCGTAGGCTTGCCCTCAGTCATTCATTTCCTAAGAGAATGAGATCAAACCAGGAGGCACACGTTGACCTAAATTCAGACCTAAGATGCGAACAACCCAACACCAGTAACCTCAGTTACCTGTAGCTTAAATAACTTTACAAAAAGACAAGGGATTCCTGCTTAGAACAAATTTCTTTTTAAAAAAATAACAAAAACACATAGCCTTAGATGCGTTATTATTTTTAAATCAAAATGAAGATACTCCATTGGGATCAATTCTTGCCCAGAGTCTATTTCCCACGGCCAAAAGATGCACAGAACACATTTAGTTAAAACCAAGTGTCATGCACAATTTTGCCTGCTTTGCCCAAGCGTTAGAAGCCAAGCTCATACATTGTAATGTCACCGAACTTAGCATCACTATGCCAACAAAGAATGGCTGTCACTCCCCGGGGGAACCTTAGAGACCAAGGGAAGGAATAAAACAACAACCAACCCCCCCCAAAACCAATAAAAGCCTAGTGTACACCGCGCAGTTAAGACATCAATCCCCGCGACACATGAGATGAGCAAATACTCACATTGTGTAGTTTATAGTAGAGTCCGCAGGCATTACAAACTGGGTCCCCATTGGCGTTGCGTCGCCATAAGGTCGTGGTGGTTGTCTGACAGTTGGCACAACACGTCCCTGCTCTCCTGGCCGCTGACTAACCAAAAGAGAGAGAAAATTAAAAATCTTTCAGCAGGAGGAGGGGGGGGGGGGATCATGAGAAAGGTCAACTCGGGCTCGATATTTAGGTTGGGTAGATCTAATACTGAGGTTTTGCAGAGTGTTGGGGCTGAACGAAAGCTCCTGTCAGTTTCGTATGCTGTGGCCGTTGGGTTTTTGTTTAATGCACGTATTCTCCTATGCAGGCTGCAGTGCTGAGCCCTGTGGCACCATGTGCGCAGAGGGAACAATACGTCTCTTCAGCTCCCTGAACAAAAAATTTTAGGAGGGGAAAATCGATGTTTGATTTGTTCAAGGTTTCCCTTTGCAAGGTTCTAGAATGTGTCAGGAAAATCTATTTTTCTTCCTCCCCCCCCAACCCTTTTTTTTTTTTTAAGTGACCAACTTAAGTCAGTGCCAGTGTAGGGTTTGAAAATAGGTAATGATCTTAAAGAATGTGATTTCCTCCCCTCCTCCTCATCCTCTGTCCTTTTAAAGATGTCCACAAAAGAAAACCAACCACATTGCTTAGCTGGGTGCAGTATTTATCAGAGCCATCGCTGAAAATTCAGTTTCCATTTACAAGTGAAAAGGAGAAAACAAAACTGGCTCCAACTTTCTTTAAATATTTAGCAAACCAAATTTCATGCCTCGCAGCAATGATTGCGCTGACCCGGCTGCCGCCTCTGTCCCTACTCAGTCTCTGGGCTGACAAGCCCTCAGCCAACCATCTTTAAAAAAAATATATAAAAGGATCATTTAAACAGCATTGTTCTGCCGAAACCAGGGCGGAGGGAGGGGCAAAAATATCCCAAACATTCACCCACCTCCCAAAACAAGAGCAGGAAGAACAGAACAGCAGGCAGCGGGTCATTTCTGGATGGGCCCTTCTCTAGCAGGCCTTACAATAACAACACACTGCTTTCTGGTTGGAAGCACTGTGAGCTTGTCAATGGCACCCCACATTTTGGGAAAGAATTTTATATAAGAAAGCTGTGGAAGAAAGTCTCTGGAAGAGGGCGAAACACAATTCAATGTGTACGATTGGGTTAAAGGAGAGGACTTGATATTTTCTTTCCTTAAATTAGCGCAGTTTACTTACTAACAGACATAAATTGTGTTAATTTCCCCAGGGCCTTGCTCTCTAGGTATTTCTGCAATTAGCCACCAGAACCAGGCGGTGAAGCAGCAGCAAGGTTTGCATGAAGCACTGAGCACCTCTGCAAGCTGACAGCGGTGTCCCAGCGTTTGGGGTTTCCCAAATGAGAACGCTGAGCACCGATGGACCCGGCTCACAGAAGGGCAGTGCTGGGTTTGTAGGCGCTCACTGCTGGTTTTACACTCTGTAACTTTCCCAAAGTGATGGACGGCTCAGCAGCTTAAAGCGGGAATCAGCCTTCTGGGACTTGTATATTTCAGCCCCCGATCACTTGTGAGAACAGGCCGAAGGCAGAGGGAAGGGGTACCCCCTACTGCAAGTACGCTCATGCAACCCAAACACAATTAATGCCAGACCTCCAAGCACTGACATTAATGATGGCTTTGCTATTGCATGTCAGATGAACACATTCCCAAAGATGGCCATCTCTCTTCTGCAAACAAGCAAACTACACTGGAAAAAGGGGCAATAAACAAAGCTGTAAATCAATTAAAACAACAACAACAAACAACCAAACCAAGAGAAAAGCTCTGTGCCTGCTTGCAGTGGGGTAAGTACAGAAAATGAAGAGCAACCCTCTCCCAGCACAGGGCAAGGTGGAGTGCTGTGTTTGCCGACGGGACGCGGCTCACTGATACTGCTCAGCTCAACGCAGCCCGCATAGCTGAAATTCTGACTCACAACAAATCTTCTGCATCTCATCCCAGCCTCAGAGCAGTGGTGCCAATTTTCTGCTCTCCAAACCTCATTGAAACGTGCCCACGAGTAGCTGAGAGACTTAGGCACCATAAATCACAAAGCTCCAAAAAAATATATTTATTATTCTTAGCATTTTACGCCTTATTTGTGGAATAGAGTGTATTAGAAATTTCAAAACAGAGAGCATGACTGGCAAGGCTCGCCTATAGAAACTCTCTAAAGCTTTTAGAGTCAGGAAACAGATACACAAAGTTTCCTTATCTCTAACGTACAGATATCCGGATAGGAAACTACTACCAGGAGCTCAGAAAGGACATTTTTTTTTTAATGGCTCAAATGAAAATACAAAGTATAGGTGACTCCATGGAAAAATAATAGGATTTCTTTCTTTCTTTTTTTTTTTTTTTTTTAAACAGTAGGGGATTGTCTGGGGAGGGAACCAATATTAGTATTGCCAGAGAATATAAGAGTGAAAATTACTTCATGGCTTTTATACAAATAATTATTAAGTAGGGAGCAGTAGCTTTGACTCATCTGATTTGTTTTGCTTTTTGGAGCTGGAACTTTTTTTTTTTTTCCCTTTAGCACACGGTGGAGAACATTGACGCTCATAACCCTTTCGCTCCCGAAACGTCCCAAGAGGCCAAATGAATGAGGAATTAAATTAAAAGCTGTCATCTGAGGATAAACGGGGAGACGGATACCCGATCTCCCACTGGCCTGGCAGCGCAGAAGCTTGGCTGGGGGCTCAGGGCGGGGGGTGTGTGGAGGAGGGGGATCTGCCCCCAGGCATGGCCTGACCCCGCTGTGACTATGGGGCTGAGGGCTGTGGGACATGTCGGGCTCGTGCCTGCGTGTGGTCCCTTTGCCACATGTATCCCCCAACCCAAAGAAAGTCAAAGACACCTACCAGCCTTCGTTTGGGTTTAATGAGAGGTCGGTTTTGACCGTTCATTTTGTGGTAGAGCCCGCAGGCGTTACACAGGTAATGCCCGGTGCCGTCTCTTCTCCAGAGAGGGGTAGCGGTTGCTCCACAGTTCACACACTCTCTGCCTTCTAAATGGAAACACGAAGAAACCGGATTTCTTTCTTTAAAAACAAATTCACAAAAGCTTTTTGCATTGTCCTTTAGGCATTTTCCGAAAGTCAAAACAGAATGTTAGGTTCAAGCACGGGCAGACAGCAGGGACACGCGCAGCACATGCAGCAGGGACCTCAAGAGCACCGTGAGTAGTGTGTGTCACCAGCAGAGATCAGCTTGTGCTCCCCGTGGGGAGGGAAGGACTGACCAGGTTATGGTGCTGGGAAAACAAGAGCTCCCTCCCGTACCCAGGGCACTGCGGTGCTAGGGCTGTGCCTTCTGCCCTACACACACATAGACACACACACACACCTGCAAACACACAAGATGTGAAACAAACAAACAGCAAAAAACAGTAATAATAAAATAAAATAAATTGAACCAAAGAAAGGGGTTTCCTAGAATTAAATCTAAGCAGAAAGACCTCCTCTTCTGGGTTTGCTACACTACCGGGCAGGAAAGCAAAGCCGAGCAGGTTGGGAATAGACACGGCGTGCAAAAGGCTGTTATGAGTTTTGTTCTAAAGGCACAATACCGATCCTTTAGAAACTTCAGTTCCAGCACTGACGCTGGGAATTATTGTAAAAAAGTCCTTTTCTGTCATTTTTTCCCCCCAAACGCAGTGGGGAGCAGCTACCCACGTTACTGCTTTGTGCTTCAGCACAACATGGGAAACATGGCACGACAGAACGGCCCTACGGAAACCCAGCATGCAGCTCCTACGTGTGTCTGTGTCTCGGAAAGCTCTCTGCTAGAAGTTCATTCGCCTCCGACGGTTCGAGGGCAGGTCTGCTTAATATAGAAATCTCTTCATATAGTTTATGCAAATCCTACAGCATTTAAGCGGAGAGGAAATTCTCCTTTTGCTAATATCTGCAGCAGGCCACGCCGAGTTCAGCGGGGTTGTGCCTCCTTTAATCTAGGGAGTGGGTGGCTTTTAAACAAGGCGGTGAAAAATGAGGGGAGCTCTCAGCTCTGCGTTTGGAGCTTTTGTCCCTCCTTGGGCAGGAAGCTGCCGGAGTCGCCGTGTCGTGAGCCCGAGCTTTCCTACAAAAACACCGGGTGGTCACGAACTTTCCCCAGTTCCTCGCACAGGGGGCTCCCATGCAGGAAAAAAAAAGGAAAAACAAACAACGGAGCCCCAAGCTTCCCCCATTTAATAAAGCCGCCGGCGACCACAGGATAAAATAAAAAGCTCCTCGAGATCCGGTTATCTTCAGAGATGGGGGCCTTGGGTCTGTTTGTAAACCGGGGGCTCAGGCTGCTAATTGCCTCTTCTTACTGTGCTGTGCACAGCCAAAAGAATGCATGCACGCAGCAGCGACTGCATTTAAATAGTGGACCGTGTTGTTCCCTTCGGAGGGGCCGTTTGGAACAGAGCTGGTGAGGCTGTAAAGTGTCTGATGCTTTTGTTGCAAAACTCGTAAGGGAATACAGTTCTGAACTGCTCTAAAAATAATTGCATGTGGTGCATTCAGTGATGTTTAAGAATACACACACAGCAGCTTATACGGTCACTAATTTTCAAGGGTTATCCTAATTCAGTACCAATACACCGTACTGAAATACATCATACATCATTTCTTCCCGATGCTGAGGATTTTAAAGCAGGAAGGTCGAAGTCACAGAAATTCCCTTAATTCTATGTCAGGCTGTACAAGTGGGGGTCATTGCAAAGCGCGATCGGAATTTCATGCATTGCAGTTTGCTGATTTGGAACTGCACTTCCAGGTAGAAATGCAAGGCAGAGCTGTAGACGGGGAAAGCTCTGCACTATGGAGCAGAGATGTGTGGATCAAGAAAGAAGGAGTGCTTTCTGGTTGGGCTGCATTAAGTTGGCGATGACTGGACACCTTAGTCTTTAGCACTGGTATGTAAACTATATTTGAACTTTTGCTCTTTTAAATGTGAAGGAAATAAGGCCCGCACGGAGCGGCCGGGGAAGTTTCGCTTTCACCCTGCGCTGGGGCCTTCTCTCTTAATGAAGAGGAGACGTGAAAATTATCAAAGGGGAAATAACTCTGAGCAGAAAGTCCCCACGTGGAACTGGGGGGGGTTAACAACTTCGGGAGAGCCTGAGCCCCTCGGGGGCTGCAGCCTGCCGGGGGCTGTTTGACATTCTTCCCCATATAAATCCTTCTTTGTATGTGCGATCTGCTGTGCCGGCTCTGTATCCCTCGGCCCCATCTGAGTGCCCTGGGGCTCAGTGGCCACCGCCAGCACGATGGCACCAGGGAAGCCTGGTACAAGCTCCATTTAAAAACAGCAAAGCGGGCCAAGCAGTCACCTGCCCTTCTGTCCCAAAGAGAGCTGGCACAAACTGCCGACCCTACAGCCGCCTACAGCTTCAACCATATACACAAGCACAGCCATCCACGACATGCACGCATGCAGCACGACAGCCCTACATTTAGTCCTCCCATCCCAGGGATAGCATCAATGCATGATAGGGGTTCTCTGCTTACCCGAACAGGATCTGGCCTTGCTTCGTGGCTTGGGGGTGAAGCTGGATGCTGGGCCCCCCAGGAAGCTGCCCGGGTGGAAGAGGCTGCTGCTGTAGTCATGGGCAGCCGGCACGTAGGAGGGGTATGTGGGGATGGGATGGTGGGTGGAGGGCTGGGCCCCCATGCTGGTGAGGCTGCTGCGGAGCGGGCTGGCGCTCTCCATCTTCATCCCTTCCGACAGCGACACTTGGTACTTGATGCTGTCTTTGTCCTCCTGCCGGGCCCCAGCGGAGGACGAAGGGGAGGCAGCGCTGGTGGAGTTGGGGTCCGGAGACACTTCCTTGGGAGGGGTCGGGGGGAAACCAAAGAGGTGGGAGCCTGAGTGCGAGGCCGGGGTGAGCGAGGAGACAGATGCGGTGCTGGACGTGCTGCTGCCAGGGTACACCGAGATGGCCCCGGGTGCTCCAGCTGCCGAGGGGTGCAGGGGGGTCTTGGTGAAGGGGTTGACGGTCCAGGGGTTGTGGTGATGGGCAGACAGTGCCGCCTTGCTGCTGTCCAGCCAAGGGATCCCGGGGCTGTGGATAAGATGAGGCCGGCACATTTGACTCCCAGTCAGGCGGGCTGTAGGGACACAAGAGCATCAATGATCAGTGAAATATGCCAACTCTCAGCTCAGAGAGATGCAGGGGAGCCAGAACAGGGTGAGATTTCCCAGTGCAGAGAACACACAGCCCCTCATCCACATGCCCTCCAAGGGAGACCCCCAACCACCCGGGAAAGCTCAGAGGAACAGAGCCAGTCAGGGAAGGAGAAAAGGACCCCCCTTTCCTCCCACCCCACCCCATCCTACAACAAGCAGCAAACCCCCTTCTGTGCTGTCTTCCGAGCTGCCACAATGCTCTCTCTTCAGATCGTACAAACACCCCAAGTAAAATCCATTGCCGATTTGAATCTGTTCGTATTTTTGCATCCGGGAAGCAGCCGTGTCTGAGAAGTTTGAGCCTCTGCACACACTATTTCCCCTTCCTCTCTCACCCTCCCCTTCTTTCCCTCCCCTCCGCCAATGCCTGGTCATTGCTAGGGTTAAAATCTACCCATGCCTCCCTTTCTGTTCTATTTCCTTCCATCTCCTTTCTCCCCCCCCCAGGCCCCGACACACCGGAGCAGCTGCAAGCACATCTCCCCACCCACACGTCGGAACGGGCTGAGGTGGGGAAGGGGCCGAGGAGCGGAATGTTCATTTACCGTGTGCCTGGCTGTAGGAGACCCGGGCCCGGGCATGGGCAGAGTTGGCGTAGTAAGGGTTGCCCTGGGAATCCAGGTGGTTGAAGAAGACATCGACTTCGTCCGGAGGTAGGAGCTGCGCTGGTTCCATGTAGTTGTGAGCCAGTCCCGGGTGGTGGCTCTCGGGGTGCTGCCCGTTGAGCACGGCGTGGTGGGTCATCCAGCGAGGCTGGTCCGTGGCCACCTCCATGGCCTCGGGCCTCCCCTCCCGCTCACCCGCGGGACAGCGGCGAGCGGCGGTCGGGGTCGGCAGGCGGAGGTACCGGGGAGGTGGGGGGGGGAGGTTTAGCAGACGGGCGATTGTTTAGGAGAAAACCGTCGGGTGTCCGGAGATCGCCCTCGGGAGGATGCGGGGTGGGCCCCGGAGTCAGCGCGTCCCTCTGTCCGCGGGCGGGTGGCGGGGCAGCACCTGTAAAGAGACACGGGGTGAGCGGGTCCCCCTAAATGCATAGTGAGGTGGCGGCCGAGCCCCTCCCCCTTCCTAAAATATCTGCTCCCCCCGACTCCTCACCCTGCGCTCTCCCGTCACTAAATAAACAGATCTCGTTTCGAACTTTACAAAAAAAAAGAAAAAGAAAAAAATCCAAAGGCTTCCTTCCCCCCCCCCCCCCCCCCCAGCCCTCTCGCTACAAATGTCAACAGGAGTTTTTCCAGCTGGCTTCAAAAGGGGAGAGGGGGAAGGAAGGACGGCAGATCCCATAGAGTCCCAGCTAGAACTTGGGCTGACACAAAAGGAAAACGAGAGACGGAGGAGAAAGGGAACGAGGGCAGAAGGGTTGGAGGAGGGGGGAAAGCGGCGATGCCCCCCCGCGCCTCGCACTTACCCGGGGCGGGAGGCAGAGAGGCGACGGGTGCACGCTCGGAGGCTGCGGGAAAAAGGAGAACGAGAGGAAGAGAGAAGGGGGGAAAAGCCGAGCGAGCGCGGGAGGAGGAGAGCGGGAGGTTGGATGGAGGGTGTTACTCAGATGGCAAAGCCGCGGCTCTGGCCGGCTCGGTCCCATCCCCGCGCATCCTATATGAGCGCTGGCGCCAGCTGGCCGCGGCGCCGCAGACGGGCCGGGGCGCGCAGGGCCGGCGGCCGGGCCAGCCAATCCCGCCGCCCCACACCGCCCCCAACCGCACCCCCGGCCCCAAACGGAGCCGGCCCGGGGGGGCGCGGCGCGGACCTCCTCCTCCGCCCCCTGCCCCCGCCCGCAGCATCCTCGCCCGGCAGCGCCGAGGGGGCTTTCCCCGCCCGGGCTCTGCACGCCCCTGTGGGGCGGGGACGACGGAATAGGGGGGTCCCGGCGGGGTGCTTGGGGATGGGAGGGAAGGGTTCGGCGCCGGGGGGCGGCTCCGTCGGGGGGTGCCCGGGCGCGGGGCTGCGCTGCCGCCGGGATGCGCGGGGCCGGGAGATGGAGGCCGGCACCGGGGAGATGGAGGCGTCACGGTCCCCCCTCCCCCCGAACGGAGCACAGCGGGACGGAGCCCGGCGCGGTCGCTGATGGCATCACGTTAGTTGGAAAACGGCAAAAAGAAACAAACGCGAGGCTCCACATCGAGCGGGCACGGCCGGATCCCGTCCCGCAGCGCTCCCGGGAACGGTCCGCGGCGTGTCCCTCCCGGTGGGGCAGCGGCGCCGCAGCTCTGCCTTTATTTTCCTTCCCCCTCGGTTCTTTAAACGGTTTGATTATTCGCAGTTCACCCCCGTGCTTCGGGCCGTGCGTGCACGGGAGCTGCCCCGCACAGCGGGAATGCTGCGGCCGCAGCGGGGCTCAGCTCCGGGTCTTCCCGAAAGGAGCCTCGGGACCCATCCGCTTTTGGGGCAGGAAAGGAAAAACAAAACAAAACCAACACAAAACCAGAACCAACGCAGGGAAAGTCGCAGCCAGACGCCAGACGCGCTATCGGGGCTGCCGCAGGTCCTGCTGCACAGGCTCTGCCTTCCCGTTCCTCAAACCTCTGCTTTCGGAGGAAAAGGGAAACGAGCGCTGAAACCTCCGAGCGAGGAAATCGTGGAGCAAAGCCCGCCGGGCAACGGCAGCGGCTCCGACTCGACGGCGCGGACGACCCGGGGGTACCCGGAGGAGTCGGCGAGGGGAGCACCGCTCCGAACCCCCCTCGGGCAGCGCTGGGAGCCGCGGCCCCCCCCTGCCCGACCGCCCCAGTCACTACGACGCCGGGGCTCTGACGTCACCGCCACTGCCAAATTCGCCAGGAAATGAACTTTCTTTTAAAAAATAATAACAATAATAATAATAACGGCAGTAATAATAATAAAAGCCTCCCTTTCCTCTCTGCGCTGCCCGAGCGAAGCGGGGATCCCTCGCTCCTGCCCGCTCCTCACCCGCTGTCCCCTACGAGAGGCCCCCAGAAGGGGCTGCGGAGCACCCCCATCTCCGCGCCCCTTCCTCTGCCTCCTCCCCGACCTTAACCCGGCTCGGGGGGCCCCGGGCCGGGCAGGACGGGAGCGGCCGCTGGGTGGGAAGCAGTCGGGTCTGGGGAGGGAAAAGTGCCACCGTGCCCGGGGCGCATGGGGCCGGAGCTGCCAGAGAGGAGGAAAGGGAAACAAAGCGAGGGGAAAATAAAGAGGAAAATAATAATAATAATAATTTAAAAGAAAAAAAAAAAAAGGAAAAAAAAATTAAAAAAGGAAAGGAAAGTTAAAAGGCAGAGCGAGAACCGAGCGAGCTTTCTAAAAATCCGGCTTCTCCTTCTACGGCCGAAGGTGTTTTCTTTCCACGGGCAGAAATAACTCTACCAAAACCAGACAGATATCCCCAAACCGAGACTTTCCTTTTGTTATTATGGCTATTGTATAAAAAGGGCGAGTAGGAACCAAAGCGGCCGCTCGCAGGTAGGTAGAACCGGGCCGGGTGCGGGCAACCCCCGAGAAGGGCCGCAGCCCCCGGCCATGTCCAGCGCTGCGATGATGATTCTTACGGATGTTTTAATTACTGCCCGGCTGCCATCGGCACGGGGCCGAGTTTTTCGGGTTTTCTTTTTTGTTGGTTTTTGTGTGTGTTGTTTGGGGGGGTCAGGGGGTGGGCTGTTTGTTTTAGGCAGGTGATAAAATCGCAGTTAACGAGCTGATAATTCGTCCGTGTTTGTTTTAAAAGACAAATTGTAAAGATTAATCAGGCGGCTTGATTTATGGCGAGGCAGACCCCGGAGCTGCCCGCCGAGGGCTCTCTCCCTGAAGCCCCCGGCTCGGGTTACCCCGGGGCCGGCGGGAGAAGCACAACAAAAGGGCCGAACGGGCTCCGGCTCCGGCCGCTCTGCCCTGAGCCCGGCCCCGCCCGGGGGGTCTCGCTGCCCCGGCGCCTCCCGGAGCGCCCAAACCCCCGCGTACCCCTCCCTGAACCCTCCGCAAAACAAGTGAGCGATTCGGCGCGGAGAAGCGATATCAGCTCAACAGAGCAGGGAGGATTCCTACCGAGCCGGCTTGGAGCATTTTCATTTCTTAAGCTTTATTTTATTTATTCTTTTCCCCTCCTATCTCACATCTCCGGTGCCGGTGACCGCGCTGCGGACCCGGGGCTAGAAATGGAACGAATGAATGAGTTCCCCCCCGGGGAGCTCCGCGCGGGGCAATGCGGGCAGGAGGCTGCGCTCCGCTCCGCTGTCCCTTCATCGGGCAGCCGAGCCCCGCAGCTCCCGCTCTCTCCCTATTCTCCTTCTTTTCCCTTCTCTCCGCTTATTACCCCCTACCCCCCCCCCCCTTTTTTTTTCTTTTTAACCGATACCCGGCCTCACTTTTATCAACTTTATTTTCTTATTGCCGTCCCATTATTATTATTTCTTGCAATAAGGGAGATTTCCCAGCGCTGGCCGCACAACTGGTCCTGTGGATGTGATTGACAAGTGATGTCACATCGCTCCGGAGGGGGGGGGGGGGCAGACGGCACCGTGTTTTAGCAACAGTTAGCGATGGAGCTGACACCTCTGGCCGGGCAGACGCGAAGCCAGAAAACAAATACCGCAGTATTTATTTACACGGCCAGATTGGGGCTCTTTCCCCTCTCCCCCCCCCCCCCCCCCCCCCCCCCCCCCATTTTATCTTCTTTTCTGGGGGGTATGGCAGGGTGGGGGATTGTTCTCTTTCTGCCTCTTTCTTTTTCGGTGTTTTTTCCCTCCGCTTTTCTTTTTAATCTCCCCCCTCCACACCTTCTCCCCCCAACTCCTCTGTGCATTACCAGCACGTATTAATGGCTGCTAATAGGGTTATAAAACGACACAGTCACCTCTTAACCGCAAGACCCAATTTAGGCTGCATGAAAGAAAGAAAGAAAGAAAGAAAGAAAGAAAGAAAGAAAGAAAGAAAGAAAGAAAGAAAGAAAGAAAGAAAGAAAGAAAGAAAGAAAGAAAGAAAGAAAGAAAGAAAGAAAGAAAGAAAGAAAGAAAGAAAGAAAGAAAGAAAGAAAGAAAGAGAAAAAAGAAAAAAACCAACAGCTCGGGGAATAAACCACGACAGAAACTCTTTTTCATTCTTCACCCCCCCCCCCCCCCTTTTTCCCCCCTTAATCTCACAGAAACCGTCTTGCTGTCCCCCTCTCCTCCTCCCTCCAAACCCCACTAAGGTTTGTCCCCCAGCGTGGGAACGGCGGGTCCCCCCCGTGCCCATCCACATCCACACACACACAACTTCACCTCCTCTCTGCCCTCACTTTCCCCTCACTTTGCCTCCCCCCGGTAAGGAGGACAAACCCCACTGTCCTCCCCCCGGCACCGCCTTTTGTACACGTTCCCAAAGCAGAACGCGTGCGGGGCACACGGACACATTCATCCGGATAAAGGTATACCAAAAACATTCAGCCTCTGCCTCGAAAGGTTTCGTTCTCAGGAGCCCGCTGGATTTCTTTCTTTTTTCTTCTTTCCCTTCTCCTCCTCTCCCCCACCCCTCCCTCCACACACATACAGTCCTTTTTTCCCCTCATTTTAAGGTGATTTCGGATACACCGCAGTTCGCATTTGGTTTCCCCGCCGCGCAGCGGGTCCAGCATCGCCCGCGGCCGCGTAACCCCGCGTATCCCCGAACCGGGCTGACACTTCCGACCGTTTTCTTCCTTTCTTTCTTTTCTTTTTCTTTTCTTTCTTTCTTTTCTTTTCTTTTTTCTTTTTTAATTATTATTATTATCTTTAATTGCGTTTAATTAATAAAGAACCTCTCGTGGAGAACAGAACAATCCCCGGCCAGAGAACCCCGCACCTTCCCGATGGAAATCGCTTTTCTTATTGAAATCGCCTCAAATCCAAGCTCCTGTTGGCTATTCCCCCCCCCACCCCCCCCATTGCCTTTCAGCCTCGGCACCCCAAAGCAAAAGGCGGATAAAGAGAGGGGGACTTTGCACATGCACACACACACACAACAAATAGGGGAAGAGAGAGAGAGAGAGAGAGCGGTGGAAGAGCAGCAGAGAGGAGCGGGCCGTGTTGGGGTAATTCTAAATCATGCAAAGCCCCATAAAGCTGCCGCACGGGACTGGGCCGGGCGGCTCCCGGCGGGCAGGTGCTCTCTCCGGGCAGAACAAACCCCTCATCTTTGTGTTTGCTGTCCAAATCTGCCAACAATGGGAGCGAGGAGATATAGGATGCGGGGAGGGGGCGAGGGGTTCCGCACACACACACACACACACACACCCCTTTGCTCCGGGAAAGTGGCTGCCCTGGGTGAAATGCAAACTTTCAAAGATGGAGATTTAAATAATTAGAGCGGTGATAATAAGAAGAGCGCGGGGAGGGGGGAATATACAAGGGGAGAAAAAGGGAAAAGAAAAGCAAACGAGGGCGGCCCCGCTTTACCCGCAGGGTGCCGAGGAGGAAAAAAAAAGAAAGAAGAAAGAGGAAAAAAAAGGGAAAAGAAAAGCGAACGAGGGCGGCCCCGCACCCCGCAGGGTACCGGCGGACAGAGCAGCACAGCCCCGCGGCTCTGCGCTGCCTCCAGCCGGGGCTGCGGGAGGAGGAGACCGGGAAGGGATGAGGGGATTTTTTCGTTCTTTACAAAACCGCCCCGCTCTGTTCCCCGGGGAAAACCGCCCCGAGCGGAGGGACGCGGAGCGCCGCGGAGCCGCACTCCCTTACCTTGCCTTCCTCCCGCCGCGCTTCGCCGCCCGCTGCCTGCGGAGCGCCCGCTTTCACCTTCGGGCTGGGGAGGGGGCTCCGGCCGCGGGTCCTCCCCCGCCCGTGGGTGCGCGCAGCCTGCGGAGGGGCTGCCCGAGGAGCGCTCTGCTTCGAACTGGCGGCACTTCTCGAGCTGAGCCCTTTTTTTTTTTTTCCTCCCTCCTTCCCCCCTTCCTTTCCTCCCTCCTCCCTCCCTCTCTTTTCCTCTCTCCCTTCTTTCCCTCCCCTTCTCTCTCTCACTCTCCTGCATTCAAGGATGGCACAGCGAGCCACTGTGTATTTATGTACATAATAAGGCAGCTCGTCCCCTCCACTTCATTTGCATCATTACAATATCTGTACAAGCACATCACATTGTCTGTTGCTTGCACCTTTTGTTACGGTTGCTGTCACAGTCTACGCGACTTGACTTTCATATTTTAAATGAATTGATATTATACCAACACAACACACGCTCGCATCTCCGGCGCTGGGAAAGGGGCTCTTCTGCCCGCAGCTCCGCGCCTCTCCTCCGCCACCGGACCCCGAGGAAGGTGGGGCGGGGTGGGGGTGCGCTTTGTGGTGTCAATTGTGGATATTAAATATTCCTATTCCTATTAATTTTTCTTCCACCTTTTGGTACCTGGATGACCCTTTTTAATTTTATTTTATTTTATTTTATTTTTGCACTGACCAACCTGTTTTTTGACTAACTTCGTGTCTCTTCTCCTCAATCTCCCTTCCCAAACTCAATCTTTCGGGCTGTGCACCTGCAACTAGGAAAGGCTGCAGATGAGCTGGAAGAGGCACGAGCCTCAACGAGTCGTTGTTATAGCTAGAAAAGAAACGGCGAAATACGGATTTCGTAGCACTGGGCGATTCAGCATGAACGAATGCTTTGGGAAATGTCGCCTCGCCTCAGTCCCCGGCTTGGCACTGCTCACCTGCTGTGCCTTTACCTCCCGGTGCGTGCGTGTGTGCGGGGCTGGGGTCCCCTCGCAGAGCCCCGGAGGCTGCATGGGGTCGGCGGGAGCCGGGGTTGGCCTCGGGGGCAGCGCCGAGAGCGGCAGTGGGGGCCGCGCCGGATCGCCGCGGGGCGCGGGGAGATTTTCCGATGGAGGGTCGGGGAGACCCCCGGAGCGGGCTGCGGGCAAAGCGTCCTAATGGAGAGACAAAGGCCGGAGCGTCCGGTGGGGGCCCTGTGCGAGCGGGGGAACGAAATACGGTTCGGGAAGGGAAGGAGAAAAGTTTCGCGGGAGCGGAATTATCATCATAATGGAGGTAAAAATGTGAGCAGGGGAAGGGAGGGGGGAATCCTATTCTGCTGGCATTTTCTGTCTGTCTTTGTGATATGGTTCGGGGGAAAAAGGGTCCTTGATATGCGGGAGATAATTCTTATCAGCTCCACGCAGCCCATTTCTAAAGTAAGTGTTTTAATTACTCCTCCCGTATTACCCTTCATCCTCCGAGAGAAGATACGTTCTCAGATTTATACAGGGGAAAAAAAAATACAAAAGAATGTGGTATTAAAATATATATGTATATACATATCCCCCTCTTTTTCCCTTGTGCCCAGGACGAGGGAGACGGCACCGCATCCCTGTATCGCCCCGGCACGGAACGACTCCGGAACGGGGGAGCGTCGCCCCGGAGTAAAAACCGCACGAAAAGCGGCTTTAGGAGCGTGCAGAACTACCCCGGGGGGGGCACACGGGGGTGTCCGAAGCTGCGGCCGGGGGGGTGCTGAGAGCCGCGGAGCAGCCGCTGCGCTACCGGGGCGATCCGCGGTGCTCTGCCGGGATATCCCGAGCTGTGTGCGGGGTCAGGGCCGCCCCCGAGTGCCACAAGAAGCACTGGGGACATTGTGGGGGGAAGCGGTGTCCCCCCCGATGCCCGCTGGAAGAGAAGGAAGCTTTCTTCTGCTGTTTGCCTTCTGTACTAAAGATGTCATCTGAAAGTCTGGGAGGAAAGGGAGACCGTGCTCAGCTCTCTTCCACGGTAACAACCATATTCTTCGTATGGAAAAATATGATAGACAGCGGGGAAGGCTTTTTTTATTTTATTTTTTTAATTTCTTTTTCTTTCTTAAAAAAATAAAATGAAATAAAATAAGAAAAGAGGGGAAAAAAGGGAAAGAAAAAAAAAAAGAAGCAACCTTTTCAATATTGATTCAACAAAAAAAAAGAGAGGGAGAGAATTTTAAAAGGAGAAGAAGCAGCAGCAGCAGTGGGGAGAGAATATGGGCTCAGCAACTCTCCAGGTTCGCTTCCTTATTATTACTATCCAGGGGTAATTTTTCATCTCTGCTAGCTAATCTTTGTTCCTTGTGAAGATAATGAATAGCCCAATCCTTATCTCCTGGGCTCCTGGAGGCTGCTGGAGAATGGGGTTGAACAGGGTTGAAAATTGGTTCCAAAGTGCTGCTGAATAAATGGTGTTCCTTATCTCTCGCTTCCAGATTATCGGAACCCTTTCAAAACTCACACAACAAATACAGCCACCGCATCTAATGCATCATTTACCAGAGCAGATCTCCGCGTTTGATCGGCAGATAGGCAAAATCTATGTATTCCTTGCTGTACTTAGTATGCATGGACGGCGGGCTGCTGTGCACGCGGGGTGCCCCGCCGGGCCGGGACACCCCCGGGGCTCTCAGGAGTGACTCCTGCCCTTCCCCGACGCGGGGAGCGGGGTGGGAGAGCGAAGCGCGGCGCAAGGTGGATTTGGCCCCGCTGGGACCTGCGGGGGACGGTAGGGGGAAACGAGGTGCCAGCCTCTGCTCAGCGCTGTGGGGGCAGGACCCCAAAGCCGGGGGGTTTCGGCACCTCCGACTCGGAGCTGAACGAGACCCTCATCCCAAGGGACGAACGGGACACTCGTAAAACCCCACAGAAAGGGAATTCCTCCCGCCTGGAGTTAGCCTGAAGTCTGCCCGCTCAGAGGAGCACCAGGCTCTTGCCTTTCTTCTTTTCTTTATTCTTCCTTTTCATTTTTTTTTCTTCTTTTAAACTTTTAATTTTTTTTTCCCCTTCTCTATTTTTATTTTTTAATTGATTTTTATTTCGGCCACTACCAGCATCATAACAAACACCTCTCAGCCTTGGCTCCAGAGCAGGTGATTCCACAGCGCTGAGCAGCCCTCATCACCCCTTTCTTTCCCCGTCAGCCTCTGACCTCGTGCTCAGATACCGAACAAGACGGCATTTCACTCCGCGCTCCTTATGTCCCCAGCACTGCCCCATTAAGCACACGGTGCCCGCAGTGCCCCCAGTCCCCTTTGCCCGTCCCCTGCAGTGGGAGCCGTCCCCTTGTCCAGGTAAAGGAGAGAAACTTCAGCGGGACGTTGTGGGTGTGCAGCAGCCCTGTCATCCCCTGCCCATACCCAGGAGTTTTGCAAATGTTCAACTTGAACTAATTTTTTTTTTTTACAGTTGTGTTCACAGTTGTTCCCCATAAAAAATGGACCTGTGTTAGTTTATTAATAACCTAAACATTACGTATTAAAGACCTATGAGTGACATGAGATGACAAAAAGCTGTATTTTTCCAATATACACAAGCACACATTTAATAACCTTCTATTGCATCTCAGCTAGGCCTTCTCTCTGATGGTTCCCATGGCAACCGAGATAAAAAAGCAGCCATTTTCCATATCTCTATGAAAGTCTATTATATTGCAGGATTAGTTCATCTTCTGCTAAGGTCAAACACAAAGTCATACAACCTGAAATATTTAGAATCCATGTACATTCATTTTTTTATATGCCCTTTCATTTCCCACAAAAGACGGGGCTCCTCTGAGGTTTTATTCCCCGAGAAAATGCTAAGCAAAGCAATAAAAAAAAATCACGATTAGCGGCTGATGAAAAGTTCAATTGTTTCTTTTTTTTTTTCTCCTCCCTAAAGTTTCCCCCCCCCCCCCCCCTCCCGTACCTCCCCCCTTGAAAAAAACCACGCGTTATTGTTGCGCAGATAGCGCCTGCCCCATTTATCTCTATCAGCAGCCGTGATTGCGGCGATACGGCCGCTAATTGGGGCCGGCCGCGATCTGCGGGCGGACGGCGTCACCTTCTGGCCGAGCCGGGCACCATCCCGAACACCTCCGAGGGTTCGGGCAGAAATCCCGGCTGTTTGAAGAAACGCACATTAAAACACAAGAGGAGAGGTTCGCTGTCATCTGCTCCACGAAGAGCTACAGCACTTGCTTTGTTTTTCCTTGTCTTTTTACCCAAGGTCACTCTTGAAAACCAAAGAAGGGAATGTGTGTGTAACCACCCACTCACAGTTCACTGTGTTCCCCCACCTGTGCACCTATAAATGCCCACACCTGTGGCTCTGCTCTCTCTTTCAGGCTCTGCCCCTGTAAGAAGAGAGCAGACAGCAGTGTTTTTAGAGTTAATGTGTAGTTTTGGGCTTTTAAGCCTTGAATTACTTGCATCTCCTTTAGATAGGAGGTTGTTGTGTTTCTGGTAGTGGGGTTTATGGAGGACAGAAGGCCAAAGGCACACCCTGAGCTGAAAGTCTGAAGAGGAGCACAGAACGTCCCCAAATGTAGGTGGGTTTCTTTTTTTTAAGCTTTGTGGTTTCTTCCCTTCCCTCCTGCATCCTTCTCATCCTGGCGGCAGATGTGCTGTTTGGGGTCTGCAGCCCTGAAAAACCCTCTAGAAGCACTAGAGGAGCTGCACCCTCTGCCCAAAGCTGGGTTCCCTGCAGCACGCCTGTTCCTCAGGGCAATGCTTTTTGCTTCCCTTGGCACTCTGCTTGTACTCTGGAGGAAGGGGCTATCCCTGGACCTGGTTGCTCAGGGATGGCCCTAGTGGGTATTCTGCTTTCTCAGCCCCACAAGCGTGGCTCAGAGTGGTATGGGATTCAGGGGAGGGTGAAATGCCCCAGGTTGGCCCTGGGCTGTTATTCTGTCTCTGTGACATCTGGTGCATTACTGCGAGTTCCCAGAAAGAGGCCCTGATAGAGGACGTTGGGGTAGGGAGAAAGGAGCTGACCTCACGATTAAAAGCCAAAGGGAATGGAAATGCTTCAGACAGCTTCCAGCAGACTCTCTGGGAAGAAAATCTCCTTGTTCTGCTCCATCGGGCCCTGGTGGGCAGCTTTGTCTGCTAATTGCCCACTTTGTGCCGCACTGGAGATGCGTGATTTATCCCTGCTCCTGTCGCTCTGCCTGAAAAGATCTTGTGGAGTTGGAGAGGGATTTAAGCCCCACTGATCCCTCATGGATTCATGCGTTCATACAGTCTTATAGCAGTGCCAGCAGCCCCGATGGGCTCAGATCAAAGATGCTCATCTCAGATTGGAGCCTGGAGCTGCCGGGATCCCACCCATCCCAGTGCTCTCAGAGGTGCTCAGATCTCTGCTCTCTGCTCAGAGCAGGGTCCCGTGCAGGGAGGAAACCTTCACACTGAGTGGTGCTCTCTGCAATGGGGGAGAAGCAGAGTAATTATCTGATTAGCAGCAATAAGCCTTGCTTACAGCTTGAGATAAATGAATGTTTGAAGCCCTCTTGGCTTTTTGGCTGCGATCAAACGTGGCATCAGTTTAACAACTGTATCCTTTATCTGGGGAGGGGAAGGCAAGCCTATCTTGATGTGGGGTGTGAACTCGAGCTAAAAGGGCTCTCCTTCAATTTTTTTTGCCTGTGCTGCGTGATGCTGCTGGGTGATAGCATGGGGAGCACAGGGCTGCAGTGCCACGAGGATGAGGACAGAGTGTGAAGCTGAGCAGGATATTTGGAGAACAGTGAGAGGAATGTGTGCCAGATGCCCCTTCCCTTGTTTTGCCCAGCTTTGTTTTGGAGACCGGTGGGTGGTGTCAGGCAGAAACCTGCCCAGCCCATAGAAGCCATAGCCATGTTTCCTATGGGGTTGATAAAAGCGGGCTTACTATTTTTATACTTTTTCTTTCTCTGGAATCCAAACCAGTCACCTCCATGTCCCAGGCATGTCAGGAGGCCATCGCAGTGTGATGGCTGTGCACCCCGTGCAGGTGAAACAGGAACATCCCTGCAGCCCTTTCCATAAGGCTGAATCCTGAGCCTTGCCTGTTGGGCTCCTAAACAAAGCCCCTTCATTTGGTACCATGGCTATGTTTTTTTGGATGAAGGGATGGATTTCTCCATAAATCACTGTTTTGTTTTTTTTTTTCCCTCAAATTAAGAGGGGAAGAGAAGTGGGGAGGAAGGGGAACCCCCCAGCCCTTGTCTTGGTGACTCGTCATGCTTGCTTTTAATTGACAGAGCCCATTATTAATGTTTTCCAGCCGCCTCTCATCCAGGGCTCAAACCTCCCTTTTAAAGCCCTGTCATGTTCAAAATTGACGTGTGTTGACTTTGGCCTGGGAGAAGCCGGGCCCTGGCTGTAGGTAGGAACTGCATGTGTTTAGTCTGGCGTACGTTTTATTTTCCCCTTTCATCAAATTAGTTCAGCTGTATTTTTATTTTATTTTTTTTCCTAAAGGAAAGAAAAGAAAAACTCTTTGACAACCCAAAGCTCTGGGTTAGAATTGCAGCATGGCGTTAAAACAACAAAAAATAACTCACAAATATGGGCTGGGTGGGATGGGGATGCCCTGCAAGGCTCTGCCTCGAGGAATGGCAGATGCTGGGGGAGAGGAGAGCGAGGGATTTAGTTTAGTTTGAGCTGCCTATCTCAGCACATTGACTATTAGTCTCACTCTTTCTGTGTTGATGCTGTGTTGTATCTGCCCATGTATCTGGGCTCCACCAGGGCAACACCTATAGCACCCACCAGCTTCTATTAACATAGAATGGTCTGGGTTGAAAAGGACCACACTGATAATCCAGTTTCAACCCTCTACTATGTGCAGGGTCACCAACCACCAGACTAGGATGCCCAGAGCCACATCCAGTCTGGCCTTGAATGCCTCCAGGGATGGGGCATCCACAGCCTCCTTGGGCAACCTGTTCCAGTGTGTCATCACCATCAGTCAGGCTGTGACCTTCCCTTAGCTCAGCCAAAATCTGTGCTGCGAGCCTGGCAGGGTGAACTGAGGGGTGGCTGGGAAGCCAAGAATCATTAAGGTTGGAAAAGTATGACCCTGCTTAGCTTCTGAGATGCTGCTACTTGCCCACTGAGCACCTGGGACTGGCAGTGATGTGGTGCCTTTCACTGGTGGGATGCAGCTCAGACCCAGAGCACATCCATCAGGGAAGCAGTGCCCACAGATGTGGGAAGGAGCTCGAATGAATGGGGCAGAAATGCTGCTTGAGGGTTTTACCAGGATGGTGGTGTCCTGTGAGAGATGTCTCCCTGCTGTCCCAGTGTTACCTCAGATGGTTTGGGGTCAAATGCACCAGAAATATCAGTGGTGTGCATATAATATAGAGCAAAGCAAGCACTTGGCTCCCCAGTGGACCCCAAAATCATAGAATCATAGGGTAGTTTGAGTTGGAAGGGATCACTAAAGGCCACCCAGTCCCACTCCACCACAATGAACAAGGATGCCCAAAGCTCCATCAGGTGCTCGGACCCATCCAGTTTGACCTTGAGTGTCTCCAGTAATCCATCATCACTCTGGGCAGCCAGTGCCTCACTGCCCTTACTGAAATGAAGTTCTTACACCCAGGGAAGTGTGGGGGAGCTGGAGCACTGCCGCCTCTCCCCCTGATCCCTCTCCAAAGGGTCTGGCCCCATACAGAGGGGCTGAAATATTTCCTAGCAGCTACTTCTGTAACATTAGTGAAATCAAAGCAAAACGTGTCAAAATTCCCATTAAGACACTTTTGACTTCCCTTGTTTCAAGACAAAGTGTCTTTGCCTGCAGGCAAGTTTTGGGTTCACCACAGCGGCCATGGGGGACTATTGGATTACAGGGCAGCTTGGAGCCAGGTTTTGCTCTTTGGGGTAAGGGCTTTTTCTAATCAGGATTGGTTTAATTCTGTCATCTAAATTATGAGTTTGGCTCTGTTTCTGGCTGCTACAGGAAGGAGCCGAGGGGAAGGAGTGTGCTGCTAGAGGAGGGGAGTGGACAAGGGCAGATCCCTGGGACCTGCTCTTTGCACTGCAAGAACTTCATGTTCACCTTTCAAATGATGATGGATGGTGGAAGGTGTGAGACTTCCAAGGGTTTTGCAGATACAGACTAAACCTCACCTCCCAATTTTGCCACTGATGAACATTGGCCTGATTTCCAGGTGGGGATACTGAGGCAGGGGGTATGCTGCCTCTCTCTTCTGCAGCAGGGAAGGAGGCCAGGGGATGTGGCACTGCTAAAGCTGAGCGAATTTCTCATTAAACAGAGGAGATGGCAAAGTCTCTCCTTTCCGCCTGAGAAAGGCAGTGTCTCCATATCCTGGCTCGTGTGTCAGGGGAAGCTGTCTGGCCCTCACCACATCCTTGCCTTGAAAAGGATACTTTTATTTTTTTTCCCATTCCTTTCTCATTCCAAGAGCGGGGGTGGAAATCAAAAAGCTTTCCCCGTTTTTCTCCTGCAAACTAGCAGAAGGCAATGGAGGAGGCAGAAGTAAGGCAGCAGGTGGACCCCATTGTTTAGTGTGAGAGATTTGGGGGTCCAGACTCTATCTGGAAAAGGGAATTGCTTCCAGTTGCCTGCAAGGGGAGGAGAAGCTGCCAGGAGGAGGTTAGGCAATTGCTGGGTAAGCCACTGGAAACTGCGCTGCAGTGCATCCTCTCCTTTGTGCCAACATGGCAAGTGGCTCCTTGCACATTTTCTCTCTGTGGAGAGAGGCTATTCAGTGAGACCTTCCCCACCTCATAGCAGTGAGACCCCACTGTATGGTAACCTCTGCTCCTTGGTTATGCTCAGATCACAGTTGTTGTTGTCTGGGCCCAGGTTGGACTCAGATGTGTTGGCAGAGATGGAGAAAATGGGTAAGCTGCAGAGGAGTCTTCAGCAGATCTACCACTGGGTCATGTCCCAATGGGTTTTTAAAAGGTTTCCTTAGCACCAAAGAGATCTAGTTGGTATGTGAAGTGTCTTCAACCCATTGGACTTGGGGACAATGAGCTGTATGCTCCCTAGCTGGGCCAGTCCTTGGCTGGAGCAGGGAAACTCAGAGTAGGGCAGTGGGATGGTACAAACAGTGCTGGGTTCTGGCTTGTTGATGTTGGCCTTGCAGCAGTCAGTTTACAGCAGGGCTCAGCTAGAAGGGGACAGAGGCTGATGTGATGTTTTTGGCTTGGTTCCTTGCTGGCATAATCAATCTTCCAGAAGAGATGCTCTCAGCTCAGCATCTCTGATGTTATCACATCCCCACTGTCAAGTGCAGGGTGAAAAAATGTCCCAGTGCTTTCATTTTCAGTCATTTAAGCCCTGAGCATCTCTGAAGCCTTGGTTCCATGCTGCTTTCTACATCCTCACCTCCCTGCTGATGAGTGGCCATTGCACAGGGGAGACATCTCACATCAGCAGTGTCCTGCTCTGAAAGGTGCAGCTCTGTTGCAGCAACATCTCCGGGGGATTTGGAGTCGGTAATGGGTGCCTGTCTTGGAAGGGCAGAGTTTTGTCTTGCTTTATGCACTGGTGTGATGGAATATTTGTGCAGAATGTCCCTTTCTGAATCTTTAGATATGGATCATAGACGAGAACCATGGCTTGCATCTTACAGGTCAGGTGCTGGCTCATCTGATTCCTTTCCCCATGTCCTGGTTTGTTTAGTCTGTAGGGACCTTCATGTCAGAGACTGTCTTCTTCCTAAACTGGAATCTGATAGCTGCATGCAAGCCCAGGAAATCAGCAATCCTGGAATTCATTTCTTGGCTTCCTTAATCTGAGGGAGTCGATATGACATCTCTTTGACAGGGCCCAAAGGTATTCCAAAAGTAGTTTTATGGGGATACTACTTTGGGATGTGCTGGTTTGTCTGCATTTGGGACCCTGTTGTATGTTTCAAGTCTGATGAGGATTGAAAGATATGATGATAATTTACGGATTGACGTTGAGAGCCAGTGTTCCCTCAGGTCATTGTTGTAGGCTTCTACCACAGAGCTGGAACCAGTATTTGGGAAACATGAGGTTCTTGTGTGTTTCTTTGAATGACTTTACCAACATCTGCCAACCAAGGAGCCCATATATCCCAGACTCCTTTTTTCTACCATTTGGAGGGAGATACCGAAGGGACAGTGTATGGTGTTGGCTCAAGAAGTGGAAAGCTGCACCCTCTGACATAAACCACCAGGTTGGGGAGGACAGGGATGGCACTTCCCAAGGCCATTAAGTGGGACAGCCCACAGCCACCCCTGCAAGCTCCACCTCTTGGAAAGCCTTGGCCATCCCTGCAGCTCCATCCAGGCATTACAGAGTGCATTGCCACATCCATGGGAGAGGGATTTGCGCTGGTTGCTATGTTGGGGCAGAGCTGCCTAAAGCTGCAAGGCTGGTGCTGGCTCCCCTCACCCCAGGGTGCCCCACCAAAATAGCTGCTATGGAAAGAAGTTTGTTGACTTTTTTCTTTTCCTTTTCTTTTTCTTTCTTATTCTTTCTTCCTGTGTTCAGACTTCCCCAGGCCTCCTCAGAAGGCCCTGGCATATCATCCTACAGATGTGGCATAAAACCCCTGGTTGCAAAATATATCCGTCATGGCAGTTGGTAGTGTTGTGCAATCTCCATCAACTTACGGAAACCACTGTGAGATCCTATTAAAGAGAAACTCCAGCCCCATCCATCACTCCAGCCACAGTCACGTGTCCGGCTGTCAGGCAGGAGGGTACAGGCAGGCTGTAGGCACCAAGAGAGCTTTCCCTTGCAGTGGGTGCTCTATTGCAGGGACGGACAGGATGGGAGATCTGGATTGGCACTAGCTTCCATTGTGCACACCAAGGGCTGTGGGATCACCTTCAGACATGGGCAGACCTGAGTTGGAGGATGTGGATCTCAACAACACCATCCATCCCCTTCCTTGGGGCATCTTCCAGCCCCAGTGTCAGACCTCACAGGACATTAGGAAGGGATGTAGTGTTGGTATGAGCATCCGTTGCTGACGAACCCTGCTCAACCTGGCAGCTTTATTGTGTGACACCTCTCCCTCTCTGCAGCCACATTAATCCCCGAGGGCTGCCCAACCAAAATTGCTGGTGCTCCATTACTCTGCTGTCAGCATCTGTTTCCCTCGTGAGAATCAGGCTCCACATCAGAAAATAATAAAGGCGATATTATGAGCAGAGGGGAGAGGAGATTAAAAAACCTGTTCAAAGAGCCTGCTGCTCCCTGAGCTGCTTATTGCACATCGTGGCTTTGCGTTGTTTTTGTTGTCACTGAAGTTGGACTTTTAATTTTCCTCCGATCATGAAGTGACTGGCTTGTAATTTCCCTATAGCTCCGAGGATTCAAAATCCAAAAGTGTTGCTGTGGGTTTTCATATTGTTTTTTCAAAGTACCTGTTGCTCCCCAGGATCAACTGGTGAATGCTCTCACTGCTCATTGAAGTGCTGATAAAACCCTTTATTCCCTCAGACGTTGACACGCACTGGGGTTAAGCCAACCTCCATGGCAGGGATGGGGCTGTTGGGGGTCTTTGTGACCCAGCGCTAGGCTGGCTCTGCTCCCCTTGGGGTCTTGCTGTGATGTGTGCCATTATCCAAGACTTTTTTAAGATAGGATTTTCTTTCCAGAATGTTCTGGTCAATTTTCACCCTTAATGCCTTTGGCTAATGAGCCTGCTGAATCCACAGAATGGTTTTCATGCTCTGACACATTCGTGCTGCAGGTTGGCAGCTCTAAAGAGAAAAGATATTTAAGTCCTGAAGCCAAAAATACTGTATCCTCAACCCCTGTGCCAAATACTTTATCTGTGATTGTTGGTTTTTTTCTCCCTGTTGGTGGTGTACCTTTATTTAATGGGTGACTTGTGTCAGTGCCGAGCTAGACAGGTAAATCATGTAGGGTTGTGCTGGGATGATGCTATAACTGAGGTCTGCTGGCCGGGGATCACTGGTACTCCATTCCAGTTGTGGTCTGCACACTTCTGTGGATGCAGCCCCATAAATGATAGAATATCCTGAGTTGGAAGGGAACCATAAGGATCACTGAGGCCAACTTCTGATGGCAGGAGGACAGCAGGGCTCTGCCTTGCTCCTGGTTCATCTAGAGAGCCAGGTTTAGGGCTGTCCCACCAACTCTTATCATTGGCACACACACACAAAAAAGGGGGAGGGAAACGGAGCAAAAGAAATTAAAAATCCATTTGTTTCTGAAAGAAATCTTCCAGCTGAGCTTTCCCAGCTCGACGGTAGGGGACGGTTGCTTTGTAATCACACCCAGCTTACTGTTGAAAACATTTTGGTCAGATTTTTATCAGCTTCGGAACAGGAGCAGCATCGAAGGACTGTCTCTGGGGAGATTAGGTGGCTGCCAGTGCAGGACAGGATCCTGTTCAACCAGCTGGGATATGCTGCGAGTTGCATTGATTTGTGCCTGCCTACAGACTGCATCGCCTCTGTGCTGTGGTGGTACTGGGTGGCTACTATCTGACCAGGTGATATGTGTGGTGGGAAGTGGGCATGGGGTTGCCATCTGCCCACAGTACCAGGGAAGCTCAAAAGAGAAGAGTCCTTGTCCTCAGAGTGGTGTGGAAAGAGCAAGGAGGCACAGGGCTGCCCTGTGCAGACAGCACCTGTGTTAGCATTGAGTTGTCAAGAGGGAACCCAATGGCAGCTCCAGAAGAACTGGAGACAAGATGAGAAAGCAGGTGATGTGTGAGGAGCTGGAAGGAGTGAGATTTCATGGAGTTGTAATGATTGAAAAAGATCTCTAAGATTATTTAGTCCAACTGTCAACCCACCACCATGCCCAATAAGTCCCATCCCTTGGTGCCACATCTCCCCAGTTCTGGAACACCTTCAGGGACAGGGACTCCACTGTCTCCCTGGCAGCCTTTTCCAACCACCGAGCACTCTTTCAGAGAAGAAATGTTTTCTAATATCTGACTTGAACCTCCCCAGGGGCAACATAAGGCCATCACCTGTTGTCCTATTGCTGTTACCTGGGAGAACAGGCCAACCCCCACCTTGCCACCACCTCCTTTCAGGCGGTTGTACAGAGTGATAAGGTCTCCCCTGAGCCTCCTCTTCTCCAAGTTGAACCATCCCAGTTCCCTCACCTGCTCCCTGTAAATCTTGTGCTCCAGACCCTTCACAGCTCCCTTACCCTACTCTGGACAAGATCCAGAGCCTCAAGGGGCCCAAAACTGAACCCAGCGTACAAGGCACAGCCTCACCAGATCTGAGTACAGAGAGGCAATCACCTTCTGCTCCTGCTGTCTGCACTACTGCTGATACAAGCCAGGATGCCATTGTCCCCTGCAGGGACAAATCTTCTTCTCATCTTCTGCTCTCCTCTCTGACTTTTATACTCTTACAGAAAAGAGAACAATCCCAACCCATCAGCAGCAGCATGAGCCAGTGGGAAGGAAGGCAGTGAGGCGGCAGGGGCTCACACCAGCCCGATGACACCTGGAAAATGCTGGTGGCTGCACTGGGCAGTGCTGGGGTTTCCAGTAAGCCTTGTCCTGGGGCAGGAAGCGTGCAGCAGGAGGCAGGAAGCTGCTGCCTCGCTGTCCTGCATTCCTGCGTGCTGGAAAGCCGAGTCATGCTTCCTGCAGCCTGCCTGGAGCTCCTACGCCCCGAGCAGCACAAGGCTGGATGCAGCCATGCTGTTCTGCTTGGGAATGGGAGCAAAGGGATGCTCGGGTGCTCTGATCCACCCTTAGGTGCCCAGACTCCAGTTGCAGCTCCTCTGGTGGTTGCAGCACAGCAGGGAGGTGGCTATGCTCAGGGGAGATGAGGTGCATCTCCTCCATGCCACACACCTTCCTGCTTCCAGGTCCCATTTCCATGCACATCTCTGTTCTCCTCTTCCTCGGTTTGGATCCTGGAGAAACCTAACCAGCATGCACTGCAACAGCTGGCAATGGACCTGCCTGTACAAGTTGTTTCCCCTCCTCCACGCATCTACATCAATGGGGTCATGGCCAACAGGACAGCCCCCTTCTATTCTCCCCTTAGGATGCATCCTTGGGATCTTCTCCCCAACCCTCTTCTGTGCCCATCTTTGAGTTATTTCCTTTAAGGTCCTTCTACTTTAGTGCTGGTAAGATCTCAGCTGGATCTCATTGTAGTTTCTATTTGTTTTCCTTCTAGATATCTGCAAATCCCATTTGCTCGTGGCCACAGACTGCTTAATTTATCAACATGCCATATAGCTGAACCTGGGCAGTGCACTGGCTCTACAATGCATCACTGAGAGGTTTTCAGGTTTGTTTTCCTCCAATAGCACACCAGGTGAGCCCAATCTTCCACATGTTACAAATGTCTAGATATGCTCACATCACTGTCTCTGTTTCTTTGTCTGTTTATTCATGTTGGATTAGTGATTGTTCAGTTTTGGGGCTCTCACTACAAGATATTGAGGTCCTGGATTGTGTTCAGAGGAGGGCAACAGAGCTGTGAAGGGTCTGGAGCACAAGTCTACGGCAAGCAGCTGAGAGAACTGAGATTGTTCAGTCTGGGGAAGAGGAGGCTCAGGGCAGGCCTTATCACTCTCTACAATTGCTTAAAAGGAGGTGGTGGTGAGTTGGAGGTCAGCCTCTTCTCCCAGGTAACAGCAACAGAATGAGAGGTGATGGCCATAAGTTGCCCCAGGGGAGGTTTGAGTCAGATATTAGAAAACATTTCTTCTCTGAAAGAGTGGTCAGTAATTGGCACAGGCTGCCCAGGGAGGGTCCCCGTCCCTGGAGGTGTTCCAGAACAGGGGAGATGTGGCACAGAGGGATGTGGTTTATTGGCTGTGGTGGTGGGTCAGTGGTTGGACTGGAATATCTTTGTGTTTTTTTCCAACTTTAATGATTCTGTGATTCTCTATTGTTTACCTGGTTGGCTTGGATGGAAAAGCTCATCTGAGGATCATATCTTGGCCTCGCTCTTCTACTGCTGATTACAACATTGCTGCTGCTCACAACACCTGGAAGCAACCTGACATCTCTTGAAAGCCCACCTCTACTCATCAGCTGCTCTGTGCTCTTTGAGTGTTGTTGCAGGCTTTGGCAGCTCCAAAGCAGCTCATGGCCAACATGTGCTAGTGATGCCAATGTCCCTGCCCTGTCCAGCAGCGACCCCAGACTGCACAGAAACCCACCCCATAGGAAGCGGGATCACAGCTGACTACTGCGGTTTCCCCATGCGGCCGCCGTTCCCACTGCCATTGCCTTGTTGATGGGGCTACAAGCACACCGCGGGGTGCCGACGTGGGGATGAGTTATCCAGAGCTCTGAACACAGCAGAGCCAGCGGGGTTCCCATGGAAGGAAATCCCAGCGCTTCATGAGCTCCAAAGAATGGCAGGCAGCAAGGAGCAGGAAGCGCTTGTTAGGAAGGAGCGAGGAAATGGAGCCTCTGCCCCAATCCAAGCAAACTTTGAGGACCGGAAAGTGGGAGTAGGAAGGTGTAAAAGTGCTTTGAGCTTTGGCAGAAGATTGCAAAGGGCAAAGGGTGAAGGGAGAAGGACAAACACTGCCGCAGAGCTCAAGGAGGGGGCAGCCCGTGTGTGCGTGCCATGGAGGGGACTTCACGGTGGAGCTGCTAATTAAATAAAGAAAGGCTCATCGCCATGCCTGTTAGGTTAACTCAGCAGGGATATTGCAAAAGCAAATTCCTCCCAGCAAGTGTAATTAGGGGGCCGGAATTCCTCCAGTTCCTTGTCCTTGCCGTGGATTCTGTTAAAGCCATCAGGTGAGGGGGAGCAAAAAAGTCCTATGCAATAACAACCCCCTCCCGGAGAAGCAAGGATTTCGCATCAAGGCTTGACACTTTTCTCGCTGATTATTCTGGGGTGGAAAGTACACATCAGACAAAACAGTCAGGGTCGTAGGGCTGCTTCCCCCAGGGCGGCATGCTCACATTAGGTGTGGAAAGAAGACAGTGAGGGGTCTGGGCAGGGCACTGTCAGGATTTGGGAGGTGCCCATGCAGGATCCAGCCCCTTCTGCTTGGCTGAGAATTTACAGCACTCAGATTGCTACATCCCAGTGCATCGTTGGAACATTGGGATCCCTGGGCTCATCATGGTACCCTATGCTTACATGGGGAAGGAAGACGTTCACAGGAGTCAGCACATGAAGACATCTCACCTGGTTATGGGGCACAACAGGTACCTGGGGACACGGGAACAAGGCAGACCACTAGGTGTGGGTCAAAGGGAGTGCCTGGGGCTGGGCAGAGGGGATGGAACACATGGAGTGGGGGGAGAGGAAATGTGGGGGGAGGAGAAAGGGTGAGCCTGGGACCTTAAAGAGCAATTAGTCAAAGCTGAATTGTTTTTCTAAACTCTTAATGAAAACAAAGAGTGGGGCATGGCCCAGATGGTGCCAGGGGATCAAATAAATGTCGCGCTCAGGAAGCAGCTGCTACTGGGAATGTTTCCTGCCAGCCCCGCTGCTGCTCGCAGCCACTTTTATTATTTGTTATTTTTCAGGACTGCAGCTGGGGTTTCCCTCCAGCTGTGTGGGATTACACTTAGAGCTGGTCCACCAAGAGTCCACAAGCGGTTGTCCCTATATGAGCATCCCTGGGGTACACAGCATCCCTGCAGCCCTGACATCCCCACCCCGGAAGAGAGAGATCTCATCCTCTGATCCAGATGCCTTGTGCCTGCATAGGGGTTTATCCAAGGTGAGCATCCCATTTCCCTGCCCAGCCCCTGAACTGGTCCATGGGGGCTCAGCCTGTGCCTGCTCCAATCATGTAGCTGATATGAATGACCAAAGTTGAGAATTTTGATGAAAATGAATAATTTGGGATGTTGTTTTCATTTGCCGTCTGCTTTTAGGAAGATGGAGAGATATTTATCTGTAATCCCAAGGTCTATGAAGTCTGTGCTTCTATTAAAAAATTAGAAACTGCAACTAAACAGCAAAACACCTGACTCCAGCAGCAGGGGGTTTATGGAATCCTGTCCCTTATTAGGAATTTAAGAAACTTGCTGGCTTTTATTATAGCCAGCAGAGACTCCATGTGGGAGCTCTGTTTTGAAGCACAGAGCAGTAAGAAGCTGGCTAGGTAGGGTGGCTGCTCCCAGAACAATGTGCCCTCAAGGCAGAGAGACCACCATGGGCTGGTGGGTGTTATTGGAGTGTACTCTTTCCAAGGGCCATCCAGATGGTGATACCTGTAGGATCCCTCCCAAGAAACCAAGTGCTCATCTCCTGGCACTTTTCTTTTTATAGATAGAAAACCCAACAAGAACAGCAGGGCAAGACTCTTGGCATATAACCTTGACACAGGAGATCTGCCAGAACCAAACCCCCTGCTGCTGTGGGATCTGGAGGTGCCTACCTGGGGTCTGGTGGTCGCTGCTTCCCAGCTGTGACAGTCCAGCCTTGGCCAGCTCCTGCTGGAGGCACTGCTTCCCTGCCCATCATCACGTGCCCCGGGGCTCACTGTTATGTCCTCAGAGTCATTTGATCCACAAAAATCACAGCTGATCAAAGGGGCAGCTTACAGGAACACACCATTGGTGACTTTCTCTGGTGGTGCCAGGGGCTGCGCTGCAGAGGCGAGATGCAAGGGAAGAGATTGTTAACTGCTCAGCCTCCCTCTGACAGTACAGGCAAAGAGATTTTCCTAAAAAGATTTAAAAATCCCCACAAAGCTGATAGATGATTTTGAATTTCCCATTTATTTATTTATTTATTTATTTTTGCAGAAGCACATTTAAAAGAATGTGAATTCCCACAAAACCGTGATGGGCTCCTTGTGTTTGTGCTTTGCTTCAAATGGAGGGACCAGGCAGGGATGACCACTGATCTGAACTGAACTTGTTGACTGGGAATGTTCTATGTTGAGCCAAAGCACCAAACAGCTGAGACCTGAACTGGCCCAGTGGCACAGGGCGGGAGTGGGATGGCAGAGCAGAAATTCACTGGGCAGTGGGAAACATCACAGAGACCAGGCAGACACGTGGTGATCCCACCCTGTGCGCTGGAAAGAGACCGCTCCCAGGTAGAGGGGGAAGCTGGTGGTGATGATGCATTCCAGATGACACCATGATATCAGAGAGGCTATTTATAGGTGGCTAATTGATTAGGGCAGCCACAGCAGGAGGAAATGACTTTCAGGAGTGCCAGCCAGCTCTGGAGAGGTGTCAGGAAGAGCAGAAAGTCCCCAGATGATCAAAAGGCTTGAGAAAGATGTTTCTGTGGGTTGTTCCTGACTTGGGTAAGGCCTGAAGAGAAGCCACGTGTCTGTGCTGCTCACAGAGTCCATTGGTAGGACAGAGCTGCTGTAGGTCTGGGAAGCCACCATCAAATATTGGTGGCTGTGCATGATGCTAGGGCAGGAGACGTCTCTTGGCTTTTCACAGCTGACCTTGTGATGATTTTATTCCACAGCTTCTTGAGCAGAACCCATTCCCTTCAGCCACAGGATCATTAAGGTTAGAAAGATCACTAAGATCATCTAGTCCAGTTGTCAACCCATGACTCTGGTCACCCTGGACTGTGTCACTCAATGTGACATCTACCCTTTTAGTGAACATCTCCAGGGGTGGTGACTCCACCAGCTCCCTGGGCAGCCTGCTCCAATGCATTACTAATCTTTCAGGGAAGGATTTCTTAATATCCAGCCTGAACCTCCCCCATGGGTACAACTTAAGGCCATTACCTCTTGTCCTGTCACCAAGGTTGACCTTGTTGTTGGCCATTGGGCTACCCAAATCAGCATCTCAGAGCAATAGCAGCTCTTCCTCTTCTGACCTCCAGAATAAACCTGTGCAACATCACATGCCTGTGACAGGGAAGAGGCCATTCTGAGGAGGCAATATCCCAGCTGGCATGGACGTGGCTTGCAGGGAGGTGGTGCCAGTCGTGCCCGAGGGAGCGTGCGAAGCAATGTGAGCAGCAGTCATGCACTGTCTCAGAGACTGTTCATTTGGAAATGGTGCTCTTTTCAACGGTTCTGTTATCAGATGGAGCATTTCCTTCATCAGTGTTAATATCCATGTAGTGAAACAATGAAAGGGCTTCCTATCAGTTCCAAATAGGACGTGAAAAGCTCTCAGCGTTAAGAGTAGAGGATGCTGGAATAGGGCAATGGGAAACGCCTGAGTCACTGAAATGCCTCTTTGATTCCATTAGGCTGATATGTTCAAAAGGGAAGAAGAAAAAAAAAAGAGAGAGAGTGAGAGTGGAGCTAGTTAATGATCTGAGGGACAGAGGGCAGGAAGGGCCTGCACTCAGCGTGATCCCTGCAGAGGAGGGAAGGCACGGAGGGATGTGCTGGCATGGGCTTTGGAAAGTGGTGAGCACAGCAGGGGGCTGTGTGCAGGGAGCCACACGGTTTGTTTTTGGAGGGAGGGGAGGCTCAGTGGGGGGAATGGAGAAAGCCTTAACCCTGTGCACTTTGTCCTGCTGCCTCCTGCCTGCTGTTGTGCAGCGTTGTTCCCCCTGCCTGAGTGGTGCTCTGTCTGTGATCTGTATCAGGGTATGGCTGTACGGTGACGTGCAGCACAGAGTAAAGAAACGGCACAGGAAAAATGAAAGGGCTGAATGTGATTTAAAGGTACCCTCCAAGTGCTGCAGGCTCAGGAGGGGAGGGAAAAGCCTGTTTGCCAAGCATCCAAGGCCACCAGCCAGAGCAGGAGCGGTGCCCTTGCCCGTCATCCCATCTGGGAGGGCACGTGGCCACTTGTGCTGGAGCTGTGGGCACTAGTGAAGGATCTGCCAAGGCTGGGAGCACCTGCAGCCTGGGGTGCAGCAAGCAGGATTTCCCTACTGGAGTGAGGCAGGCAGCCAGGGCCGTGCAGTCACTGGCTGATGCTCTGCAGGGATTGAAGCGCTCACTGCCCATCCTGCCAACCAGGTGTCAATCCCAAGGCCGCTGTACGAACATGTGGGCTTTGACACGTGCCAGGTCAGGGGCTGTGAGCAGATTGTTTTCACTTTTTATTTGCTATTGTAGGAAGACCAGCAAAGAGAAGGATATGGCAGATCTCTGAGGAGGGTGACCAAGCTCTGCATTCCCAAGCCCCTGTTTTTTTGGCTACATGCCCACGCCTGCTCTCCAGAGAGGTGACCCACTCCCTATCCCTCCCCATCCTTTACATAGGAGGTGCGCTGGGCTCTCAGGTACAGGGCTGCCCTTTGTAGCAGTGAGATGGGAGGTGCTGAAAAGCTGGGGAGCTGTGCCAGTTCTGCTGAAAACCTGCCCTGGGGAGCGGGTGGCCAGGAGGCTGGCACACAAAGGGCTGTCCTGTGCTCACACCTGTGGGGAGGCCAGGTGCTGACATGGGGGGACTGAGTGCCTGGCAGGAGGGAAGGTGATCACTGTGCCTGTGCGTGGTGCTGTGTGCAGGGGATGGAGGAACACGGGTAGTTCTCTCTCCCATCTATCCAGCACTCAAACCAGGGCATCCAGGTGGTGCTTGCTGGGATGCACCTTGGCCAGTCTGTTTTCTGCCACTGTAGGAGCAATTGGTGCCATCGCTGAGCTTCAGCACGGGCGAAGCTTGGCCGATGGTGCCCTCCCGCGGCACAGCAGTCCGGCTGCGAGCCGCGTCTCCGGGCGGAGCTGCATCCAGGCCGGGATGCTCGCAGTGCCCAGGGGAGGAGAAGGCTCCGGGGTTCTGAGGTCAGCCCCACCCGCGTCCCGTGGGCTGCTCTCGTGCTGGATACCCGCTGAGATCCCGGGGCTGGGAGGTGGCAAAGAGGTTCGAGGGGCCTCAGGTGGGGCACGAAGTGATGGGGTGGCCTCAGAGGAGACTCTCGGGATAAGCAGCCTGCGGTGAGTTCCACTCAGTGCTCATACACCCCTGCTGTTTGTGCCCTGAGCAGGGACAGAGCGTTTCTTTCCTGTCCCAGCTGGGAAGGGCTGGGTCCCTGCCAGCTTTCCTGTTTGTGTTCCATCCCCAGCAGCCGGGCTCTTGCAGATCCCAGCCCTACAAGCCCCCACTGCACTACAGGACACGCTGGGCCATGTGGGCAGCTTGGTCCCTGCTCCACACGTCCCCAGGGGCTGTGCAGGTCACTGGGCAGGAAGAAGAACAGAGTCAACCAGCTCCTTTCAGAGTCCGAGCAACACCTGTAAGCCTTCAAGACACAGCCTTTGGAACTGCAGGGATGTAAGGGGTAGCTCCTTGTTTTGCTGGAGTAGGGGGAGGAGATGGTCTCCCTCCAGCTGGCTGTGCCAGCCTGTCCACAGGCATGCAGTGGTGAGAGATGCCTCCTGGAACTGTCAGGACATGAGGACAGAGGTTCCAGCCCTGCTCTGCAGATGGGCTGAGGTAGGGCTGCTATCAAAGCAAAGCCTGGAAGCTCCCAGGATTATGAAATTAAGGGCTTGCATTGTTTTCCCCAGCCCAGATGGGGTGGATACCAAGCAGGATTAGTCTGGCAAAGCTTCCCAGTATTCTGCAAGGGGCACAAGAGGACCTTAAAGAGAAGAAGCTGCACTGATGACAGGTGAGAGGCACATCTCTCAGCATCCTCTGCCTCCTTGATGCACATGGGATGCACTCACTGCAGGTGCTGCTGCTTTGTGCTCCACTCTGACAGGGAATACCTCCCCACATATTCTAGCACCACTGGGCTGCAGGGTGGGCTCAGAGGCACCAGCCCTTTTAAGGCATGGGGAGAGGAGAGGTAGGGTATGGTGGGGAGGGTTGGAAGCAATGTCTGAGAAAACAGGGGTGTGAGGTAAACAGGTAATTATCACTCATGGGAGTGATAATTTGTAATTAGCAGGTAAAATCCGGAGAGCCTGGAAAGAGGTGGCAAAGACCCTGCCTTGCTATGTGGCTCTGCTTCCCAGAGTTCCCCCACATCTTGGGACCTACATCCGCACCGTGGGGCTGCTTTCTCGTCTGGTACAGAGTGAGGTCATGTGGGGAGTTGAGCAGCCAGCTGCTAGGTGGCACCTCCTGCCCAAATACGTATCCTTCTTGGGCATGGATGGCAGGCCCAGGCCTCCTGATGAGGCTGGGACTCAGCTGCTTCCTCAGGGTGCAGGGTGATGCTTCAAGTCTTGTGTGCCTTACATGGAATTTCCCAGTCTGGTGCCTGGGCTCAGACTCTTGGCACAGGAGAATGATGTTGGTACTACAGACAGCACTTCTGTATGAGGATGTGCTGGTTCCTGCATGTAGGTTGTGCTGTGGGTGTCTGAAACTGGTTTGAGGTTGTTTCTGTAATGGGGAAAAGGGGAAGGAGGGAGGAGAAGCCCTTTCATGCCCCTTCAGTCCCTGCAGCAGCCACGCTCCTGCTTCTGAGTTTTGCTGAAACCTGTATTGCTATGAGCCAAATAGAACTGAATAGAGAGACACACCTGACCTGTGGGGGGTGGTAAGAGAGAGCCAGGGGTGTTCACTGCAGCCTGGGGAGCTGCCACACCAGTGAGCTGCAGTGATTGCCCAGGTCCTTGTCATAACCACAGCTTTGCCCTGTGGTATGCAACAGCCTCTGTTCCCCTGTGATAACTTGTGAGCTGTGATAGAGCATGAAGCCATGGGGAACGCAAGCACATGTCATCAGTCAGCTCTTCTACTGTGGGTAACACATGAGCTTGGAGCTGGCCTGTGAATGGCAGTGCTCAGTGTAGCAGTGCTATGCTGGGCTGTGAGTGCACACGAGCTGCTGGGGGAAGGTAGAAATTCACTGCCTAGCCCACTGCAAGAGCTGCAGTGCTGCAAGCCAGGCCGGGAGCTGGAGAGATATGGCACACCTCAGGCACCCAGCAACAGCACCTCTGGGTCTGGGGAGCCTGGGGGGTATCTCACTGCTGTTGTGGTCCCACAGAGCATCCGGAGCATCGGTTGGGCTTTAGGGCCAGGCATCAGTGCACCCTGGCTGGCACACCGTGTTTATGAAACCCCCCATGCTTGCGGTTGACCAGAAGGCTGAAATAAGCCTGTCCGGAATTGGTTGCAGGGCTCTGTATCCTGATGTGGTGAGGAGCTCAGCAGGGTGGCTGCTGGCTGTGAGGATGGTGGGGTTTGGCACAAGGAGCGCCCCAGGGCCCCGACAGCACCCGGAAAGCTCAGCCTGGCACTAACGGAACTGTGATAAAAATGAACGTGACCAGGACAGCGAGGAGAGGGAGATTAATGTCTGATTGTCAGAGGGGAGGAAACTAAGGCAGACAGTGCTCAAACAGATACTGGAGCACGAGGGGGGTTGATGCTGCTTTTCCCAGCATTGCTGCATCTGTAGGTTTGCATCTACCCCTGCGGCCTTCATGGAGAGAGGAGAGGACAAAGGGCATGCAGCCAGCCCATGTCCCATCGACATCCCACCTCTGAAGGTGGAGGACATGCTCTCCAGGCAGGCCTGAGCAATACCATCGTCAGTGCTTGCTGCCTGAAGCGTCACATCACTGCACATCCCTGTGGGTCTTTTCCTAGGCCAGGTTTGCCCAATTCCCCAAGGTTCCCGCAGTCCCCAGCCCTTGCGGGGAGGATTAGTTCCATCAGTGCCAGTGAGCCCAGCATCGCTTCTCTTCAGTCCTCCTTTTTGAGGGTCATCTGCCGGGCCCGATCCCCATCCCTTCGGAATAAGGCAACCCAAGTGTGGACTTGCAGGGACACCTGGTGGCTGCCAGCCTCACTGCGGGGCAGGAAGGTCCCCGGGGCTGCGTGGGAGCTGCGTGACTGCCTCGTGGGAACTCGGGGTGGGACTGTTGCGGGGTTTGGTTTATGTGCAGCACCCGGGGCCGGCTACAAGCAGGCATTCCTGCAGGGCAGCAGCAGCAACAGAGCTTGCGAGCAGGGAACGGCAGATCCTCCAGGGGCCGGTGGAGGTGCTTGCCTGCTCTGTTCCTTTAGCACAGGGAGGTCCCAGGGACAAAGCCACAACGTCCAGCGGGCAGAGCTGGCTCTGGACACTGTCCAGCCTGTGCCAGCAAAAGCAGGGGATGCTGCGGGTACAGGACCCTGTGAGAGAAGGAGAGAGGGCAAGTCAGAGTCACTGCCCACAGGACATCCTCCTCCCTCCGTGTGCTCCCAAGGAGAGAGCTGGCTGCTACATGAGCTCTGCCCTCACCCCCCCCCTAAGGCAATACTGCTCCCTTTACCATAATGCTCCAGGCTGTTGGCAGGGATAAAACAAAGAGGATTTTGCATGGAGCTGCCTGCTGGAGATCCATATCCTCACTCAGAGAGGTGAGATTTGTTCATTTGTGGTAGCAAATAATTAGTGTCTCCCCTTTCTCAGTTCTGCTCCACTTTACTGGGACAATGCTGAGTTCCTCTGCAGCTCTGTCCTGCCAGTTCCTTACTTTTAGAAGCCATGTTTTATACATCCCAAGCAGCAGCCACAGCACAGTGAGCTCTATTAGAATGCTCACTCTGGTTCTCTTATACCCTTTAGCACCAACATAACTCACCCCATAGTGGTGGCACTTGGTCCTCCATACCTGAGCTCATAGCTGGTCCCTTTTGCCTGTTGCTAAGACATGATGCCATCTGGATTTGCTCTTTCAGTACCTCATCCCCAGCCTGTAGGATTTCCCAAAGGTGCCAAAGGTCACAATAAAAGTATGCTAACTTTACCAAAGAGATTCTGAGCATCCCCTTCCCTTTCCCTGCTCCAAATCACTGTGAGGCTGATCTGTGAGCAGTAAGCAGGAGAACTTCACCCTGGAAGGACATTCGGGTTGCCACGTTCTCTGGTCCTGACTCAGCCCAGAACCTGGACCCTTCCATGTTCAGAACCAGAGGGCAAGAAGTGCCTGGGGCCCCATGCCCAGGCTGATGTCTGCATCCTCCAATGAGGAAGGATCGATATGACACACAGCACTGCTTTCGCCATGTGCTCGCTGCTCCTCTGCTGCCTTCCTGTGTGCTCTGAGAGGTGCCAGCAGGGGATCCCCTCCTTTCGATGTCGCACAGCACACTGATAGCCTCCCTGAGGTCTCTCTTTGCTCTCAGCTCAGCTCCCTGCAGCCAGTGGCTGCGTGCACGGTGCAGCCACATCCCTGCTGGCCGGGAGATGCTCTGCACCCATGGCCCTGCTGCATGGGTAACCAACCAACACAGCCCTCATATTCCCATGAGGAGGATGTCCCCATGTCTCTGGAGCCTCCTGATGCAGCTGTGCCACTGGGTACAATGGGAGACAGGCTGGGCACCACGCGGGGCCGCACAGGGGGCATTTGCTGGGGAAGCCCTCAAATTGTAGCCATCAAAGATAGGTTTGTGCCACCAGGGCAGGCGAGGCCCACACCATCCTACTGAGCCCTGCAGCCTCCACGTGCACAGCCACAGCCCCCAGGAGGAGACAGTGCCTCCAAGCACAGCTCAGGGCATGGCACCTGGTGCTCACGTGGCTGGTTCAGTGGGCTAAGAGTGGCAGAAGGGGTTTTGTGGTGGCCCAGGTGAGGTCAGGGCCACTGAGCCAGGCCTGGAGAGCCGGGCAGGCCCTGAGGAGCTCCCCAGGCCGGGGAAGTTTCCTGTTTGCTGCCCGTGCTGAAGCATCGGCCCTGCAACCGCCGCCGGGCCCGCGCTTCCGGCCGGGGCTCCCGCCCGGAGCCCCCCTGCACTATCAGCTCGCCAGATGCCTTTTTCAGGATACTGTGGTAAAACTGTGCCGGGCAGGCGCTGTCATTTGGGGTTTTCTCTCATGTCAGCCTCGAAGACAAATTGGACAAGGAGGAGCGGGAGGGGAAAGGAAAAATAAAATTGAAAAAAAAAATGAAATAAAATAAAAATAAAAATAAAAATAGAAGAAAGGAAGATGCCTGCTGCCATCCGCCTCAGGGGCCGTGCAGCAATGGCACCACCAAGCTGTGGGGTGAGGTGATGGCGGGATGGGGTGGTTGCCATGGCAGCATGGCCTGCCTGGGTGCTGTCGGCCTCTAGTGGCGACGATGGAAGCGTGGTGCCATGGCGGGTCCCAGCAGCATCACTGGCCTTCTGCCTTCCCTTCTGGTGCTGCTGTTCCGTCTGGATGTGGCCTCTGGGTGCTGCCTCTGCCAGGATGTCATCCTCCATTGAGACACCATTTCAGGTGGTCGTCCTCCAACGGGATGTCATCACTGATCAGGACGTTGGCCTCCATCACGGCACTGTCCTGCACTGGGACCTGGCCCACACCATGAAGGCAGGCGAGCAGGAGCAGCATGCACTGCCTGTCCTCACCTAGCACCAGCAGCAGCCAGGCAGGCCACAGTGCCCCAAAGCACCCACAGTGCCCTCCTGGTCATTGCTCTGCACTATATAGCAATGAGCATCTGCTGTGCTGGGCAGACTGTTAGCTGGCTGGGGCAGACTGGGAGAACAGAGAGGGGGAAAAGCTATCCTCTGGGACACAGCAGTGCTGCAGCACCAGCTGTCCTGCAGCAGTGTGAAGGACAGGGATAGCAGAGTCCAGAGGACAGCAGAGCCCAGCATGTATCATGGGCAGCCCAGTGCCACCCTGCCAGGCAGAGGCTGTGCTGAGCCAGTGACCTGAAATCATGGCCGCTCTCTTTCACTGGCAAATCTTGTGTTTGTGTGGTTTCCTTTTCCTTCTTCAACATACTCTTTTTTCCTTCTCTCTTAGTGTTGTTCCCTTTCCTGTGGAGGCAAATAGCAGCCCTTCCAACCTTTTGGTTCCACATTCTGCATAGGAGCAAAACTAATCAGAGTCCCAGCGGAGTTCAGCTTTAATTACCCGTGAGATGCTAATCTGCTGCAGGGTCTATTTGTTTCTTCATCCAAGCTTTCCTTTTCCTTCTGCTGCTCTGCAATTCCCCTGGCATGTCTCCTGATTCCTTACAGCCTCCCCAGGCAATTTGCTCTGAACAAGATGACAAGTGAAATTCCTAGCCCAGAAAAGCTTCTATGCAGAGCAGCATAGAAAAAGTCCAGGTCCACTGCAGCAGGACAATGGAGGTCTTCTCCATCACCCAGAGACTCCACCTGGGATTCCCCATGCTTCATGTAAGATGTCTCAAGCACAGCTGAAGGAAAGAATCCCAGGAATCCTCGTGCCTGAATTCCCTGGATTCTTCCCTGGCAATCACAGAATCACAGAATGACCCGGGTTGGAAGGGACCTCAAGGATCATGTAGTTCCAACCCCCCTGCCTAGCAGGGCCACCAAACATACGCCTTTACTAGATCAGGTTGCCCAGAGCCCCGTCCAACCTGGTCTTGAACACCTCCAAGGACGGGGCATCCACAACCTCCCTGGGCAGCCTGTTCCAGGACCTAACCACTCTCCTAGTAAAGAACTTCCCCCTAACATCCAACCTAAATCTTCCCTCTTTTAACTTAAAACCATTTCCCCTAGTCCTGCTATTATCAGCCCTTTCGAAGAGTTTGCTCCCCTCCTGGGAGTAAGTTCCCTTCAGGTATTGAAAGGCTGCAATGAGGTCACCCCGCAACCTTCTCTTCTCCAGGCTGAACAAACCCAACTCCCTCAGCCTGTCCTCATAGGGGAGGTGCTCCAGCCCCCTGATCATCTTCGTGGCCCTCCTCTGGACCCTTTCCAAAATCTCCGTATCTTTTTTGTACTGAGGGCTCCACACCTGGACACAGTACTCCAGATGGGGCCTCACAAGAGCAGAGTAGAGAGGGACAATCACCTCCCTATCCCTGCTGACCACCCCTCTCCTGATGGAGCCCAGGATCCCATTTGCCTTCCGGGCTGCCAGAGCGCACTGCTGGCTCATGTTGAGTTTCTCATCTATTAGGACCCCTAGGTCTTTCTCTGCCGAGCTGCTCTCAAGGACAACTCCTCCCAGCCTGTACAAGTGCCTGGGGTTCTTCCGGCCCAAGTGCAAAACCTTGCACTTTGCCGTGTTGAACCTCATTAGGTTCACCCGAGCCCAGCTTTCCAGCCTGTCAAGGTCCCTCTGAATGGCATCCGTTCCCTCCACCGTATCGACTACACCACTCAGCTTGGTGTCATCAGCAAACTTGCTGAGGGTGCACTCCATTCCCTCATCGATGTCATTAATAAAGATGTTAAAGAGCACCGGTCCCAAGACAGACCCTTGAGGGACACCGCTCGTTACCGGCCTCCACCTGGACATAGAGCCATTGACCACCACCCTCTGTCTGCGGCCTTTCAACCAATTGCTTATCCATCTAGTTGTCCACCCATCAAATCCACTTCCCTCCAATTTGGAGATGAGGATGTGATGGGGGACCATGTCAAAGGCCTTGCTCAGGTCCAGGTAAATGACATCGGTCGCCTTCCCTTCGTCCACCGACGCCGTCACTCCATCATAGAAGGCCACAATATTAGTTAAGCATGACCTTCCCCTGGTGAAGCCATGCTGGCTGTCTAGGATCACATGCTCGTTCTTTATGTGATCAAGCATGTTGTCCAGGAGGATCTGTTCCATAATCTTCCCAGGCACGGAGGTGAGACTCACCGGCCGTGAGCAATGCCTTCCTCCCTGGTGCAGTGCTGGCTGAGATGCTTTGGGAACCTTGTTGGCTCTGTGCATTCGATAAGCAGCCAAACCTGGAAGAAATAAGGGATACCCTTGGAAAACAACAACTGGAGTTCAGCCAGATATTGTCAGCCTGTGCCTGACCAGGGACTTGCTGGACTGACTACAGCTCTGGTGGCAGAGTGGACAATGGCTGTGGCTGAGCTGGCAGCAGTGAAGGACGCAGTGGGTGCAGGAGGAAAGCAAACAATCTGAGCCACACAGCAAAGAGATTGAGCTCCTTGATTTCTCCCGATGAGGACTGCTTCTTCAGCAGCACCTGAGAAAGGTCAGCCACCAGGGGGAGGATCTGCTAGCCAGAAACCCACGTGCAATGAGACTATTGCAAAACAATTTAGATTAACTTTGACCCCACCCCTCAGGCTGGAGGCCTCTCCCTTTAAATTTGTCAAACAGCTGCAGCCCTGGTTGACCTACTTATTGCAATCAGGTGTTACTGCTCTAGCTCTTCTCCAGCTCCTGAGATCCCAGTAGGTGCTGTTTTACTTTTTTCTTTCTCCTTTTCTAGTGTATTGTCGGGAGCAAATTTGTAGGAATCCTGAAATTGTTCTGATTTTTAGGTCACTCTGCTGCTGAACAATTGTTGGGGGTTGTTTATGATGTATGTGTGTTGCTGTAGGTTATGGTCACAGGTTGTGGAAACTCAGCTGTCCTATTTTGGGAGGTTGTATGCTTTAGGTCACAGGGTGCCTCTGTGCTGTGTCTCCCTAGCAGCCTAGGGGCTGCACACACAGCCTAACCCTGGACCACCTGCCTGGGGTTGCCCTTTGCATGTACAAGAGCTGGCTCAAGGAGCAGCAGCACTGGGTTTGCACAGCACTAGGGGCAGTGGCTGCCCGAGGAGGGCAGCAGAATGTAGAACAGCAAAGCATTGCTTGTTCCAGTGGCAGCTTTATCCTCAGACACTGGAACTGGGACAGTTCTCCTCAGGGACCAGAGGCCTCTTTTTCTGGGGCTGTCTGCATTCATCCCTATTTATAGCAGCCATCTCTGCAGCCAAAGCTTCCTTTAACACGTAGGATCTGAAGCTGCCCAACAGGCACGAGGGCTGAGCTGTGTCAGTGATCAAGCAGGGCCCCTGGGAGAGGGAGGGACAGACACAGTGACACTCTGTGTGCCCCTACAGACTTTTGATGTAGTGGGTGTGACAGACACTGTGGTACTCACCAGGGACAAGGCTGCTGGCAAGGATCAGGGCAGGAAGAGCGGTACTGCCTTTCCCCTTCAAGGGGGAAATTAAAGGTAACTCTCAGATCAGCAATTTGATCACTCTCCTCCATCCCCTGGACATGATTGCAACACCTCAGATGCAGCAGTAGGTCCTGTCTCACCGTAGCTGCCCCTGGTACCTCCCTATGCCCTGCATGTTTTGTTACAGGTTAGTGATGATTTACTGAGCATTTAGTTGTTTGTCAGGCAGTCTGAGAAGCCCCGAGCTGAGCCCATTCCTTGTGTTCTAGTCCTGTTTGCCTGGGATTCTGGGGCCTGGAAAAGCCTCTGGGCAGGATGTGATGCTCCAGGTGAGGCCAGGTGCAGTTACCATAGGTGTGGTGAACCCACAGAGCTCTCCTCTCTCTCCTGTCCAATGTTTTTTAAAGAGGGAAATAAGTATACACTAATTGGCACCTTGAAAGCTGGCTCCTGGCACCAAAAGCTTCCTCAGGCATCAATCCAGGGGCCCTGAGCAACAGAAAGAGCTGAAACTGAAGTTTACTGATATTTCTCAGGCCTGCCAAAAACGTGTGCCCTCTCAGCAGGGAAAAGCCCTGGGAGAGGAAAAGTTGTGTTTGTTTAGCAGAGGACTGCAGATCATCATGGAGTGGACCTGTCAGGGAAGTGACAGGCAGTATCAGCAGTCTGAAAGGGCTAGGGTGTGCCCAGTTGCAGAGAAGTAGTGTGTTGCATTTTTATTCCCTGTGAGGGTATAACTGCATGCATGTGCAGAAGGAGGGCTTGGCTCTCCTGCCTCAGTCAGGGCTGTGCAGGTTGGCAGAGCTCTGCGTGTTCCTGGACCAGAGGCAGGAATGGGGCACCCAGCACCTCACCCTCCCCTCCCTGTCCCACCATGGAAAGGCAAGGCAGTGGCAGTTTTATCTCAAAGTAGAACAAAGGGTTCTTTTATTCTTTCAGGAGATGCAACATCTGGATTTGCCATGAGCATGTCTGTGCTCAGACTGGCTGGCTGTGTCAGCTTGACCAGGGCACATCTATACAGGGAAAACTGAAAGTGGGAGACTTCTGTCACCAGGCTGAGTCTCACTTCTAGGAAAGAAACCCTGTTACCAGCCAAACAGCATGATGCTGTGGTCCCTTGCACAGCAGATGTTGCTGAGCAGACAGGCTCGATGGAACAATCTAAAAATAAAACATACTTGCAGATATTTTTCACATCAACTTTTTTTCCTTAATTTTTTTTGGGAAGGAGTTTTGGCTCAAAGTGTATCTATTCCCAGGCTTCTCATCTCCTTTCACACCTCTCCCCTCCACCTGACTGCTATACCGGAGAGTTACAGAGCATCGAGGATGTTGTCAATTTTGGTGACCAGATCCTGACGCTTGTTGGAATGCATCTTTTCATTCTCAATGTAGGTATCCTTCTTGAGCTTGCCAGCTACAAGCCGCTCAGCTTCCACCGAAGACTTCAAAACGAGCTCCTTGACTTGGCCATCCAGCTTCTGAATCTCACTTACCTTACAGGAGTAAGAAACGAAAGGAATATTAGAGAAAACAAAAAAATATCCCACAAAAATCCTCAACATCCCTACAGTGAAGCTGAAATAGAAGAGATGACTGAGGTAAAGCAAAAGATGAAGTCGGTGCTAAATAGAAATGTCTCCAATCCCTGCATGTTGCCTCCTGCCTGCCTCTTCCTGCCAACACATTATGAGGAACATCTCATGAATGGATAATTAAGCAGTGCAGATGTAAAAGGGCTCTAAGGACCCAGGAGCCATACTGGCAGGAGACAGATGCAATGACTGTTAAAGAGTGCTTAATGATGGGTTTTAAAGGCTTTAAGCTATATCACAACTATGACAGCTGGAAGATGTGCCCCTGCAGTTAATGTCAATGGCGTGCAAGCAACAGCTCTATAATGACAGAGCTACCCCTTCAGGTAATAACAGATTAAGAAAAGTGTCTGTTGGTTGAATGGACCTTAGTGATTAAAACATCCCCCGCTTGGGGTTAGGTGGCTGTTCCAGGTAAGTTCTGAAATATAGCAGATGCAGTGAGGTGTGCTCTCTGTACTGCAGCTTTCAACACAGTACAGCAAAATACCCCCTGAAAAGCATCATGTTATGAAAGATCTATCAACATCAAATTTATAAATGGAAGAAAATATGAGATTAGGGAGATGATAATAGCTTGGCCCGTGTCAGTAGTAGAGTCAGAACTGATGTTGGTAGTTTCCCTTTTTGCCAGTTGTAACTATAATGAGCAAAGTGAGCATCAAGATTGTGTTACAAAACTACTACCCGTGCAGCAGGTTTTAGGGCTGCTTAAGAAACAGCACAAGCATCTGTTTAACAACATGGCTGCATAACCAAGATTACTGCAAGTGAAAAAAGAAGGAAAAAAAAATAAAGTATCTTCCCCTCTGGCAGGGATCAAGGCAGTTTTTGCAGGGGGGGAGGGGAAAGATACAAGCTGCAGAAACTAAACACCATATTAGAAGTCAACTTAAGTATCTGACTGAGCCAAAAGCAGGAGAGCTTTGGAAAATTAACATTTCTTACTTTATCACATAAGTCAGAGCCTTCTGTCTTCAGTTTAGACTGCAGAGCAGCTATTTCATTTGTCAGGGCCTTATGTTCTGTCTCCAAAGACTTCTTGCCGCTGTTTAGGGTGGAGATGTCCCGTGACTGTTTGTATTTATTCACTGCTTCATCAAAATGACGGTACAGCCCAAGTCTCTTGTTTACCAGAGTAAGCACTTGCTCTGTGATGCAGGCAACTTTCATCCGAGCTTCAGCAGCTGGATCCTGGAAGATGACAGAAGAAAAGATCAAAGCAGTCCTATCTTTGATCTGCATTAAGCCTTGCTTGCTATGTACCACAAGACTGTTACAGAAACGGCACTCTTTGCAATTAGGTCAACTGACAGCAACTAGGAAATGGTACAAGTACTGACTAGGGCAAGCACCTTTCAGGAATTGAGCACAGCCCAGCAAAGAGCTTGAAAAAAAGCAAGCAAAAACACTGCAGAAAGGTTTGTAGATGTCCTTGTTTATCAGAGACAAATTATTATATATATATATATATATATATATATTTATCCAGGAGGCAAAACTCAGATTAGCCATAGTACACCGAACCCTGCGGGAGCTTAACAACAGGGATCCACTTAAATGTCAAGTGGGAACAGCTGGCAAGAATTACTGGCATGAAAAATTTCTGACCATTGCCTGAGTAAGCAATTAACATTTGCAAAGAGCTCTTCATACAGTACCTTAGTGATGGAGAAATCCAGCCTCACGTAGACGATCACAGTGAAGAACAAGATGTAGAAAGCTCCAACCACCAACAGAGGTTCCTGAAGCATCAGTATTTTATTGAAGGAATAATGGACCTATGAGAGAAGTTTGAAACACTGAGCAGTGACCCAGGACCAGAACTACAAAACACCTACCACAGGACAGAACGCCTGAGGCAGCAGCAGAACTAGCTGTGTAGTTAAGGAGGTGTTCATTTTTGAAACCAAACATGAATGTTTTGACCATCGTGATAAATACAGAGAAGGCCCAACTGGTCAGGTAAACCTCGAAGGTTGGACGTGCTCACCACTATGTCTTGGATATGCTGCTCCACCAGGTTGCTCTTGTGTGCCACAATAACTGGGCGTCCAAAAGTGTCCAGGTATGTGTAGTGAAGCTCATCTGAAGCACGATTGATTTCATAGGGGCTGTCCACATGGATGTTCCTGTGGATAAAGCCAGACAGTCCAGTCTGAGTCTATGCTAGGACTTGGCTGGCCAACTGTGGCCTCCAGCACAAGGCCAATTATGCAATTTAAACAACACTCTAAAAGGAAGCAAAGCTGTGTTCCAAGGTCTCTACAAGTACAGTCACTGTGCTGATTCATTGTCTTCAGGCCAACAGAACAGCCACAATAACTGCTACCAACGCAGCATCTTCTACAGCAATAAACCAGGAGTAACAGCACTTACTTGGCACCTTCTGGCAGTACAATCTTGACAGTCAGAGAATCTGTAACTTGCTCGTCAAACACATGGTCCACAAATCTCATTTTCAAGGCATACTGATCGCCTAGGAGAGTGCACACCACGGAGTAGTTACGTTTCAAAGAACAAGGAGCAAGCCTGAAGCTCAGCTTCTATTAGAAGCAAAACCAGAATTCAGACATGCATCGTGCAGCAGGGGGCACTAGCGTACTCAAAAGATGTTTTAAAACATGTCTACAAAAACCTGTAGGAAGCGCAGGAAAGAGGAATGGATTTGCATATTCTAGAAATAGCTCCTAGCAACTATTGCTAAGGTACAGCACAGCATGGCTTTGAATTCATTACTGAACAGCAACCACCTTTAAATGCAGAGGAAACGGTTTCTTATTCCCTTTGCCCAAACCACCCACCGAGATTATAGAGGTATTCGTAGCTTGGCAGGTTATAGCCGATGATGTAATGGGTTTTCCATCCCCCAAAAAGTGGGAAGCGGGGACGGATCTCCATCTCAACGGAGTCATCCAGGACCAGCAGGTGGCTGGTGGAGATGTTTCCAATTTCATCTCTGTAATAGACGTCCTGAGCAGCAGCTGGGAGAATGGTCTGTGTGAAGAGAAGCAACGGTCAGTTCCTCGACTAAGAGTTAGTTCCAGTGGAACTGACAAAACCACCAACAGCAGTTAAGTATCAGAAAACAGTGCTCCCATGTGAGACAACAAAATGCCATTCAGCACTAAGAGGTAAAATTGTGGTATTCCAAGTGATCAGTCACTGAAGTAACTGCCAGTAGCCAATTTACCTGACTGCTATAAGTGAATAAGTGGAATGTGGAAAATCAGGGCTTTCTCCAACCCAGTTTCAAATATTCCAGACAGTGAAGGATTCCATCTCACCTACCAGAACAGCAATTCTCTTTTCACTCCAGCTCACTGCCCCTAGCTCACTGAGCTTGCTGGTTTATGCACAGCAAAATGAGATTTCTGTTTGGCAGCATCACCTTGCAGAACTACATCAATCAGTTCTGGAGGCCTCAAGCAGTGAGGAAGGTTTTGGTTCAGATGAAGACATAAAATACTTTCTCATATCTGGCTAGCAGAGCCACAGCCTTAACTTTTGTTAAGTGTTTTATGAGCAAGGAATGGATGGGTGAGTTTCCAATTATTGTTCAACATGCTATGGTAGAAAAGGCAACTCTGAAAACAGGAGGGTAGGGAAAGGATGAAAGGCACTTGTATAGTGGGAACAGGAAACCAGAACTGTTAATGCATTTGATTAAGGGGTTTAAAACAGTTCTTGAGGCTGAAGGATTAAGGGCGCAGATTGATGCTACATGCCTGGCATACGGAGTTTCTTTGGCCACCAGGTGTAATAAGGCATATAATCTCCAATTTCCATTTCCAAAAACCACTTTTGGCTTTTTGGAATGATCCTTCTCTGAAAACAGATCAGAGCTTTAATAATCCCATATTGCTCACAACTGGATATTAATTTATTGATGTACTTAAATCTAGGGATATGAGGAAGAAGCCACAGTATGAACAGGTGATGCAAAACGCCAACCTTGAAAGACTTGACAGAAGAGATTCCGCTGTCTGGTTGTCTCTGGTAGTCGTATCTGGAGAAGGGCCCTTTCAGCACTGCTCCCGTGTGCTTTAAGTCAACTGTCTCTTCAACTGCAATGTTTCCCCAGTGGGACACCTCGATGACTCGAGTCATACTGGTGATGGTCAGGAATGGACTGTTGTTTTCATAATGCACCTTCAGAGTGTCCTAGCAGGGAGAGAAAGCAAGTGACTAACCCAAAACGAGGAGCAACCTCCCTTCCCAATTATGGGTCTCTATGTCTCCAAGAGAAACTTCCTCAACAAACTCTACAGAGGTGAAGTTGTTTCTGTATGGGAAGATTTGAGCCACCCCAGCCCAATCCATGCAGGATACCAGGTACCGTGGTCACAATCTCTCTGTGCAGTTATTTACCTGGCTGTATGGAGGGATGTCCTTAAAGGGACCGTATTCAATCATGTCTTCTGTGCGGGAAGGGTTCCCCAGTTTGGTGTAACTCTCCACATTCCTTGAGGCCAGTTTGACACGAGTTGTTTGGGTCTTGGTGAAGTACGGCGAGTAGAAATAGTGATTTCCTTCAAAGACCACAAACTGCTTCTCACTCTGGGTGATGTGAGTGGGGTAAGGCTGCAGGACGTGTGTGAAAACCATTTCGACAGAGACTCGGACCTTGGCCCCAGGTGCCAAAGGAGATGGCAGCTTCACAGAGAAAAACTTCCCACTGCAAGGAAGAAGAGGTAGTGAGATCTCCCCAGGAGAACAGTCAGATCCAACCCCCTGTGAGATCCACTGTGCATGGAAACATGAGATTCTGTATTGGATATATGGCGTGCAACTGGGGACAATGTTTTATTTGCTCCCCAGAGGCCTCACTCAAGAGGGTGAGCTTACTCTGTACCGAGAGGGCAGGACAACAGGAAACATGGGGTGCATTGTGTTTGGGCACAATTACAGCCTCTCTCACAGATATCCGGGTGTCATTTTGGGAATGGAATGGTGATATGCTCCTGTCTCTAGTTCTGCATTTATAATGCATGCTTCAGTGGCATTTTCCTATTCTCCAGATGACAAGAATGATATGAATCGGAAACAGCATGTGCAAATGTATTTGAGGTATCTATAATTCGTCTTCTGAACACATTCCACCAAATCTTTATTTTCAGCTTTTGCCCACAGGAGCTGAAACCAAAGCACTGTTAGGGAATGGGAACAGTTTTGGAATGGGGTACTACAGAATGGATTGAGATTTCACTAAACTGCCAAGTATGTACCAGATGGATGTGAGCAGCATGTGGACTTCACACCATGCCTGGTGTCCCACAAGCAAGATAACGTGAGGCTTCCAGCTATGAGGAACCCAGGTCCACCTGAGCAATGTAACTGCACAGCTGCCATCCCCTTAACATTCAGCAGCACCGTACTTTTGACACGCTTTTAAAAAGATCCTTTATTTCTCAGCACGGCTCAGGAATCACATGCTGGTCCTGTATTGCAACTCATGCACAGCATCCCAAGGTTGGCAGAGCAGAGCCCCAGGCACCAGACAGTGTGCTCTGTCCCCACAGCAGGGACTACAGTACCCCACACACTGTTACTTTCCACACCAGAGACTAAGAACAGTGCTTGGGGACACAGCCAAAGAGCATCTGTAATTTGTCATCACCGCTGCCAATCATCGGAGGCCCCAAATAGCTATAATTCTTCCACCTGATGTTCTTTAATGAAGGAACAGGATGTCACATAGGGACGTGGTTGAGCGGACATGGTGGTGATGGGCTGATGGTTGGAATGGCTGATCTTAGTGTCTTTTTCCAATGTTCATGATTCTGTGATTCTTACAGGGCTTTTGTGCAGCAGGACCTGGCCTGGCTGCTTGTATTCCTTAGCCCTGCAGTCAGCACATCTCAGCAACAAGACCAGGGCTCTCCCCGTGCACAGAACAGAGGAGCACTTCTGTCTCAGGCTGAGGACAACGCTGCAGCCCGGATGTGTAACTGCAGGTACAGTCCTCCGAGGGTGACACTCACCTTTTTCCCTTCACTTTCGTCTCTTTCACTTCCAAGATGTTCTCCTCCTCTTCCTCACCCTTCACCTGTTCCAGAACACACCGATCATTGCTCTGCTCATTCAGTTCGTTTAGTCAGCCAGGTCAGCCCCCATACGTGGCTTTTAAGGGGATGCTCCCGCAGAACGAATAAGCTGACACAGAAGCAGCCACCACCCGTAACGCCGCCCGGAGTGGGAACCTCAGCCCGCTTTGTTCCCCCGCATTACAGCAGCCGTCCTCCCGCTGCCGACGTGTCCCGGCGGGGCGGCCCCGTGGCGCGGCGCTGTGCCGACGTGGCCCTGCAGCCCCGGGCCGTGTCGCGGCCCTCCCGACTCGCGGCTCTCCCCGCCGCTCCAAGCACTCACCTGCACGCCCAGGTAGGCCAGGCGCGGCTCCAGGCCCGGCTCCAGCGCCAGCAAGAAGGAGGAGGCGGCGGGACCGCCCGGCGCGTTGGCCAGGCTGAGCTCGGCCGACACCTTGGCCAGGTGCGTGCTCAGGTCCACGGTGCGCCGCACCTCCTCCAGCTGCAGGTCGGCGGCGGTGGCCCCCAAGGCCGCCAGGCAGAGGAGCAGGCGGCACAGCAACCCCGCCATGGCCGACGCGTGCATGGGGAGGGCGCAAGATGGCGGCGCCCGCGCTGTACGGGGAGGGCACAAGATGGCGGCGCCCAGCGGGATAGGAGACGCGCGATGGCGGCGCCCAGCAGAGTGTGAGGCCCCCGGCGAGGGAGGTGGCTGTGCGAGTGCCTGAATAGGAAGGCGGGGCTAGAGGCGCGGTGCTTTGTGCTGTCCGCGTTGCAGGGGAAAGCAGAGCGCGATGCTGTGTGCTGGGACTGCTGTGTGTGAGCGGGACAACGGGCTGTGCGTGTTTATATAGCGTGATTCAGGTCTTGACCTTGGTTTAATATCTTAACGTGAGCTGCGGCAGAGATAATGCACTGAATTGGGCTCAGGATGCCAAAACTGCTGCGTTTTGGGGCTCCCCCTGGGTGTCCGTGTGGGGTTTGTGTGGAACTGTCCTGTCCAGGAGCAGCTGTCCCTGCCCTTCCTCCAGCCTCTGCCACAGGGAGAGAATGAACTCCAGACTGCCTTTATTTCCCCTCCCTCCCTCAGGGAGATTTCTCCTGGCAAAGGGAGGGAAAGAAATGATGCACATTCCATTGTGTCTGAAGATAACCGGGTTTCAGTTCTTACATCCAGAGCCAAAAAGTCGGATTCGGCCCCGATCCTGGCTCTGAGCTTGCTGGCAAATGCGACGTTTCAAAACCTGACCCATCCCAGACCCCAGAGAGCTCTGAGTCAGGCTGTGATACGCTCAGCCCGTGCTCAGATCCATTCCTAACTGTGATCATTGAGTCATACTGAGTCTGTGTAGCAGCTGCTCCCAGCTCTACCACATCGTCTATATTTATCCTTAGGCTGAAAAGCTTTTAGGATTCTTGCTTGCAGGACTGGTTTTGCTTGCAGGCCCCTCTCACTGCTGTCCTGCATGCGGTGTGGATGTGGTATGACATAGTGCCAGGCTACAGCTACTTGTGCTGAGTTCATGCTCTCAGAAGGCACCAGAGAAACCCTGGCCAAGTTTGCTGGTTACATCTGCTCAAGCAGGAAGGGAGAGGCTGGGTTTAAACATGACAAGTGCTGCGGGGTCCTGGCCAGATGCTGCACACTAATTGTTCCAGGCTGCAGGGCCAGCATCCCTTGTCCATTGCCTGTTTCCTTGTCCCAGCTGGGTAGCTCAGTTCCTCTGCCATCTGCAAGGGATGTGCTGCAGGGAAAGTGTGTCACCCTCAGGGACACCGAGCACAGGGAGGGGATGGAGCTGGTGCCAGCCCAGCGTCTGCTGGGCCTGAGGGGCAAGAGCGGTCTGCAAGGGGGATGCAGAGAACATTCCCTCCCATCAGCCCCACAACACCGAGGTTTTGCAGTCCCAGCCCTGAGGCTGTAGGTAGGATCTGGCTGACTGACAGCTGAGTTTACTTAGCCTTGCTAAAGCCCTTGAAAAACAGCCTGTGGGGAGGGGGAAGAAGAAAAAAAAAGGAAAATCCAGTTTTGTTATTTTTACAACCTCATTTTTCAGCCAGTCAGCACAACTCAGGCGCAGCTTTTGCCAAGGAAAACATGCTGTGATTCCTGGTTCGGGCTCAGGAGTGTTGGGTCTGGAGGGGGTTATTCAGGGCTCAGTTGCTGCCCCGTGTTCATAAGCCCTGGAAGTGTGTCCTGCTTTCGCAGAGGCGGTGCTGAAGGCTGCTTTATCTGTACACAAAGTAGGAAATGTTTTTGTCTGGATGTTCAACGCTTACTAGAAATGTAAGTGGAATGGCTGCAGGTGAGCCATGCCCTGCACCCTGCCCCAGCTCTGCACTGCTCCCCCCCCGCCACCTCTTTGTGTCCGCATCCCACCGCCAGGAGGCGCCCAAGCGTCCCTCAAGCCGAGCAGCGCGGCGGGGGCGGGGCGGTAGCGTAACCCCGCCCCTTGGCGAATAGCGTGCGCTACGTCGTTGTCGTAGCTACATGCATTAGCCCAGTTCTGTGGTTCGAGTCTGATCAATCTGATCAATGGCACTGATTTGCTTTCTGATCCTTTAAGGCCCTGCAAACGTGAGTGCTAGGAGCCACCTCATGTCTAGTGCAGTCCCAGAGCCGTGATGCTGTGTTTGGCATCAGCAGGGCGTGCTGAGGCACTGTCCCAGGTTTCTTGCCCTGTTAGGGCAGTAACCGAGCTCCCATCTTTGCATGGAACTTTTCTCAGAGGCTTTTCTCAGGAAGGGAAACACTCGATGTGTATTTACCTTGGAAGCCCATTATTTGTGTGGAGTGTGTTTTCTCTTTGCCAGAAATTCAAGCAGGGACGTGGAGCCCAGTTCTGAGCAATGGGACGATTACTGAAGCAGCCCAGTTCTGAGCAATGGGACATTGTGCTTTAACATTCACCCACAGCCATTTCAGTTTTAGGTGCTTCTGTTTGTCTGGATGGACGTACCTTCGTTTTGGTGGCTCAAGGATTTGCAAACAATGAGGCATAACCCCCTGGGATGGAAATTGCAGCTGCTGGGGCACCAAGCAATGAAAAGTGTCGTCCAAGATAAAGCAAAGTAAACCTCACTGCCCACACACCCTTATCCTTCAAGGCTGAGTATCTTTGCGACGCACTTCAAAAACATGCACACAAAATCCTACGGTTGCTATTGATACAAAACTGACTTCTCCTTTTAGAGCAGATAAGAGGGGATTGCGAAAATCTGTGATTTGAAAGAACCGAAGCAGATGGACCTGAAGCCAATATGCGGCACCCTGTGCCTGCAGGGAGGTGGCTGGATTGTGAGAAAGGCTTTGTGCTACAATGTGTGGCTGTGCCCTTCTGAGACAAGGACCCAGAAGAGCCCCCACAGCCTCTATAGCCCACATCTGGCCCTTCACATCCAGGATGGACGTGCAGACAGTACATGGAGATGGTTTGCTTCCTACTCGAAAGCTTCTCCTCTCCAAAATGCCTTTGGGGCACTTTTTGGGCACTGACTGACTAAGGAAGAAGCTGCCTGCAAGTCACCTGTACCATAAGTACATAAGCACTCACAGTGCTCACATGGCATCAGCCTCCTGTCGTATGACACATTCTGGGTACAACAACAGCATGACACAGCCACCTTTGCCACAAAACCGCCCAGCTGTGGGGCTCATGCGGCCGGTCTGTGCAGGGAAGAGCAGTGGGACACAACCCATCAGTCCTGCAGGCTGTTCCAGGCCTATCTGGCCTGGCCCTGTGGCTGTAAATCCACTCGTGTAATTAGCTGGGAGGTCTCAGGCACACCAGGCCTTCACACTCATGGCTTCAGAAGCTGGTAAGTCACAGCTTGCAGAACAAGCTGCTGTAACAAAAACTTGGTTCCTGAAGAGAGGTCAGTTCTGCAAAGGCCTGTGCTGTTCAGTGCCGGCTGTGTGCATTGCTCTCTATTTTTATAGAATTCCTAGGGTTTAAAACAATATTTACAAACGTCCCTACTTAGAGGGACCCAGATCTGACAAGGTTACTGACTCACTTTGGCCTCAGGGAAGTTACTTCACCCCGGGATCATCTTTTCCATTTGAGTACTGAGACCAATCATGCAAAATGACCCGGCAGACTGCCAATGCAGCTGTAAAAATTAATTACCCAGTATTTAGCACCGGGTAAGAAGTGAGAAGCTGCTGCTGCTGTTGTTGGAGAACCTCAGTACCGGGGAGATCAGCTCAGAGACCCAGAGGGTCTCAAAAGACCATCGCTATCAGTGGGACAGCCTCTTGATGTGAATAGGATGTAGGCACCTTTCTGCTCCCTAGCCTGAAGTCTGAACTACAGAAACATGCCTTTGTCCTGTGACACTTGAGTTTGCTGTGGGCTTTGGCTCTCACCAGTCTAGGCTCCAGGTCACTGTGGTGGTGACAAAGCCGTGTGGTGGCTGTTTTACTTTGTCCACTGTACAGAAGCAGACAATTGCTTCTCCCTGCTTGCCATGCCACAGCCAGCATGGGCACTTAGATCTAAGAGGGTGTCCCTGTGAGTCTCAGGCGTCGACAGATGCATCTAGACCCTTTATCAGTGCTTTGTTTATATGATATTCAGCCTCCTGCAGCTGTATTTCATCAGTGAGCTGAGATGCCAGTGATCCCCTGAGCTGTATGCAGCATCCTTAGCACTTCAGGAGAAGCATGAATTAGAGAGATCTGGCATAAGATAACATGATTGCAGCTGCTTCCTGTGGTTGGTATCTGGTGATCTCGTCTTGTCAAGAGCCAGAGTTTTACTTTCATGTATTGCTGCTGTAAGATTTAGAAATCAGCTAAGGACTACAAAGGAGGAAGCATCAGTAGATTACCAGAGCAGTATTTGTACTGCAGGCAGGGATTAGAGAAGAGGGCAGGCAAAAGACTACAGCTGTGCTTTTGCCAGTGGAAATGCTTATGTGGTCATGTAAGAGCAGAAGATTTCTAGTGGACAAAATGCCAGAAGAAGCAGGGTGAATCTGGTTTAGCTGGGAGTACAAAAAACAAGATATTGTGTGTTTGCTGCAGCTTAGTTCCTTTTTTTTTTTTTTTTTTTTTTTTTTTTTTTAATTTTATTTTAGCAAGTTCTGACATTACGATGAGTTTTTTGAGGAAGCTGGCCTGGAAAGCAAAAGATGGCAAGAGAAATAACATTGCAAAGCTCTTGAGGCCAGCTTTGCATGGGGATGACAGGATGGTCAGCTGGAGCTTTATCTTTCCAGACCCAAGAGGGTCCCAGGGCTCCTCAAAGTCAGGCTCCCTCTAAGCTTTTCACATCGCAGATGGTCCAAGGTGGGGTGGCTGTATGTCCATGGGGAGTGGGTGAGTGCATTAGGAACTATGAGAAACATCAGCTAAGTCAAGGTGCAGGTTGGCTCCCCGGACCTCTCTGAAATCAGCACACAGTGAATCTTGTTGTGTCCACGCTATTTCTGCTCACTGTGCCACTTTATGGACTGGCAAGAGGAAGGGAGGATCCCTTTCAGTCCAAGGACCAAAGAGATGATGTTTTATTGTCCCTCGTTGGATGGCACAGACTAGCAAACAGAGATTAGATGTCACAATGGGAACAAATCAAAGCTGAAGACATTCTTACTTCCGGGTTCAGTGCCTGAAATACGTTGAGGCTTCTGCAGCGGTAAATGTCTGTTTGCTATAATATCTATTTGTATTGTGTAAAAAGAAAGAGAAGCGAACCACGGCACTGCGGAATCATCAAATCATTCCAGCTAGAACGACCCCGCTCCCCCCGCCCCACCAGCACAACATGGCGGCGGGCAGCTAGCGCTCACGTGACACGCGCACCCTCCTTCCCTTCCCTCCCCCTCCCTCTGGCTCCCGGCGCCGTGATGACGTCAGTGACACCGGGCGGACCCCGTGACCGGAAGTTGTTGGGGGGGAGGCGGAAGTGAAAGCGGGGAGGTGGTTGGGCCCGATAAAGCCGACCGAGACGAGCGGGGGAGGGACAGCGAGGTTCGGGCGGGCGCCGCGGCACACGCACCACGGTGAGTACGGAGATACGGAGCGGTGCCCGCGCTGCTGTTTGAGTCGGAGGTGCCGGTTTCGGCCCAGCCGCCGCTGTCGGGCGGGGGGTGCCGCTCGGGCCCCTCCCTGCGGCCGGAGGGGCCGCCGGGGCCGGCTGTGCTCGGGGGGCGCCGCCTTTGTGCTTCACCGGAGCTCGGCCCGGTGCCGGCGCGGCGGCTGCTCGCTCCCAGCGTAGCGCTGCGCGGTCGTGTCGAGCTGCCGCCTCCTTGGGGCCGGGCTCGGCGCTTCCCCCGGAACAATGGAGCTGAGGGCTCCCTAGGAAAGGGCTTCTCCGCCCAGCGCCTTGGGCACGGCGCTACGGAGGCCTTCCTTCGGCTGTGCGGTTCTTCAGGCGCGTGTGGGGGTGTCCTCGCTGTGAGAGGCCCGCGGTGGTCCCTCGAGTGCATTGTGTGTGGCGTGCTGCGCTACGGAGAGGGCTCGGAGCCGGGGCTGCCCCCAGTGCTGGGGGTTGGGTGGTCAGATGGTGGCTGTGTTTCAAGTGGGATGGGTTGGGGAGCACTGGGGGGGTACTGGGTGCTGCTTTAGAGACAAGCAGGCCGCCTAGGGAGCGATTAATGCTGCCAAACGGGAGGCTGGGAGGGCTGGCAGTTATTGCGAAAGGAGCTCTCAGCATGTGCAAAGCCTGAGTCAGTTCTAAGGGGTATGGGAATGGGAATGGATGCTGGAAGTGCTTTTTGCTCGGAGTGTAATAAGGTAAATTAAATGCTGGATGCATTATTAATGCCCAGGTATATTGAGGCTAATAAATATAGGAATACTTAATCATTGTATTAAAGAGAAATGTATTTTCTTCCTTGTAAATAGTGGATTTCTTGTAGTAGTAAGGCAGCTTAAAAAAATATAGTGCCATAATCTGGAGGAAGAGAGGTAACTGCATCAGAATGAGAACATCTTTCCCAGTAACTCTGAGTTCTTTGAGTAAAAGATGGAATTCTCAGCACTGTTTTCCTGCGAGCTAAAAATACTTGCTGATAAGCAGAGCTGCTGGGATATGTGTTGGGTTTTTTATGAGTAAACATGATAGAACAAAGTCCTCCCAGCTGTAAGCAGGCTGTTCTTTGTTTGATAACTGTGAATTGGAAATGTTAAAGCTTCCAGCACCTGGCTGACCAGCTCTGACCTGTGCCTTTTGGTGTGGGCTTGTGCTGGGAAAGTGGGGGGTTACCTTCGGGGGTGGTACATTACCAGCTGTGTGTAGTGCTTGGCTGTGATTTCAGGGCTCCCTTGTGGTTGTTCTGTGTGTGATCAGTGGTGGTACTAGTGATGTATGATAGAGGCTGCAGCCTTGCTGTGCTTTCAGATGGGCTGGGCTGCTGAAGTGAATGTACTCTGCACTTAGATAGGTTTGAGGTTGTGTTGGGTGGAGTCATTTGAATATTCCTTGTTTAATAATCAGAGCTTCATTGCTGTACTTCTTCAGGAAGAACAAGTATACTTGTCTCTTTTTCCCCCCCCTCCTTGTGACTCTCAACAGCTGACTGAACACATGACTTGCTCTCCATGAACTAATGAACAGGCTCACCATGCCTGAGTCCTTAGAACCCAAAGTAGCTCTAATACTGCCACTTCAAAATGCTGCCCTTTCTTTATGTATGGTTAGGCTAATATTCCTGGTGTAGGAAAACTGTCAGATCTGACCTCTCAATAGGGAAAGCTCTGAAAAATCCACTATCATTTTCTTGCTTTCTTAATGTGCAGCATGAGGTATAAGTGGTAAGGTCTGAAGTTTGTTTAATTAAACTTCCTTTTTGTCCATGGTGTCATGCAGTGGTCATTGTCCTCAGGTACTCTATTAATAGTTCAGCATGGCACACTGAGACTTATGCCTTAAAATGGAAAGATGCCAAAGTAAAAGCTGAAATAACTGTTGCAGTGACTCTGCTACGGTCATCCTTTCCTTTCTGCCAAATTCAGTGCATCAACCACTACCCAGAGCAGCACAGATGTGTCCTGATGCAGATGAATCCTGAATTGTAAATGGAAAGCATACAAACTCTGCTGTTGGATCTCTCCTGTGTTGTTGTCTCAGGGAGATAACATCTTCCTTTGTTTTCTACCCCAAAACCAATGTCTGGGGGCCAAGAGTTTTACCAGATTGAATTTCTGAAGCACCTTTTTGAAGTTACTGCTGTTGATTTGGAAGGTCATACGAATTACCTGTCAGAGCAGATCTCTGGCAAAGCTTGTCCTTGAGGAAACATGACAATTAAGATCAAGCCATCTGTGCAAAACTATATATAGCTTTGTTTCTAACATGTACGAGTTTTTAGTCTGACTTCTCTGCAAGAATGAGACTAGCTCATGTGGAACTTAACATTTGACTGTAAACAAAACTGCTTGTGCTGAGTGAGGATGTTCTTTCAAATGTTTCATCCAGAGATGGTGCTTGGTGAGCCTGGCCTTAAGAATGAAGGCTGTGGAATAAGGCACTGGGATATTTGCATTCTGGAATGAGCTTATGAGTGCCTGGGCTCACAGGTGCTTGCAGTCCCTCCTGTTGTAGCATACCAATTTATTTAGTAACAGAATTAAACTGATTGTGTTAAGTGAGAGTTTGGTGCTTACCAGTGTTCTCTGCCTCCTGGGCTTCCCCATGGCTGTGACCTGACCCGCTCTGAAGCTCTTTCTGCTAGGCTTGCTGGTACTGAGTTCCTCTTGGTAGAAGGGGATGCAGATGAAAATGAACTTGGGTGCTGAATTGACTGAGTGCTAGTATGTTTATGCCTTGTATGCTGCTCGTCTGACAGCAATCCAGTATCCTTCAGATACTGAAGCACTTTCTTTGCTCAGCATAGTTTTGATAACTGCAGTTTAATTGCCTGTTGGGGTTGAGTTGACTTCCCCCTGCAGCCTTTCAAAATGATCTCCTGCAGTTGTGTAGCAGTCTGCCTTCAGACACAGTCAAGTTGTGGCGCTAGATTGTGAGGATAAAAGGTTGCTTTCTGCAGCAGCGATCCAAGCGTGGGCTCTGCTTCTCAAAACAGGATCAAGCATGGTAGCAAATTGAATGGCGATTGCTAATAATCCCATTTGCAGTTTTATAGTTAACTGCTTTATTAAAAGACGTACTTCCCTTTAAATGTGACTTGAATAAAACTTCCAAATGAGTGTCCAAGGTCAGCGGCTCCAGTTGTGCTGTTCAGAAATAGTAGGCAGTGAAGGGATGCTCCTCTATCACGTGGCTGCTGCTAGCTTCCAGTATGCTTGTTTCTCCTGCTGCATCCCCACAGACTGTAGCATGCTTGAACTCTGTGTGCATGCTTCTGCATTTTCTGCTTGCTGGAGATCCGCTGTGATGATGTCATTGTTGCTGTTAGTGCTGCTCCTGTGAGATTGCTCCTCCTCCTCCCCGGTGCCAGAGCCAGCACTTCACGCATGAGAAAGCTGTGTCAACACTGCTGTTGCTAACTCACGGTTGGTCAGTGACGGAGGGGAACAAGCTTGGCTGGGCCGCAGGAGTGTGTTGACTTGCAGCTGATCTCAAATAGCCTTGACATCTTGCACTGGGAAACCTGTTCTGAGGGCAGGACTGTTCTCACATGGCAGTGAAGCTTCATGAGAAGTGTGTTGTACTTGAAATGGATTGAAGTGTAAACTTGTGCCAAGAATCCTATTTGTGCAGTTTGAAAGCACTTGAGGTAGTGAGTGATTTGTTCTCTTGATCATCCAGAACTATCACCTGAAGCTGACATTTGTATGTGTAACTGTGCTTGCTTGAGTTTTAAGCAGGAATTCCTGAAATAAATGGCTAGATCTTTATGTAGTTACTCAAGGAAGACTTTTCTAGAGCCTGTCCTAGCTCACTTCATGTTGCAGCTTTGATTACTTGGAAGACTAGCTGGACTAGTTATGCAGTGGGTGAAAGTGAAGGCAGATAGCTGGTGCTTGCCTTAGGAGGCTTCCTGGCTGTGGAGTACCTGGACCTCAATTGCTGAGGCTGCCAGTCTTGTCTAATGAGTCCTTACCAAACACTGGGTCTCTCTTTGCTGGGAAACAGCTTGAATAGTAGCCTGCTTGGTGTTCGTCTCCTTCAAGTGGGCTGAGTCACTTGGCTCTGTAGGTTTCTCCTCCACTTGACTCCCAGATACTGATAATGTATCTGAACTGCAATCTGGCACTGTGATAATATTGGCTTGAGCACAAGTGGTGAGACAGCTGTAACTAAGGCATCCCCAGCTCTGATCTTTCCTCTAGCAAAAAGATATAGTTTACCTGCACTGCCTTCTGAATAACACCACACAAGTCACTTCAGTGAGACTCTTCTAGTCCTTTGTAGAGAGCTGGTAGATATTGCAGGAACTGTGCAAGAGGGAATAAGGTGCAAAGAATGAGTCTGAAACAGTCTCCACGGTAGGAATTCCTTGTGAGGCATTGACTCAGCTGTCATGGTGAGCTGTTTCTCTCCCATCCTGTGACTGCAGTACTTGCCCTTCCTGCTCAGCAAACTGTTAGCATAGTAAGAGGTATTGAGTGTGAGTAGGATCAGGACTGCTGCTCACAGACCTAGGTGTAGTTCTTAGATTGCAGCGTGTCTCTAGAAGTCGTCACCTGTCTTTGAGCAGACTCATTCTTGAGATTAAGACTTCCTGAAAGAAGAGGAAGGGTGTTGCTGTTAATGCTGGTTTTGTAGTTCTTCACATCTGTGTGTATAGGATTGCATCTCCTATCAGTATTTGTCCTGTCCCACTTACTAGGATCCTAGTGCTGAAGCAGAACGGCTATGAGGTGCATAGTCTTGCAGCTATCCCTCATGCCACTGTTTGTGACTTGAGTGCCTGAAACGTTGTTGAAGTCTTCTCAGTTACTTGTTTCCTGCCCAGCCTCTAGGAACTGGGGAAACTAGCAGCCAGCAGTAGATAAAATAAGGCATGTTTACCAATGGCAAGGTCTGAGATCTGTGTTTTGTTTACCACTGCAAGGAATATCTAATGCCTTCTGTCTGTGTTTCTAAAACTGAAAGCATGATAGGAATGTGTAAAATCTTAGCAAGCTGGAGACAAAGCTAGAAATTAATCCCAGTAGTTGAAAAATAACATTGGGTATGGTGGAGGGTTCATGTGGCCTGATGAACTTGCAGTATTTTAAACTGGTCAGACTTATCTACTAGTTATCGTCTGGATTATAACCCAGCTGCCTCTGTGTCTCACTAACATGGGAACCATGCTGGGCTTTCAGTATTCATATAGAGGTTCTTGAAGCTTGTTTGGTTCCACTGATGAGGTGGCTGTGTGCCACCAAGCTGACAGCACTGGCTGTGTGATCCAGGCTGTATGGGCACCATACCATGTTTCAGTTGTATAAGGTTTGTGTAGCTTGCTTTGGCAGGTCTCCATCAAGGATGTTCTTGTAGAGGCATGGCAACATGGAAGCTACACTGGTAAAGCTAAAATGCTTTGTGTAGGCAAGGCCCTTAGTCAAGACACATGGCTTACTGCCTAGTGTCTCCCAGCAGCCAGTGAATGTGCTCAGCTCTCCTCCCACATCCTGAGATTGTCTCCCCCAGGGCAGAATAGGGGAAGTTGAGCTTGCTTTAATAAAGGGGGAGGGGTGTTAAAGCAAGCATGCCTGCTCTTGTAACAGCCTTATCCCTGGGGAGGATTGGAGTTAGCTGGGAACTACATGAAAACCCGAGGGATTTGGAGTGTTGCTTCCTCCTAGGAGGTAGGGGCGCATCAATATTCATACCTGAGTGGCAGTGTAACTTGAGCCTACAAAAGGAGGGTAAGTGAAATCTTCAGGCTCATGCTTTCAGTCTGTTGGGGCTCCTAAGTGTCTTCTCATTCCTGGGAGAAAGATATCCTGTAGGGTAAGGAACCTTTGCCTTCTGGAGGAAGTCTGGGTGAGATGGACTCAGAAACTTCCTGACTGAGGAACATCCAGCTCTGAGGGAAGCTTTCTATATGGCTTTCTCACGGGGCTGTTTTTGTACAGCATGAAAACTGCTGCTTCAGCACTTTGTTTTTCTGAGTGTCCTGGACTTGGTGCTATGTGCTTTAGCACATTGCTGCTTTTGAGGCCTTCCTGTACAGTTGCAACCTCAAAATACCTGCTGCTGGCTGTGAAGATGATGGTGTTTGTCCTCTAGCTGATGATGAGCAAAGCGAGCTATTGAGGATGGCTATCCAGCATATCTACACTTGTATTGCAGGTGTTGTACATCCCTTCCTCAGGCTCAGGGCATTTCTCAGCTGGGAGAGCTTGCTTATACTGCTGTAATCTTATAATGAGCAGCAGAGCAGGTAAAGTAATGTTTGTGTAGATGTTGAGATGTGACCTCCAGACCTTTCCTACTGCTCTTAAGCATGCAGGTGGTCTGACTAAACATGCAGAGACACATTTACCTTTGTACTGTAAGCAAATGAACTCGTGCTTGCTTAGCTCCCATCTCTGACCATGTAATCAGATCAAAACAGTGCCTCCTCCAGAGCAGGGGGCTGTGGTGATACCTAAACCATGTTTAGGGTTCTGTTTCTGGGCTGTGGAGGTGGAGGCAGGTTCTACCTTGTTTAGACACTTACTGAGCAGTCACAACTTGGTGGCAGCTCCAGAGTAAGAAACTTGTTCAGTTCTCCCAGCTAATGCTCCAGGGTTGTGCAGGCACAAAACAACTCTGATCTGGACGAGTGCCGGGAGGTGTAACAGGGCTGTGAATCAGTGAGGCTTGGCCTGGAGAACTTGGCTTTGAAAGCTTGGGCTTTGAGCCTGACTAATCATGTGCATCAGTGCCTCTCAGGAATGCTCTGCTTTCCAAATCTGTGCTTGCTGCACTAACAGAGCCCCAGCTGAGCTGGGACCTCAGGGAGAGCTGACCCCTTCTCATGTGCAAGTCCTGTGATTCCACTGCACTCCTACCAGGCACTGGCACCATTGCTCCTGCCTTCCCTCTGTCCTGGAGCTGGCCGAGCTGGCAGTTGGGGTGTCCTCTTTGGAATTACCAGAGCTCTCATGTGTGGCTGGAGGAGTGTGCACAGGTCTGGCATCACACCATCCAGCAGCGAGCTCTTGGACCAGCTCATCTGGCTGCTAGCACCACCTCATACCAGTTGCTTGTGCTGAAGCAGCTGGTTGCACTAAGCTCCATGCTGCATTGCTGAGCTGTGGCCGGCTGCTTCAGCTTGGTTTTGGAGCAGCTGTGCTGAAGGCTGCAGCTCCACCCTCAAAACAGGGTGGGAGTTTGCTGCAGCCAGCCCTAGTCAAAAAGCTGATTCCCCTGGGATCCTGAAACATGTTTTAATATTCTGTTTTGATCTGAGCTGTGGTCAGTGTGCTAGGAAGCATGCAAAGCTCTAGGCTTTCTTCAGAAAGGGGAAGCTTTTGCATTCTGATTCCTTGGTAGGTTAGAAGATGCTGAACTGCATACCTACACTTCACAAGTTGTGATACCTTTTGTGTAAAATGCTGTATCAAATAGTAACCTGTAGTTGAGACTCTGTTCCAAGTTGAGTAGCAATTGCTGCTTCACAGGGCTGGGAAAGGTACCAACTGGACAGAAGCTGGCTCTTGACAGAGCTGCAGTAAGCAGCAGGCAGCCTAGCTGCTACTGCTCCTGAGCAGGGAACAATGAGCTGTGAGCTCTTGGCTGGGTACCAGCAGGAGGGAATATGTTGGTTGCAGCAGGAACACAAATGTGTGGGGAAGAAGGAGGTGGAAACCAGTTTTGAGCTGCTGCTGTATCAGTAGCATCTCAAATGTACTCTTCTGTGTAACTGTCACAGAAATATCTTGCCAGCTGCCTTTGGTGTGGGCTTTGCTTTAGCTGGTTGCTTTGCTGTGGTGGATTGGTGAAGCCTGGAAGCATTTCTGAGTGTACTGTGGTAGCCCACTGATCTTGTTCCATTGGAGTCTGTCATCCAGGAAGGTAACCCATGTAAAGCGCAGTTTTCTCAAGCTCTCTACCTGTGTGACACCTTGCTGCTTAGGCACAAAGCCAGCACAATTCTTCTCTAGATGTGAAACTATCCTATATGGGAAGTGCTCAGACAGCTGGAGAGCCTGAGCTATTGGTTAGATCTGTCATGGGAGGAGAGCAGGTTACCAGCTCCTGTCATTGCAAGGCTCAGCTTGCTAGCAGAACTTGATGTGCTTTTGCAGCTATCCTCAGTGTGGGACTTCTCCATTCATAGAGAGTTCAAGTTTGGTGAGGGAAAACACACCAGCTTAGGTGCTGTCCCACAAGTTAGATCTTCTTCTGGCTCCTTGCAGACAGCTTAGCATCTCTTAATCCATGTTCATACAAAAGTAACAGTCTCTGACTGTCCTCTTAGCAGCTTTCAGCCTTATTTCCAGCTGAAAGGACAGAGCTGTGGCTCTGGAGAATGCATTAAATGTTAGAGGCTGATTTCCACTTGTCTCAGATAAGCAGTCATGTTGAATTGCTCGTGCTGGCACCTGTAGCTTTACATTAGCAGGCACCTTATTCATGTTCTGCATGAGCAGGTAGATGGAACCGAGCTGTTACAGAACTGTGTTGATAGGATGTGCTCAGCTCCTGCTTGAGGCCCTGCTGCAAGTGGAGACTACTGACATGTCAAGACAGACTTTCTGGACCACCTGAGCTCTCTACAAGCAGAATTGCGGTCCTGGTCAACTAACTGCAATCACAGACTATGTACCTTACCAAAATATGAGGCCTTTCATTGTCTTTGCTTAAAAGGTCACAGCTGAGTTCATTGTGAGCATGGGACAGCTGATACAAGCCAGTCTCCTGTTTGGTCATGTAAGAACAGGATAAACATCCAGTGAACCTCTCACTTCAGTGGCTGAAGGTCCAAGCAGATGTCACCTCCTGTAGTGCCAAACATCCTTGGAAACTTTCTGGTTCAGGGAAGAAACGGGTTCAGTCTGAGCTGGTTCTGAATCATTTTTCCAGCTTCAGTCTCCTTGAAGAAATGCAGAACCCTTCAGAACGGGAATAAAAATAACTCTTTGGCTATGGAGGCTTAATGCTCTGCAACCTCCCCCACATGAGAAGAGGGAGCATTTCTGTGCCGGAAATGTATGTAGCTGCTTTTCAGGACAGTTATTTTTCTGAATTCCAGGATAAAGGTTTTTTTTGCAGAAGGCTTTTCTAATTCTCACATGGTTGTTCCTCTGCTCAGGCTGTGGCGAGCCCATCTCTTAATGGGGTACCTTCTCGTGGAATGCCTGCTTACTCTTGCCCTGTCTGCAGGACTGGATGTAAAACTGTATTCTTAAGTATTGTGGTGAGTTTGTCTGCTTGGTGTTTGCTCACCAACAGCTTTGTGCCTTGTCTGTGCAGTGTTAAATGTCCCTGCCAAAGTACAGGGAAAAGAAGTGGGCTCCAACGATGTTGATTCAGCATTGTGCTACCTTCTAGTGGAGGGTGCAGGTGGCAGGCTGCTAGATGAAGGAGCAGATGGCTCCTTATCAAATGGCCCTGTTCACCTCGCTTCTGCTTGGGGCTGTTTTGCTGTTTGGTTAAGACCATGATTTGAGCTGTTTAATAGTGAAGGTGCAGTGATACAAACTGCTCCAGTGGCTTATTGGCAGGCTTAAAACCAACATGCTGGTATCTTCCATAAAGCTGGAAGCCTGGCTATTTCTATACACAAACTGTTCCTGAGCAATTTAACAGGGTGTTTCTATCACAAGGCCTGCTTCTGTCTGAGTGTAACTAATATAAGAGGTCTGATGGGTTGCTAGTGTGAGCTCCTACTGTTCTTTGCTTGCACCAACCTAATTAATATTGAAGTGCCTGTACTGTCACCTGACACATGAATGTCTCTAAGGAATCCTTAACCATCCATTTCTACTTGAGTTAAAACAGCTGTCTTAATATAGCAAATGAAAGGACAATTGTAATGTGCTTTGAAGCGACAAGGGAAGTCTAATTAGATTTGGCACAGGCTTTCTTTGCTCTTGCATCTAGGCAATTGTGTTACAGAGCTTCATCAGACAATTCCCGAGTCTTCTGTTTGGTCAGCTAAGTCAGCAACATGTGTGGATCTGTTGTGAGGATTCTCCCTTACTCCTCTTGCAGGCCAGTCTTACACAGGTGGTAATATTCATGACAGTGAATGTGCTGTTTTAGGCTGAATCTCTTGGGAGTCAACACTCTGGTAATGGCCTGCTTTCTTACAGGGATAGGCATTAAAAATTGAGTGGACAGACTTTGCTCTGCTCTCTGAGAAGGTGCTGCATCATTCCTCTGGCACCAGCAAGGCCAGGAGAGAGGAAGATGCTGACTGGTCTCCCAGCTGATGGAGCTTTGCTGGTTCCTAAACAAGGCAAGATGGGTGTGCTGGTAGGCTGCGTTATCATCAGTTGTGCAGGTGACCTCCCTACTGGAGACCTGGCACAGTGTAACACAAAACTGTTGTCTTGAAGCAGGTCTTAATGTTTCGCTTCAGGACTTCTCTGAAAGTGGAAGTGTTTGTTCAGAAATGCTCCTGGGACTGGATGGGAGCCCTGTGTGAGCTCACACACTGCCATCTTAAGGGCTTCTGTGACTCTTGCAGGATGCTGCTCTAGAATAACCACACAGAATCACAGAATGACCCGGGTTGGAAGGGACCTCAAGGATCATGTAGTTCCAACCCCCCTGCCTGGCAGGGCCACCAAACATACGCCTTTACTAGATCAGGTTGCCCAGAGCCCCGTCCAACCTGGTCTTGAACACCTCCAAGGACGGGGCATCCACAGCCTCCCTGGGCAGCCTGTTCCAGGACCTAACCACTCTCCTAGTAAAGAACTTCCCCTAACATCCAACCTAAATCTTCCCTCTTTTAACTTAAAACCATTTCCCCTAGTCCTGCTATTATCAGCCCTTTCGAAGAGTTTGCTCCCCTCCTGGGAGTAAGTTCCCTTCAGGTATTGAAAGGCTGCAATGAGGTCACCCTGCAACCTTCTCTTCTCCAGGCTGAACAAACCCAACTCCCTCAGCCTGTCCTCATAGGGGAGGTGCTCCAGCCCCCTGATCATCTTCGTGGCCCTCCTCTGGACCCTTTCCAAAATCTCCATATCTTTTTTGTACTGAGGGCCCCACACCTGGACACAGTACTCCAGATGGGGCCTCACAAGAGCAGAGTAGAGAGGGACAATCACCTCCCTATCCCTGCTGACCACCCCTCTCCTGATGGAGCCCAGGATCCCATTTGCCTTCCGGGCTGCCAGAGCGCACTGCTGGCTCATGTTAAGTTTCTCATCCATCAGGACCCCTAGGTCTTTCTCTGCCGAGCTGCTCTCAAGGACAACTCCTCCCAGCCTGTACAAGTGCCTGGGGTTCTTCCGGCCCAAGTGCAAAACCTTGCACTTTGCCGTGTTGAACCTCATTAGGTTCACCCGAGCCCAGCTTTCCAGCCTGTCAAGGTCCCTCTGAATGGCATCCATTCCCTCCACCGTATCGACTGCACCACTCAGCTTGGTGTCATCAGCAAACTTGCTGAGGGTGCACTCCATTCCCTCATCGATGTCATTAATAAAGATGTTAAAGAGCGCCGGTCACACCAAATATCATAAAGTTACATGCATATTACAGAATGGTCTCAGCCTTAGATAGCACTAATTTTGTGTGTGTGTGTGTGTGTGTGTGTGTGTGTGTTCAGAACTGCGGTAGTGCCTGACCTTGGTTTGCTTGTACTGAAAGTCTGGGAGAACCTTGTGGAAGCTACATCTCAGCTCGGCCTAGTGATGTCATGCTTCTTGCAGGTGTAACCAGAAATAATCCTAATGTGAACTAACTGCCTAATGGATATACAAACCTGCTTCACCTGTCAACAGAAGCTGCATTCTTGTTCTCCTGTAGTTTGTTTTTTTTAGTAGCAGAGTTCATCAGAAATGAGATCTAAATAGCTTAGGACGTGTATGTCATTATGTTCCTGGAGTAGTTTAAGCCTTTGGCTTCTTTTATTAGAGACCCCAGTTAGGATACTAGGGCATCTTCAATCTCTTTGAGCCTTTAAGATCTCCCTAGGACAAGTCACACCTCTGTTTGGCACAAATAGCAGCTTTAAAGCTGGTGCTGCTGCTGGATACCTGCTCAGCCATGCAGAATGTGATAAGGATCAGGGAAATGGTAAAGTAGTGCTACAGAGATCAACCTGATCTTAAACTAGTGGGCCTTCCTTCTGTGGGAAGGCTCTGGGGGATTAAATGCTTTCTTCAAAACCTGAGATAAGGTCTGCTCTCCAATGGCAGTCTTCTCTGAGAATGGCAAGAAGCAACTCTGGTGTTTCATCCTGTGTGTGAAGAGATGGTTGTTAAGAGGGCTTGGTCCATCTGCTGACTAGGCTTCAAAGCAGCATCGATGAGGAGTAGCAGAAGGGGTGAGAAGCTCTGAGCAGCGACCTCTGCTGAGGGACGGTGGAGCTGGAGCTCCTCACTGCTTTGTGACCCAAACCAAACACTGAGTGGAGGCAGCTCCTGCTGTGCTGTTGCTCACATCTGTTGCATCACTTGGGGTGGAAGTGGGGTGCCTCACCTGACTAGCATTAGGGAAACAGTAATGGCCCTCCACTCTGATGGGGTAGCAAGTAAGCTATGAGAAGAAGGCTGGGCTGGGTTTGATTCATGCTTCCTGTGGCTGTTCAGTGAGCTACTTTCCAGCTGATGAGACCTAATGGAGCAGCATTGCCTCATTTCATTGTGGACTTCAGAAGACCATGTTGAATTTGGGCACGAGGGGTCCAGTCTGCTAGTGCTGTAACAGGGTGCTGTAAATCCCTTCCTGAGCATGAGAGCTAATGCCAGCTTGTCTAAAGCTGCTTTGAATACCAGGAGGCAGTGAGCTTGTAGCAGCTGATGGCAAACGATACTAAAAACACTGGGAGGAAAATAGAAGCAGTACATGCTGTGTTCTGACACAGTCGCTTCAGGGTGAGTTGTTTTCCCTCAATCCTAAGGAAAGCGGGTGACTGTCACGCTAGACCTGAACCTATACAGCTGTTTTTGATGACAGTTCACCATACATAGCTGTCTCTAGGCTGTTTCAAGGCTCTGCTTACGTTTCTTACTCCATCTGGGCCAACTGTGCTGTGCAAGTCCGTGGCTTGACTAGCATTAACATTGCTTTAGCTACGTGCTCAGAAAACATAGGAAGTGCAATTTGCACAAGAGTTTACATGGATTGTTCTGTCTGCTGCTGTTCATGGGATGAGCTGAAGTGTGGATTTTGGCCTGAGCAGAAGGCAGACTGGATATTGGGGTTGATTGATGGCATTCAGTTGACTGATAGTCAGCTGGGTCCTTGAGCAAGGTAACCAGAGAGGAGAGATGTTAACAACAGGAGTAACTGTCCCATACAGGCTCTGTGGTATCTACTGACAACCATCTAAGGACAGCGTGAACTCTTTGGATGGGATGTGGCTGTTTACTCAACAGCCTTTGGCTGTTACTGTCTGAGCAGTGTTTCACATCAATGTGTCACTAGATACATGAGGTGGGTGCAGTCCAAAGTGCACCACTTCCTCCACCAGCAGCAGGACAGCTTCTTCAGCTTATGCAACGTTCCTCGATGGTACGGTCTAAGACTGCCCTTCTTTCACTGCTCAAAGCCTGATGATAAAGGCTTTTTGCAGTTAGACTCTGCATCTGGAAAGAGGCATCTGCAGCTCAGAGGCTGTTCCTTCCTGTAGCAGCAGGATGAAGTGGGTAGCAGTGATCTTGCAGCCTGGGCTGTTGCCTATCCCAGGGAACGCGTAGGACCAAGCTGCTCAGAAGAGGCATGTATTCATGCTGTTGTCAGAGTGAAGGCCTCCTTAGCTGTGAAAGTCAGGAATAGCTCCTGAAGAGTAGGAGTTGTGTAGTAGAATGAATGCACGTCGGTGTGGTAGAATTAGAGTTCTAGGGTAGTCAAGTCCCTGTTTAAGGGATTAGTACATGAAGCCTGGTCAAAGATTTTCTGAATTCAATGTAGTGCATCTATAACTGTCTTCTGGCTTGTTTAGCAGCAGAGAGCCTGCAGGAGCTGCTTGGGGAGAGCCAAGAAGCTCATAGACCAGGTCAGTACCAGACTGGGGTCTGTGATCTGATGGAGCCTGAGCAACAAAGATTTTTTGGTCTTATTTATTTCCCTGATGTAAGGAGAGGGGCCTCACAGTAGGGAACATTGTTTTGGGACCTTCCTCCATTGCTGACCTCAGGGCTTCTTACTTGCTCTTTCTGTGCTGAAGTGTATTCGGAAATGTGTTTGGAGCTGTTCTAGCTGATACAGTTGCAGCTTCACAGATCTGGAGGAGATCTGGGACCAAGTAACAGTGTAGATCTCTGGAGCCCAACTCTCACTCTTGCTGATGGAATGAACTATTGGTGGCACTCTTACAGCCACACACCTACGAAGAGTGGCTGGATGCAACTCATGGTCTGGCAGCAACAATGTTACAAGGCTTGTTACTGTAGTCCTACTCCACCTTCTGGGAAGTTGAGGTGGCAGTAGCTAGCTTCCTATCTCCAGAAAGACCTTGTAGTCTGGCACTAGCTGGCACTGTAATGCAGCATTTTAGCTGTCTTGTGGGCATACACTTGGTTACTGCTTCAGTTCAAGGCTGCACTGGAAGTCTGGCCTCAGGACTGCCAGGCTCTTCCAGTTGCTGGTTCTTTGCTAGCAGTCTGGCTCCTCAGACTCCAAGCTTACTGCTTTCTGCCTTAAGGAATATCCTGCTGATGGAGTCTCATGATATTATTTCTCTTCCTTTCTAGTTTAAAAGATGACTTCTAGGAAGAAAGTGTTACTGAAAGTCATCATCCTTGGAGACTCTGGGTAAGTGGGGGGAGCCTTTAAGCTGCCAATCTTATCTGGCTGGAGCGGTGCTGTGATCAGTGGGAGTCTGGATGCACAGCAGGAAGTTGGCACTGCTGGGAGATTTCTTCAGCCCTGGGTATTGTATCAGATTATCCTACAGCTTGAAGTCCCCACAGTTTAGTATCTTGAAGACGTTCTGTAATATTAAACAGGGAAATGAAGTGGGTTGACCAAACTGGATAGCCTCTCTGTATGGAGGTTAAGTTTGAAGGTGAAATAAGCATTTCAAATAAAACAAAAGCCAGAAAGTAATAAGCATTTTTGTGACTTTTTAGAACTCTGCCTCTGTCAGAGCTAAAGCTTGTGTTGAGCCACCTGCTTAGTTTCTGACTTATCTGCTTGGAGCCTTTCCCTTGAAGTAAGGCTTTACTGCTCTGCTCTCTTGAGCAAGGAGCCTGCTCCACTGTTCCAGGTTAGGTGTTTGCTAAGCAGGCTGCAACCTGACTCCCATGAGTTGCACTTATTTATACTGCTGTGCCCAGCAAGCTGTTGATCAGGAGTGCTTCTCAGCCTTGAAGGGTGTACGTGAACCCTCTGAGCTGTTTCTCTGAGGAGGCTCTCTGCCTCTGAGCCCCTGTCAGGTGTGTATGCTGCTGTGCTGACATGGCCTTGTTCCTCCAACTGAAGAGACTAAAGATGACTGGTTTTGCTGGGGCACTTAATCTTGCAAAGCTCCCTTATGATCACTATGTGATGTGTACTCCTTACCGAAGATCAGATTACTGATGGTGAAAGATAGTTTCTCAAGACCTTAAGCCTTCATATTCTTATGCAGCTAATGCTTTTACTCAGCGTGTTGCCTCAGCACCTATTGCTGTGAGAGTCCCTTCTTGAAGAAGTGGGTGTTTTCCCTGATTTTTTTTCCCCTCTTGAACAGGAGGTTATGGCAGAAAGTAAATAGCAGTGAAATATTTTGAGTGGTGAATTCAAACATAGTTGTAAAAGCAACCTACATTGTCTTTTTTCTTTCTGTACAGGGTGGGGAAGACATCACTCATGAACCAGTATGTGAACAAGAAATTTAGTAACCAGTACAAGGCTACGATAGGTGCAGACTTCCTGACGAAAGAGGTCATGGTGGATGACAGGCTAGTGACAATGCAGGTAAGAGTGACTCTGGCTGGGAGGGTGTCTAGACCATGCTTGTGAGGAAGCATCTGTTCAGTGTAGTTCAGAGCAGTGCAGGGGCTGGTGTACTGGATGTGAATCCTGCTTGTGTGAAATTGCTCTTGGCCGTAGCTGCTGCTGGGCTTCTTTCACAAAATCTGGATGTGGGCTGAATGAGGAAAAGCAGAGATCAGTTTGTCTGGGCTCAGCTAGTGGCAGCTTTGCCAATGCCCAATTCAAAACAAACAGCAACAAACTCTTGGTGGAAAGATGCTCTTCCTTAGTGCTCAGGAGCTGAAAAGGGCTGGAAAAGGACTCTTAATCTGATCGTATTGTGCTGCCCTTACTCTTGTGGGTACAGTGCCACGTAACCTGCCAGTCTGCTTGTGTGTCATCTTGTGCTTTTGTCTCCATGGTGAGACTGACAGCAAGTCAGTGAAAACCCTGCTGTAGCCAGTAGAGGGGAGTTTGAACTGTCCCAGTGTATCCAAGTGCTGCAGGCAGGCTGCCATCTGATCCTAATGGCAGGTCTTGCTTGCTTAGAACAATGATCCATAGCTTGCCCAGGCTGGATACAGCAGTGGTGAACTCCATCTTTTGGAAGATGTTTCTGGTCTGTGAAACCTAGTTCCTATGGAAAAATATCCTGAACCTTCTGATGTTGCTTTTGTCTTGATAGCTGGGGCTTATAGACACCTAGTGGAGAGTCTTTGAAATAGACACTCCACAACCAGAGTGTTTGTCTTAGATCAGAGCTGGCTTATTTGCCCTGTCTTTTGTTGCAGATATGGGATACAGCAGGCCAAGAACGATTCCAGTCTCTGGGAGTTGCCTTCTATAGGGGAGCAGACTGCTGTGTGCTGGTGTTTGACGTCACAGCCCCTAACACGTTCAAAACCCTCGACAGCTGGAGGGATGAGTTTCTCATTCAGGCCAGTCCAAGGGATCCTGAGAACTTTCCCTTTGTTGTCCTGGGAAACAAGATCGACCTAGAAAACAGACAAGTGAGTATTAAATAAGCCTGTGGAGAACATGCTCAGCCTTACCTATGCTGCTAGAGCTGGGACTGCTGAGAACAGCTCTGTATCAAGGCTATAGTTTTAGTGAGGCTAGAATTGTGCAGTCTTAGCTCAAGTTGACTGCAGAGGTCTCAGGCCTTGACTTGGAAACAAGTCCTCTTTCCTCCTAGCTGGAGGTGGCAATGCTGCTTATCTGTCTTCCCAGGTCACCACAAAACGGGCACAAGCCTGGTGCTACAGTAAAAACAACATCCCCTACTTTGAAACCAGTGCCAAGGAGGCCATTAACGTGGAACAAGCTTTCCAGACGATTGCACGAAATGCACTTAAACAGGTATGAAACATGTTTAGAACATGTGTATGATGGGGTTGGCTGGTGCCCTCTGCTGGTGCTGGTCCCCTCTGCTGGGCTCAGCCAGTGCAGGGAGCTGGGGAGGTTTGGGCTTCTCCAGCAGCTTTCCACGGCTGAGAATGGCTGTTTGTGTGCTGAGAGCTGCGTAGAGAGCTGTGGCACTAACTCTTTCTTCCCTCCCGCTAGGAAACCGAAGTGGAGCTTTACAACGAATTCCCTGAACCCATCAAACTAGACAAGAATGACCGAGTGAAGGCTTCTGCAGAGAGCTGCAGCTGCTGAGGGAAGAGGGAGGGGTTGAGCACAGTCCTTCACAAACAAATATCACACTTAGGCCTTCAAACACACACAGCCCCTCTTCTGTGGTTTAAAAACAAAAGTAAAAAGAATTCCATCTCCAGCTGCCAAAATCCACCCATCTCCCATGAGCATCTGAGAGCCCGGCACTTCAGAGCTCACATCCCCCCCCCCCTGCACAATCCACATCACACTTCATGGTAACAGACCTTTCTCTTAGTTTAAAATGGAAATTCTTCTGTATGTTTGGAACTGAATCTAATTCCAGGTGTCCAATGGAGAGAAACTGTTTACAGGTAAATCTGTGTAACAAGTTACATACATTTTTAACTGTCTTGTGTTTTCCCCTGTGAAGGCTGCAACTGGAAAGGCTGATTACCCATAGTTCATTGCAAGCTCAGCACTCAGTCTAACTAGGTTGAGTTTTGTATGTATCTCTGTTAATGCTTGTTACTTTTAACTAATCAGATCTTTTTACAGTATCCATGTATTATGTAATGCTTCTTTAGGAGAAATCTTATAGTACATGTTAATATATGCAACCAATTAAAAATGTATAAATTAGTGTAAAATTCCTGGATTACATGTTCAAGTACTGAAACACAGATTGTGTAGAGAGTGAGGAGGACACTTGTGAACTGTGGTGTGCTAGAGACACAGAGTCCAGATAGAGGCAGTATTCTGTACAGTAGAGATGAACTATGTAAGTCGTCTTGTTCTGAGGCCAAAAGGCTTCATCTTCTGGAAAATCTGTCTGGCTACCTTGTATCTAAATTCTCAGATTTGCATAACAGCATTGACATGACATGCACACTGGATTATTGGGTTTAAAATTAAATACAGCTATGAAACGACCTCACTGTTCACCTCCCCTCCTGCTTAACTCCTAATGGCCCGGAGCGAGTATGAGAAGGAGCCGGAGCTGGGCTGCTCCGGTGGCTCTTTGTGCTGTGGAAGGAGCTCCTCTCCCACCTGGGTTGGGGTAGCTGTTTCTGAATGGTTGAACCCGGACTATGGATCTTCCCTTTCTTCTTACTGACTGCTAATCTGGATTTTTTGGTATGGGAGAAACTTGGCAATCTAAGTCCCTTTTCTCTTTCTTCCTGGTATTTGTTCTTGCGTTTGTAGCTTGCTTAAATGGAGCCCTTCTACCTGTTTTCCAGAGGTCTACATTCTAGTACGTAGGCTGAGCTCTTATGTAAAGAGACAAACATGATGCCAATAAACTAAACGAGAACGAACTTCCCTGTTTACTTCTGTTTCTGACTCTGTTTTTCCTTCACTAACAAGCTTTCTTCTTCCTGCTTTCTCACCTTTCCACTGAGCTGGTTCCTACTCATTTGTGCTGCCCATACTGTAAAGTTGTTCCCTTAAAAGGGGCTGGGCAGGTGTTATTTAGTTGGGTGACCCCAGAGAGTTGAGTAGGGCAGCTCTTGCTGTTCACACTCCTGACCAAGGGCATCTTAGGTGGAGCAGAGCTTCTCTGCCTGGTCCAGTCTGCTCAACTGAGGCCTGTAGTTCCTGGGTGCTGGCCATGACTCTTGCTCTTGTTATACCTCTGCTTGCACTCAGGGCTGCTTCCCTCACTTCTGTGCCTCCAGCAACCCAGAAAGCAAATAGAAATGAGGCCAGTTATTTCAAGGGACTTCTAACATCCTTTGTGCTCTGTATCCTACTTTATGCCTTTATCCTCGTGCAGCTTTCTCTTGCATGACTAGCTTTTGCTGTCCACGTCCATTTCAAGCAACTGCTCTCCAATAGCCCCACGTCCTGGCGGAGCTGCTTTCTTATCTGCATCTTTTTGAAGAATTCCAGCCTTCTTTGCCATTGAGAGCATCACCTCAAGCTTATGCAGGATGATGCTGGCTGGGCTGATTGTGGGGCCCATTGTGTTAAGGGGAAGCATCAGCCCTGTCCCCATGCACCTGCAGCCCCCAACGGCCCCAACCACAGCAGCCAGCTGTGCACACAGCTTAGCTGCACCTGGGGAAATGAGGGCACATGAAACTGCTCCTGGCTGCCTGGAGTACATGGAAATGTGTTTATCTAAATGTTTGTGTGCTTGACGTACATAGATGCGATCTACACAAACTTAGCATGCATATATATTGTGTGGGTTAAAATATATGCATGTACACACAGGGTTTTGTGTACTTAGACATAAAGCAAAAGGTGGAGGGCACTCAAAGAAGCCCGCAGGTCCCTATGTGTGTTAGAGGTGCCTGTTTATGTGCAGAGCTAGATAGATGCATACATGTTTATGGGCTTGTTTGCACATGTATCAGGTATGTATGCACGCATGGCTGGGTGGTGTTAGAGTGAAGATATGGACACATGCAGAAGCAGTTATATCTGTAAGCAGAGGGGTTATAGGGATAGCTGTGGTTGTGTCAAGTTTTTCCCCTCTCAGGAGTACTCTATAAGCCATATGCATGTATGTGTATGGGGGGCACGTTGCTCTTGTTTTATGTACATATGTACACCTGTGTGTGAACAGCTGTCTGTATGTGTGTGTGGTTAGCTGTCGTGTGTGTCAACAGCTTTACACACATCAGTAGTATGAAAGCACAATGTATTAAGATGGTGCACAGAGGGGAAATACAATGTGGGCAGATGGCTGTGGATGGATGTCAGCCTGACTACAGCCCAGATATTTGTCTGTGTGACCACTATGGGTGTATGTATGCATGTGTGCTGTGTTTATGTGCATAACAAGAGGCATGGAGAAAGCAGGGGTTGGGATGGGGGGGAAGAGGCAGGCAGTCTTCCGCCAGGCTCCGTGCAGCTACACTGTATTTAAATGTTTCCTATTCTGATACATTTGTATTCCTGTTCTCTCCCATCTCTTAGGGGCTCCGCAGAGTTCACAGGGATGCCCCCAGGTCACCTTTGTGTCTGCGTGTTCCCCCCCCTCACTCACGGCAATCTGCCCACCACACCCGGCCCCACTGAGGGCTGATCCCGACCCCAACTCATCGCAGCAGTGCCCCGGGGGCTGTAGGGCCGCGATCGCCACCCCAAGCAGGGGCTGTGCGTCCATCCCGGTGCTGTGCCTCCAATAGGGGGGGGTCTCCCCACGAGGAGGCCTCAGGCGGGGACTGTGCCCGGCCAGGGGGAGGCAGGGTGCGGGAAGCTCGGGCTGGCGGCACGGGGCGAGGGCGGGGAAATGGCGGAGCGTGGCCGGGGGAGGCGGAGGTGGCGCCGAGGTGGTGCGGGATCGGGGCGCGTGGGCAGGGGCGGACTGCGGGCGCGTGTGTGCATGCGGGGCGCGCACACGTGTGTGGGCGTTGGGGTGCGGCACAGCCCCGCGTGGGCTCCCAGAGGCAAGTGTGTTCTCCCCGCGCACTCACAGCTCCTGGCCCGACTGCGCTGGGGGCACACGGACCCCGCCCCGCGCTTCCCCAGGAGTTGCAGCAGAGGGCCCCCCTCTCAGGCCCGGCCCTACGGGCTCTTCACTCTCCGCTCTCGCCACCCCGAACTTCAGCTTGCAGCCGGAATTTGCCGGGGGTTGTATTACGGGGGGTCCGTAGCACCGCTGCTGGCCCCCGTCCCCTCGCCCTTCGCGCCGACGTTCACCCCTCTGGGGGCCCCGTCCGGGCGGCAGCGCGGTGGGGGGCGGCAGGGAGGCGGCCCCCTTCGCCTGGGCGGGGACCCCCGGCGTCGACTCGGCGGCTCCGCGCTGCAGCCGGCGGCCGCGGGAGGGCGTTCCCTGTGTTAGTTCCCCGCGGGAACCAGGGCCCAGCGCATCCCCTACCGCCCCCCGCCGCCCCCTTTCGCTCCCCGCTCGCGGCGGCCCCTCTCTAGAGGCGGACGGCGACGGAGGGGCGGCGCGGGGGGGCTGCCGCAGGGTCCCAGCCTCCGTCGCACCTAGTACCCCCCTCCTCTTTCCCATCGCCGCGCCGGGCGCGCCCCCCTAATCTCGGCGGAGGGGGGCGGGGGGGGCCGCGGGGGCGGCGGCGTGTGGGGAGGCGGCGGAGCGGGGGGCGCGGCGCGGGCGGAGCGGGGCGGGGGGCGCCGGCGGCGTCGCGGGAACCCCACGGAAGGGCCCCAAGAAGCACAAGTGGGAGCTGGCGGCGGACCAGGCTGTTGTTGTTCTCAACGCGGTCCGCCCCGCGCCCATATAAGGGAGGCGACTGCGCCCGCCCCCGCCAGAGCGCGGCGGCGGCGCGGAGCGGAGGGGAGCAGGAGAGCACCGCGCAGGGCCCGGGCCCCGCCACGCCGCGGCCGCTTGTGCCCGCCCGCCTCCCGCCTCCGTCCCGCGGCGCCGGCACCATGTCGGTGGAACTGGAAGAAGCCGATCTGCCCCTCACCGAGGCGGAGGAGGCGCCGATCGCCGCCGAGAAAAAAGGGGCCTCTAAGAAGGCGAAAGCCGGCGGCTCCTCGTTATCGCCGTCGAAGAAGAGAAAGAACAACAAGAAGAAGAACCAGCCGGGCAAGTACAGCCAGCTGGTGGTGGAGACCATCCGCAAGCTCGGCGAGCGCAACGGCTCCTCGCTGGCCAAGATCTACAACGAGGCCAAGAAGGTGGCGTGGTTCGACCAGCAGAACGGGCGCACGTACCTGAAGTACTCCATCAAGGCGCTGGTGCAGAACGACACGCTGCTGCAGGTCAAGGGCACCGGCGCTAACGGCTCCTTCAAGCTCAACAGGAAGAAACTGGAGGGCGGCGGGGACGGGGCCGCGGGCGGCGGCGCGCACAGAGCGCCCAGGAAGGCGGCGGCCGCCGCGTCCCGGCGGGCGGAGAAACCCGCGGGCAAGAGCCAGAAAACAGAGAAGAAATCGCACAAGAAAGGAGCGGGCGGCGCGGCGGCCAGGAAGGACAAAGCCAAGAAGGCCGCCAAGAAGGGAGCCGCGTCCCCCGGGGGCAAGAAGGTGAAGAAGTCCGCGAAGCCCAAGGCGCTCAAGGGCCGGAAGGCATGAGGGGGGGCGGCGCGGCGCGGGGGGGCGCTCCCCGCCCGGACTGGGGGGTGGCGGCGCGGGCTGCGCTGCGGGCGGACCCGGTGGGGGGGGCCCCTCTCTACGCCGTCCGCCGGGTCCCGCGAGCGGGGCCGCCTCGGCCCCCCACCCCCCTCGTCTCGCCTCGTTTTTCCTCCCCGTTCTCCACCCCCCCAACCCGGCCGCCTCTCTCCGATCTCTCCCTTTTGTTTTCGGCCGCGCCCCTCCCCGCTCACAGCCGGTTTCGGATCGCCCCCGGCCCCTCTCCCCGCCGCCTCGCGGGGCTTTTTCCCGCCCTGTTTCCATGGCAGCCGCTCGGCGCCCCCGCTGCCCCCGCGCCACGTGGGCCGGCTCTCACCGCCCCCCTCCTCGCCCCGCCCGCCCGGCGCTCCGGCCCTGCTCGCGGCCATTCGAAATGCCACGGCGCCCCCTATTGGCTCCCGACTCCCGTCGCCATGGCAACCGCCCATTAGGCGCCAATTGGCTCCCGCGGCGTTTGGCTCTCTTAAAGGGCCCGCGCTTCCGAGCGGCCCCCGGGGGTGGGGGTGGGTTGGGGGGGGCTCTCTGCCGCGCAGTCAGGTCGCGTCTTAATGGCCTTTGATTTTGATTTTCTTGTTTTTTTCTAACCGTTTCGGGGTTGGGTTTGGTTGGTTTTTTGTGGGTGGGAGGGTTTTTTTGTTTGTTTTTTTTGTTTTTGTTTTTTTTTCCCATTTGTCGTCGTTTCAAATAAATTGATAATAAACTCGGCGCGGTGCTGATGTGCTCCCTGCAGGGATTCCCCTGGCAGGAGGAGAGGCCCGGCCTGCAGCTGCCATTGGCAAAGCGCCTGGAGCAGCGATGGGCGGGGGGGGGGTGGGCTCAGCGCTGCAGCATCACCCCGAGGGCAGCCCGAGGCCTCCCGGGGCTCCATGACCTCCCCCCTCCCTGCCTGGCACCGCCGGGAGCATCTCCCCCGGGAGCTGTGGCTGGCGCTGTGTGCAGGCACCGATGGCTCCGTTGGCATCAGTGCAGCGTGAGCCGCTCCTCCATCGGCTGTGTCTATTTATAGCTCCCAGCAGGGACGTTGCCTAAAGCTCTGCCAGGGATCTGGGCCGTGTTGTTCCATTGGGCCCACTGGAGTTCAGCCCTGTGAGACACCTCCCAGTTTCTGCCGGCCCCCAGCACCTCAGACGGGTGGGCACGGGGCAGCAGGAGGGGGCAGCGGGTTCACACTGCGCCTCAAGGAGCTGCTGCTAAGGTATGAGGCCGGGATCCCCGGGGTGCCCAGTTTGTGATGGCTCCCTGCAGGGGAGCAGGTTGACCGGAGATGTGTCCATTCTGGGTGGCCACAGTTGCCCTCCAGGTCTGTATTCTGGGTCAGGTCAGGCACAGTCAGGCTGAGCTCGGCTCTCTGCCAGCCATCTCAGATGCTCGGCGCAGAGCTGCAGTTGTCTCCTCAGTCAATAGATGACACTGCAGGTTTCGGAGGAGCAGAGGGGATGCCATCACAGAGCTGGTTGGCCTCAGGCAGGAGCAGAGCCGTACTTGAGGCTCCTGCAGTTCCCTGGAGCAGGCTGTGTGCCAGCACAGGGGTGTCCCTGCTTCCTCCTGCTCCGCTGCCTGCAGCAGTGACCCTTAAAGCACCCTGCTGGGCAGACAAGAAGATAAACTTGCACTGCTGGCATTCCCGGGTGCAGTGCGGAGGCAAAGAGGAGTGGAGCCCAAGCTCAGACAGCAAAGGACAGAGGGAGGTGATGCTCTGTGCCCTGTCACTGTGCTGGCAGCCCTGGCGTCCTGCTGCCCAGGTTGGGACTGCCCGAGCTGTGGCATCTCTGTGCAGCTCCTCCAGTGCTGCCAGCCCTGAGGGCCGGGCTCCAGGGGCAAAGCCAAGGACTCCCAAGGGCAGGAGGCACCAACTTCAGCCTAAGAGAACCACAGCAAGGCCCAGCGCTGCGGTACGAAGGCAGAGAGCTTTTGCAGCAGAGAGGAGCTTCATCTCCATGTTCTTGCATCCATCTCCCCCTCAGACTGCAGTGTGCACAAGAGGAGGCAGTGGAGGAGTGAGCCCTGCATTACCCAGTTCACCTCACAGAGAAGCAGAGGCAGACCTTGAGGCTTGCATGACCTCAAAAGAAAGCTCCCCACAGTTGAGCCCAGCACCTTTTGTGAGTTCAGCTGCTCTGGTGCCTTGAGGCATCCAGCACTGCCTGGAGCTGCAGCCTTGGAGGGCTGTCCCAGCCTCTTGATGAAGACTGTATGGAGTCCAGGAGCTCCCAGTGGTCACTGCTGCTCACATATAAGGATAAGGCGACACCACAGGCTGAGCTCTTTAGCAGTGCTAGGCTGAACAGACGGATTTCCTTTGGTCTGCCAACAGCTGGGCTTTCCCAGCCTGTCATTCATGTGGCTGGCAGAGCCCAACGCTCACCCCAGCCGCCAGGGGTGCACAGCCACCCCAGTTACAGCTCCAGCATCACCCCGTCAGCAGCAACCATGGGATGAGCACAGCTGCTACTGAGCTGCTCAGTCCCAGGTCTGCCATGCAGCACTCGGCCAGCCCAGCACATCCCTGTGCCCTGCCCTGCCCCAGGGAGCCCCGCTGCACAGCACTCATCTGGGCATCACTGTATGGCAAAAGAAAGGACAGCTGGTTCCTTTCAGATGGATCCAGTCCTGACCCACACCTCGGATAGCACAGCTCGGACCCAGCCAACCCCCAGCCCTGATTGTGGGTAAGCCTCCCACAGCCCACCTCCCCCCCCCAAGCATGAGGGTATGGAGCAGCTCAGGCTGCAGGAACATCCAACAAAGGAAAAGGGTGTCAGAGGAAACATCTCCCATTACCTGCAGGCCTCCGCCCACCCCCATCTGGGTCAGCTGTTCCCATCACACCTCCAGAAGCTCATTCAGTGCCTCGATGCTCCCCAGCAGGGGCTCTCCGGGCCGCAGTGGCAGAGCAGGCAGGCAGTGCAGCACCCCCACAGCAGAGATGGGTTCAGGGTTTCACCTGCCCCCAAGGGCGAGTGGAAAATGGTGCACAGGAGATGAGCGCATGCACACGTGCTGGCCAGATCTGGTCCTTTCTGCTCAGGGAAAAGCAAACCCAGCCATTCAGCTGCCTCACAGCCCACTAACCACACAGAGCACGTTTGGTTTGGTGATAAGACATCACATCCAACAGCATTCAACGGGGAACCACTTTAATCAGACGTTGGCTTGGCACCATTCTTTCCAGTACGACAAGTTGTGCATTTTCTAAGGGATACAAAGCACTCAGCTGTACAGAACGCTGGTCCTGAACCAAAGGAGGGAAGAGAACAAGACAGGTGGATGCAGACACATCCCTCACCCCCACGGCAGCACACGGGTGGGGAGAAAGCCCAGGGTCCCCTTCCCGAAGGGAGGAGCTGCACTGCAGCAGGGCGCACAGCCAGCTGCCCCACACCCTGTATCCCCCCACCCCGAGGTCAGGGCAGCACAGCAGAACCGAGGGACATCCCTGCACCACGTGAGCACACCAACAAACGTGTCGCTTCTGCATCCTCCAACCGAGCACTAAACCACATCCAGCTTCATCTGCTCCAGGTGAGAACAACGTCAGTGCCAGGCTAAGGTACTTCATCCACTAGGTGAACAGCAGGGGCAATAGGCTGAACACATGCTACTTCCAGCACATAAATAGAAGCTGCTCATTCGACTTAGGAATAAAAAACAACAGAAAAAGAACAGGTCGTGAAGGTCTGCAGTCCAATAGCCCAGACAGCGCCGCATGCACGTGACGATGGGCCTCCATGGCAGCAGGCAGGAACACTGTCAGCACATCAGCTATTCCTGGTGTCACGGGACAGCTGGATGAGCCTCCATTATCCGCAGCCATTCAATACATACAGCACAGAGCTAGGAACGGGTTTCAATACAAACTGCACCGCTGCGGTTGGATGAAGAAACATTAACCCACAGAAGGTTACACGTAACAGACAGCATCGTCACTTTATTTCTCAGAACCAGAAACAATGTGGAACAAACAGAAAGACACGGCGCGGCCTTTTCATTAGTGCCATCGGGGTGGGATGGAACCGGGGCGCACACAGGGGGCTCCCATAGGCAGGGCTGCTCCGCCGGCAGCACGGAGCTGCAGCAGAAGATGGCAGCTCACTGCCGGTGTCTGACCTTGCAACGCACCGCGGGGATTTATCACTGCAACCCCCCGAGCTGGGAGCTGCCTTTGTGAGGAATGGACAACCCGAAATAAAACACCTCGAAATAAATAGGACCGGAGCTTCTTAACGGTAGGAACGCACGAGCTTGAACCACGGACAGGACTAAAAACTAACAGTCGCTCCTTTGCTGATGGAGAAACTTCTGCTTTTCGCATTTGCCAGCCACCCCTGCCGCAGTGCAGCGGGGACGGCACCGCTCAGGGTGCGCAGCAGCAACCAGCCTCAGCCCCACAGCGGGGCAGCGAGGACGGCCGCGGGGGGGAACGGGGGGGACCCGCAGGGCCGCAGGGCGGGTGGAGGCAGCCGGAGGTGCCCGCGTCCGTCCCCACGCAGCCACAACAGTCCTCGGCAGCTCCACGCAGCGACCCAACCGCACCGCAGCGCCCCGACCAGCCGCACAACCACCATCTCCTGCTAAAACGCTTCTTCCAGAGAGACGGGGCAGGGTGGGGACACAAGCGGGGCTCGGCCTCGCCCGCACTCCCCCAGCACCCCACTAACAGCCCGGGCCAAAGGGCCGGTGGAGAGATGGAGAGGTACAGCCGGGACTCGCCCCCCAGCTCGGGTGTAGGAGCGGGAGGGGAAGCCCGGCCCCGAGGGGCGACGCGCTGGGGGAAGAGGCGAGGACGGGACCGGGACAAGGGGCGGCGGCGCTCACTTCTTGGAGCTCTGCGTCTTCTTGGGCAGCAGCACGGCCTGGATGTTGGGCAGGACGCCGCCCTGGGCGATGGTCACGCCGCCCAGCAGCTTGTTGAGCTCCTCGTCGTTGCGGATGGCGAGCTGCAGGTGCCGCGGGATGATGCGCGTCTTCTTGTTGTCGCGGGCCGCGTTGCCCGCCAGCTCCAGGATCTCGGCCGACAGGTACTCCAGCACGGCCGCCAGGTACACCGGCGCCCCCGCGCCCACCCGCTCCGCGTAGTTGCCCTTCCGCAGCAGCCGGTGCACGCGGCCCACGGGGAACTGCAGCCCGGCCCGCGACGAGCGCGACTTGGCCTTGGCCCGCGCCTTACCGCCGGACTTCCCGCGGCCCGACATGGCCGGCAGGCAGCGCCGTCGCCCAGGAGCGCCGCGCACAGACGGTCCGGGCGCCTGCGGGGAAACAAGAACGGTCGCCGCGGGCCGGACCGGGCCGAGCCGAGCCGAGCCGAGCTCCTCCGGCCGCAGCTGCCGCTCCTTACCGCTCCGCCGCCTCCGCTCCGCCCTGCGCGCCGCCCGCCGCCGCACTGCCCGCTATACCGCCGCCGCGCCGCGGATATCCCTATCCGCGCCTCCCCATTGGCTGCCGCCGCGGTCGGCTCGCCGCCCATTGGCTACCGCGCCGATCCCTGATTTGCATAGGACTCGCGGCGCCCCGGCTCCGCTGCGGGCTGCACCCGGCGGGGCGCGGCCGTTGGCTCCGCGCGTGTCCGTGGGGTCGAGCAGGACTCGGCAGAGCCCGGCACTGAGCCCGGCCCTGAGCCCAGCACTGAGCCCGGCCCTGAGCCCGGCCACCGCTCCCTCCCGCGTTGCCCTCCCGCGGCGCCAGCGATGGGTGCTGCCCTGCTGGAGGTGACAACGCCCCTCGCTCCCGGCCTGCGGTGCCCCCTCATCCATGGGATGGATGGACTGTTGAAAGCAGCCCCAAAATAGGCCGTTAATTCCGTTTTACCGTTTCCAAGACGAATTAAGGAGCATTTTAAGGCACAGGCCCCGCAGTGGAAGGCTTTGGGCCAGCAACATCTGGCTCTGCTTATAAAATCCCTGACCCGGAAAGTGCCAGCCCTGCTCAGTGCCTTAATGGCACTTCGGTTATCTGGGCTTTAACGAGCAGCCTCTCAGAGCAAGGCTGAGTGCATCCAGCCACAGATCAACACAATCCTCTCCGAGTCCTCAAATCCCATTAACAGAATGATTGTACAACAACGTGACTCCCACAGCTCTCCCATCCTGCTCCCTGCAGGGAAATACATGGGAAGCCCCATTTCTCCAGGCACACCGTTCAGCTCATTGCCCAGCCTGCCCCGGCCCCATCTATCTCTTCCCTGGCCCAGGGATGCTCGGTGCATATTGGGGGGGCTGCAGCTGTTTTTAGAGGGTGTGAGGGTTAAGTTGTGCAGAATGTATATGGGAGTAAGTGGAAAAGAGGTAAGAGTTTAATAACGAAAAGAAAGAAAGAAAGAAAAAATGAAAGGAGACAAACAGTAAAGCTGTAACAACAGACCAACAGAGACAACCCAGAACATCAGAACAACACCTGAGAGGTTGGGAGAAACCCATCAGTGTCTGCAAAGCCTTCCAATGTGCTTTCTGCATTGTGTGCTCAGGGGGCTTTGCAGACAAGCAGGGTCTGGCTGCTCTATGCCTTCTGCTTCTTGGCAGCCGGCCCCCCCTCCTGCCCCAGCCACTGGCGCAGGATGCCTGCACTGCTCTTCTTGGGCGAAGGGCTGTGGATGAACTGGCTCTTCCACCTGGGCAAAGCATCTTCCTTCTGGGGAGAGCCCTCCTGGGAGCTCTTCAGCCAACTCAGCATCGCCTTGCTGCTTGCAGTAGCTTTGATCTCCTGTGGGGGCAGAACAGAGCGGGAAGAAGTGAGGTGCACAGGGAATACATATGGGATGCGGTGCACCACAACCAAGTGCTCACCTTGGGGGCTCCCAGCTCGATGGGCACCAGGCACTCGGGTGTGTCATTGCGGACGCTGTTGACAAAGGTGGACACGGGGTGGAATGCGATGTTCTCTGTGGGCCGGATGAGCTTCATTGCCTCCTGGGTGGGCACCTCAGCAAAGTCCAGCCACTTCTCGATGGCCTCATCCCCATCCAGGATGGCCGGCATCCTGGGCACAGAGGGGACACAGCAATCACGCTGAGCCCCACGTGGATGCAGCACAGCAGTGCAGCAAAAGCAAGCACGCACCTGTGGTGGATGAAGCTCACGTCCTTGGAGGCATCCACGGTGATGATGGTGTAAGTGTAGAGCGGCTCTCCTCCTGATGGTGGCTCCCAGCAGTCAAAAATCCCAGCCATGGTGAGCAGGCGCCAGCCCCGCCATTCCTCATCACTGTCCTCCTCCTCCTCCTCAGCCTGCAGGACACGGCCCCAGCGTCATGCCCGCTCCACCCCAAAGCAACGTGCCTGAGCAGCTCAACCCACCACCCCACTGCCAGCCCAGCACCAGCTCAGCCAGACAGTAAGAGGCAGAGAAACCCACAGCTGAGTCCCCTGAGAAACACTTCAGCAACTCATGCAAATAAGTGGTGCAGGAGGAGCAGCAGGGGATGCGATGGGACTGGGTACGGCCACGCGCTGCCGTGATTTGGGGGGACCAGCAGCAAAGTGCCCTTAGAAGACAATTCCTCTCTGCACACCCCAGTTCTGCTGTTCCCTGCCTTCTCCCAGGCACGGCCCCGGGTGTCTGTGTGTGAGTGGAGCTCAGTGCTCAGGCACTAAGGATGCCACAGTACCGGGTGTTTCTTGCTCTGGGGGAAGTAAATGAAGTAAGGCTGTTTGCCCCCACCGCGCTGCTGCCACTCATAGAAGCCATCTGCCAGCACCACGCAGCGCTTGCCCTTGAGGAGAGGGCCCTGGGGAGGAGACACAAAGCAAGATGTGAGCTGCAGGATGCAGTCAGGGCAGCCCTGGGGCAGTGGCAGTACCCGGCACTGCCAGGTGTGCACTGCAGGTGTGGTTCTGCCAAGCCCCGCACAAGGGGGCTCACCTTGTAGGAGGACTTGCTCAGCATGGTGTCACTGCGGCAGTTGGAGGTTTTAAACTGCATTTTGGAGGGGTCGTCCTCTTTGAACCAGGAGGGCACCAGGCCCCAGCGCATGTCCATGAGCACCCGCTCGGAGGAGTCAGCATCCTGCAAGCAAGGCAGAGGAGCACCCTGCGGTGATACCCACCTTACAGACGTGGCTGCATCGTGTTTATCAGGAGCAACAAGCTCAGTTTCTGTAGCAGGAAGAGAATGGTGATGCGGGCTCCATCCCTCCTCTGGTTAACAAACAGCTGGCGCTGAGGTTGCACAGAACATCCCGGGGGACACAAAGTTCACCTTTATTTGAATAACGTGATTTCTGGTTCACTTTCACTCTTTGCATATTGCCTCAGCTCGGGCAATGGAAACAGCACCAGCGGCTTTCACTTCCTCCTGCACAGTGCTGTGCTCTGCCCACCCAGAGCAGCACAGCTGTGGCCATGGAGTGTGGCTGCACCCAGACATCATGGGGGGATGAGGATGCACATAGAACCGTGCATTGTATCCCACTGAGCTCCCCCGGGCACCCAGACCAACTGAGGGGCACCCTGTTCCGACTGCTGGGTGAAGGTGGCCAAGAGACCCATGTTATGCTTCAGGGCCCCTCGTGTCATCGCAGGGCTCAGCCTGTGTCCCCCGAGCCTCCCCCTGCGCTCATATGTGCCGTGCACTGCAGCCAGCTGTGGGGAGGCCACGGCCAGGCGTCTCAGCTCAGCGCCCCCCGCTTCGGGCTGTTGGGGCTCAAATAACGGTAACCCCAGCGCTGTGCTGCTCTCCCGCTGCTCTGCACGACCCCAACGGCGTCACCTCAGCCCAGCACAGCCCAGGGTACAACTCCAGACTGCTGGAAGAAGAACCTACAGCACTTACCGACCGGCACATTCTGCCTTAGAAGCGCAGCCCCGACTCGCCGCCCTCCTCAGGGCCGTGGCGGAATTAACGAGATACTTTTGTAACACGGACGTTGAGAACCAAACCAAGCGGCCACCGCCACCCAACAACCCTCCCCGACCCCACTCCGTGCCCCAGGACCCGCACACCCACATACCCCCAGGACCCGCGGGGCCGGGTTACCTGCTGGACGTGCTTTCGGGACAGCAGCACGGGGCCGCAGGACTGCGGGCCCTTGTTGTACGAGGGCCGGTACCGCTCCTCCCGCAGCCACTCGGGCTGCTGCCGCCGGCCCCGCCGGTCGCGATAGGTGCAGGCCCGCCGCAGCCGCTCGGCCCCGAGGGAGCAGGCCGTCCGCCCGCACATCGCCGCCAAGCGCCGCGCTCTGCTCCGCTCCGCCCCTCGGAGGTGGTGCCGGGAGGGGCGGGCTGAGCCGGCACGGCGCTGAAATGGACGCCCGGGAGCAAAGGCAGCTCAACTCGAGACGGAGGAGGAGCAACGAGAGGCTTTATTGTCAGCTCGGAACGACGGGAAGCTGCCGGGATGGCGGCCGGGGGAACGGCCCGGCTCGCAGCCGCCCCCCGGGGCAAAGCGTTTGGTAAAATCAGAGCTTAAAAACAGCGTCATTTTACAGACAGAGCCCCGCGTCCAGGTCCCCAAATGTACTGAAGAAGCTGCTGCGGCGAACGTGATCCCTTTTCCCAGTGGCAGAGAGGAGGAAGCGCCGCCCCAAGGGGAGGCAGCGGGCAGCGCTCAGCCCACAGAGGCCATGATGACATCCACAGGGAGCTCCTCCGCGCTGCGGGCCGTCACCTGCATCGTCACCGTGTCGGTCAGCAGCAGGCGAGCCCGCAGCAGCAGGTCGTGACCGCCCCGGAACACACCTGGAAGGCGGGGGAGGAAGGAGGAGGGGGGTTAGAAGGGACCCCACGGGGTGACTCTCAATCAGCGGGAGCGACCCGGAGCACTTGTAGTAATACAAAGTGTCCAGCACACGCTGGGCAGAGCGCCACCCTTCTCCCCTCAAGCCCCTTCCAGGGCAGAAAGCTGCAGCTCACCAAGGCTGCAAATCCCACCCAGCTCAGCTCCCCCCGGCTCCCCCCCATTTCCAATACCAGTTACCCTACACTTGCAAAAGACACAAAGCGATGGCATGGGGTCCGTCCAAACCACGAGCTCCTGCTCTGCCTTTCAGTGCAACCTTAAGGAGCCGCTGCTCCAGCACAGAGCTGACGGCACGGCTCACCTGCCAGGTACAGCGTGTGAGAGTTCTTGTTATCCGGCACTTTATCCGACCGCTCGCAGGGCTGCATCCCCAGGAACTTCACGATGTTGCTAACAGCCTCTGTGAAGAAGAATTGCAACAGGCTCTGCAGCACGGCTGCCTCGACAAGGACACGCAGAGCAATGGAAGCCCTCCTTGCGTGTTGCGGTCTTTGCTCGAGGGAGGGAAATGTTAAGAACCTGGGTTCAGACACTGCCTTACCTTCAAGGGTTTTAATTGCAGATAAAGTAAAGGTTTCTTCCTTTTCGTACTCATCACCCACTTCATCCCAAGCAGCTCCAAAATTGGGCTTCAGAACTCGCTGGATGTGATCAGCCACTGTTACCTCAAGATCTTCAAGCTGGACGTAAGAAGAGGTCCAAGTGAAACAGGGTTGGTACTTACCTTGCCTTCTCCAGAGTGAGCTGCAGACTGAGATCAGGCGGACCCAGGAGACGAGCCTTCACTTCTACTTAGGAATAGATCAGAGCAAGCTCCGTCCCTTCTAGTTTCTTCAAGCAAAGAACAATTAGTTGAGCAGCTGCTTGTCCTGGGAAGCCAAGCTATGCCACTTGCAGGGCTTACAGAGCAGGTTCCCAACCTGAGCTCAGCCCTTGGCCTGACAAGGATCAGAGCACCGGGCAAACAGCCAGAGCAGTGGACAAAACATAAGAGCTGCTGGTGCTCACACTGGTGTGCCATCTGCTACCCTAGAATGCATATAAGCTTGTATTTTGCCTTCCTGGCCTCTTGTTTTGTAGGCTGGTAAAGTACCGTGAGACACAGTCAGATGTTTGCTGTAACATAAGGCTGCGTGCCAGGACAGCTGAACCGCTGCTGTGACTACGTCTGTGCAAGGAACAACCGGGTTGGTCCCTCTGGAGCATGTATCTAAGAGCAGTCAGTGCCAGAGCTGTCCTGACACCAGCCTGCATTCACTGTAGCAATTGCTGCAGGAAAGAAATCTCCCCTTGAATCTAGTTGAAACAGATGGAAGAGTTTGTTTAAATATCACTCTGATGCCCCGGTGCCTGGTGGGAAGCAGGCAGAGGGGTCAGCCTTACGCATTCCTTTGGTAAAATCCCTCCCCGCTCTTTCTGGGAGGATGCCATGTCCTCAGTGACTCACTGCACAGCAGTTCCCCTAATCACATTCACAACAGCGACAGGCAACACAGAGAAAACAGCTTCTGAAGGTAAGAGGGCAAGTTGAATTCATGTCACAACATCCCTTCATCTCTGGAGGGAAAACACCACCCTCTGTGAGGCAGCTCCAGTTTTTGACCAAGCATGAGCTGAGCTTCTTCCTGTGCGGTAAAACAGCCAGGAGACATGACTTCACAGCATCAGTGCTTTCATCAGTCTCACTGCTAAGGAGGTAACGCCAGAGGAAGAGCAAGGATGGCAGTCCTCCTGTATCAGACAGGCCACTGGTAATTAACCACATGGAGCAATTTTGGTGGGAAGAAGAGATGGCCAACAGCCTTCTGTCCCCAGAACTGCCCGTGCCGCTGCTGGAGCCCATAGGGCACAGCCAACCAAGGCCAGGAGACACACCATTGCCTCCCAAAATGCAAGTACCCTGCATATGAAATGCTGCTCTGCTACACAGAAGGGCTCAAATCCTGGGAGTTGGACTCGATGATCTCTAAGGTCCCTTCCAACTCTCACGATACTGTGATACTGTGATATCCAGGGCTCTGCCTGGAGAGCAGCAGGAGGATGCTCCAAACGAGACAAACAAGCTCTCCTAACCCACATCTTGGATCTTGGGACAGACACCACAGGGGCAGCAAGACTCCCCTCCCTGTGATTCTGTCTGCAGCAGTGTCAGTGGGCACACCATTGCTTGCACAGCAAGTTACTGGGTACAGATCACAGCACCCCTCACGACGACTGCAGTTTGTCTGATGGGTCACACATCCAGCTCCTTACCACATATTCATCCTCGTAACCCTCGTCGTCTGTTTCACCCGTGTTTGGATCACAGTCCTTGACAGTGAATTTCATCATGCAGCTGAACGTGCAGGCCACTGCAGGCAGGGGAGGCAAAGGCAAAGCTCACATTACCACCAGATCCACTCCTCTGCAGGAAACGGGGGCTGGGAAACGGGGCAGGTGGGTTCTCCCCCTCCCAGTCAGCAGCACAGGCTTAGCACATGACCTAGAAAGCGTGCTGACAGCTTCTTTCCCCCTCTCTCTCAAGGACAAAGTACTTATTCGTAATGCTAGGGCCAGCAAACAGTGATAAATACAGACTCCTGATGGCTGCACCATAATCTTCAGATCAAGTCCTGTTACTCGTGAATATCAAGTTGTGTTGGGAATACAAACTAAGCGTGTCCCATCAACCTCTTGTGAAGGAGGTGAGACCCTTATCTAGGGATCAGTTCATGCACCTTGGAAATGAAACCACCTCGCACTGCAGCACAGCAGATGATTAATACTGTTCAGCTGGGAGAGGAAGCAGTGACTCATCTCTGAAGGCAGGCACTGCTGCATGAAGGGCAGCAACACATAGGTGAGCAGTCTCAGAACAAACCAGCAATCAAAGCACAGACTGGGCCCAGTTTATGTTCCGACAGTGACAAACAAGGGGATGTCCTGGAATTCTGGCCATTTGTCTGAAATGCTCCTTGAGTACTCCGTGCCCTCATGGCATATCGCAGCCAGGCAGACAGCTACTCGCCTCCCCATGTGCTAACACAAGGAAGAGCAGGATAAAGGACACACCAGAGTGCAGCAAAGACATTTCAGAAGAGATCTAAGTGCTCATCTGCCAGTTGCCACAGTCCGACTCAACAATGTTTTAACACAAGGGAACCAGGAGGAGAAGGGAGGCCTGACAGCCCTCAAGCAGCAAGGAGAAGTCATGCTTGGCATCACTCAGGGAAGCACCCACACATAGTCTATAAATATCTGCAAGGTAGAATGCATGTGGGCGTAAGCAATACGGTATGCTTAATTTGGGGGAATATCATGGAAAACAGAGCACAAACTGTTTACCTGCTGTTGGATCCTCTTCAGACAGTGCCACCAGAGTGTAGCAGGTGCCCGGCTGGTTGTACACCAGGCTTTTGGCAGGTATGTAGCCAATGACCTCATACCCCTCTGTTGGCTCCATCTGCACCGTGACATTCTCCAGGATCTGATCATTCAGGGTGTTGGTACAGTCAAACTAAGCAGGGAAGGAGAGAACAAAGACAGCTTGAAGCTCTCAGCTGTAGATGTAACAGCAGATTCACTTCACGCGCAGTGGGAGCATGGTGTTAACTTGTCAAGTGCCTCTGTCTCAGCAGGGAGTCTAGCTATCACAGGGTTCATGCTTCCATTTAGTCTCAGTGGAACCGGAATCCAAATGTTTTAGGGGAGAAGCTAAAAACTTTCAGAGCTCCACTGATTTGTTTTTATATTATATATATATTATATATATATTTTCTTAAGGAAACAAGACAGTGATTTCAGCAGATCTAAACCTGATGGTTATACTTGGAACTGAATGCAGTGACAAATCACTCAACTTCATACAGTTGTTTCTGGCAAGTGGACAATAGAAACAAAGATTAACTCCTCTGAGGGCTGTGTGAGCAGCTCTGAGCTTTTGAGAAAGAAACTGGCTACAAACAAAACCTTGTTGCTCACAGGGGAGCACAAGACTTGCTTGAACTCCCTGAGGGCCACACTAAGAGGCTGGTACCTTGCCTGAACAACTCCCTTGCAGCAGGAAGGTGATCCAGCTAAGGCTGGATCACAAAAATGAGCACCTATAATAAATAGGCTAAAACAAAATGCAGGCAATTAAGAACCCTCTCCCATCCTGTCAGGTAACATTTCCAGCCTCCCAGATATGGCAGGCTTCACTCTTTTGTGTTCAAAGCATGCACCTGGGGACACTGAGGAAATAACACCGCTTCCCTTACCAGCTCTTCCATGAGAACAGCCCCACCTAGTGCCTATCTCATTGTCACTTTGATTGCACACATATGCATTGTTCAGTCAAAACCACATGCACACTCATTTATCTTTTCTTCCCGAGGCTCTGCTGCACTGGGTGAGAAACTAAGGGCCCACTACACTGATGAGCTTTGAACACAGGTTTCCTTGAGCTATTTCTTTCCAGTGAAGTTTTTACTGGTCGGGAGTTTATTTTCCAATCACCTTTTGGCACCACACACCATAGCTACTCACCTGGAACACCATGTGGCTGACAAATGTGTGCTTGGTGCAACGAACCACATACTCTGTTTCCAGCTCTGTTAGGGCAACAGGTTCTGGTGAAGACTTGAAGAGTGGACCCAGTCCCCGGAACTCTGGGATCGCTCCCAGTTGCTCTGAAGCAGAAGATGTAGAAACAATTGCTTACCCCAGCTCAGAAAAGCATTAACTTTCTCAGAGCCTTCAGTTAAATAGCTGGAAGCTGCAGCAGCAAATAGACACCCATCGAGCAGCCCAGCTTTCACTAGGAACTTCTAAAGCTAAAGGCAGTTTCATCTTCCTTTAGCACACATCTGCCAACAGCCCACATCTACTGCAAGCATCCCCAAAAGCAAACAACTGCTTCGGATGCCCACGCCACTCTTTGAGGGGAGATGGGGAAAAAGTGGAGTGAACAGGCAGGCTAAGCTAGAAGAGGCTACACAGTTCTCATGTACAGGTGTAGGAGAGGCCTTGCATCAGTTTACCTTGGAATATTTCTTGCCGTGTTGCTGCCACTTTCTCTGGCTGTTTGGCTACAGCAACAGGGGCATTTTCTGCAAGAAAAAACAAACAAAACAATGAAACAATCAAATACAACCAGGAATAGTAACTAAATCAGAAACCAGATCATTGACTAAGCAAAGGAGAGCTCATTTCTCATCTTGCCATAGAGCAGACACCCATTTTTAGCTTCCTAAATACCTCTGGTAATCCTCATTGGAGCTACTGCAATTCAAACGATTACTATTATTAGCAGTTGGACTAACTGAAACACTAAAGTGGGAGTAACGAGATTTGCTGGCCTTTGTCTTTACAGAAGACATAATCCCACAGAATTTGATGAGGATGGATCTCAGCAATTCCCAGCAAGGCCAGTACAGATCAAGGGCTGGATCTGCTGGGGAACTATCTACCATTTAGATCAGCACACAACAGACAGATTCTCACCTGCTCTTTGCTCAATGACAGGAGCTGTTGCCAAGGGAACAGATTTCAAATCAAAGGGTTTTTCAGAGGGTTCCAGAGTATACTGATGTAGAGCCCTCTCCAGGCCAGGGATGGACACTGTTAAACCTGGGGACAGAAGGAACAAGTCCCTGAGACCACAGATAATGCCATCTCTTTGGCGTGTATTAAACCAGGAGAGGTACAGTCTTGTTTTGAGGACTTCCTACATTACCATTCAGGATGTAGCCAGCATTGAGGGCTTTCTGCTTTTGCTCCAGAACATTCAGGTAGAACGTGGCTCTGTCTCTCACTTCGTTGTCATCATCCATCACACATCTGAGAAGAAAGCAGAAAACCTGCTTCAGCACAAGGCAGCAGGGCCCACGTGAATCAATCCAGGTTAATTATATATAATAAGTTATAACGCATCACATTCTAATGTTATAACTTATTATGTAGTACTTGAGCTTAATTATAAGTACAACTTTGCAGTATCCTCGCTCTGCCGGTCTCCAAATAACCCATCTGTCCCTGTAACATTAAGTGACACTCACCTTTTCAGTAACACTAAGATACTGGGTAACATCTCCTCATTCTGGGCTCCAAACTTGGCCAGGGCACTCACAGCACCTGAGACATAAGTCATAAAAAAAAGAATAAGGATAAAAAGAAACCACCTGAAGTTTCCTCCATCCCCGAGCTGTGATCAAATGGCAAATCAGAGACTCTAGACCCAGCATACAGCATTACTGCAACTAGAAGGAAGCAGATGTATTAACAAAGTGCCTGAAGACCTCCCCTGTCTCGTCCCATGGAGTCCTTCTATCATCTCCTGTTTCTCAGCTGCAGGCCAGATCTTTCATCAATATTACTGCAGGATCTTTGCTGTATAAAAATGCCCACTCAGGATGACAGCAAATCACAATCCTCAAAAACATAAGCATTCATGCACTCTGTTTTCTTGACAATCTATCAAAGGGCAGCTTTCCAGCTCTATATCTTACCTGCCCGGACTTCTTCATGCTCCAGGACAACCCTGTTGTAGATAAAGCGAATGTATTTGGAGGGGTTATTGGTTTTAGGCCCTTCTTGGCCCAGGAGGTGGAGGATACGTGTAGCCAGCACAGTGAACTCGCAGTCCTCAATGAATTCACAGAGGTGAGACAAGCCTGTTTCTTTGCTCTCTGAGTTTTCCTCAATGATGCTGATGATGCAGTCCACAATGGCTCGCTTGTATTCAAAGCCACCCTAGGGAGCAAAGGGAACCGCTCAGCTGGAAAGCTCAAAGCACGTCAGACATTCTGAATTAGCCAGGCAGGAAAGAATTTCCTTTGAAAAGGTCACTCACTCTCAATGCTTTAAATCTGTGCTTGAAAGGAAAAGGGCAATAACGCTGCCCACCTCTTTTGACCCTCTTTATTCCCAGAGGATCAGCTAATACTCAACCTCTCTCGCCAGCATCCTTCAGAATAGCTGTAGTCAAGAAAAAAAAACAAATCCTAGAGAGAGAAACAGAATCCATCAGCCTGAAGGGCTTACAGCTCCTCTACAATCCTCTGCTGCTAGAACTAATGCATAAAAAACTGCCACGTGGGAGGAGAAAAAAAATCTGATTTCTCTTTAGCACCAGACATCTGAGGATGAATCACACAAGAAGTATATTATGGATCATATCTGCCACAGCAGGGCCCAGCAAATGGTCCTATTAGTGTGGGAAGACAGGCAATCAATACCTCCCCCCAGGCACACCCCATAACCTGACATGCCATTAACACTCAGTTATCTTCAGACGTTATTTACTAGTGTCCTCAATACACACCACAGGATTAAACTGCACGTTATCCTCTGCCAATTACATGCACAGTTCTGTGCATCTGGGGGATCTTTCCACAGCTACCTGGGATTAAAGACATCCGTTAAACAAAATGGTTTGAACTACAAAACTACATTCATAATGATGCCATCCACCCATAGAAAATCTGGGAAGGTAGCACGGTCCATTTTTCACATGAGTAAAATGAGGGCTTTCCATTTGTTCCCAAACAAGAGGTTGTAATTGGCAGATGTCAGAGCAAGCAGCGGTGCCAGCTGTGTGGCAGGCATGTTAGCTCATTTAGAAATAAGCCTCAGCAAGCTTTGCTCCACAAAGTTGCCTTTCTGCAAACTGCCCAACTAAATGCAGAGAATGGTTGTAGGTACTCGTGAACCCTTTGCTGCTGCAGCACAGAGAAGAGAACAAAAGTAATCCCATGTGATTACTAAGTTGCTACTTTATCTTTTTGCACGGGACAAAACTTCTTGGAATTTGCTGTCCATGTATAAAGTTGGTCCAAATGTGAAACACGGATGGTCTGCCAACAGATTCACTGTTGCCTGTGTTTGCTTTGAGAGCTAAATGTCTGACAACACAACAAAGGACAAAAACCAGTTACCCTGAAAACTCACCTCTTCCCGCAGCATAGTGAAGAGGAAGTTCATGAGGACAGCGTGTTTGCGAGGGTACTTCTGACACAGAGCATTGATGGCTTGTACTACTACAACCTGGAGGAAAAAGGGGCAAGTCAAAAGGAGGACAGTCTCATTGGGCTGGAATATACATAGTTGAACTGTGTTGATCTGGTGCTGGTGTCCTGCCTGGAAGCTATGATTTTGCTTTTAGTTATTTAACAGAATTCCAGGAGGATACTAACGTAGAAATTAGAGGGGACTGATCTTTAATGTGCTGGTCAGTCCCTAGCAAAAGCCAATGCTTGCTGGATTAAATAAAAAAAAAAGATCTACTAATCAAAAGGCTTCTTCCTAGAAGAGAACATATGACTCTGGAGCTGAGTTCTATATGACTAAGGCCTGACTTAAGCTGATAGCATCAGATTCTCTCTTGCAAAAATGATGCAGCCTAGCTGCTGGAAAGAGCTTAATCCACAAACATGGACAAAGACTAAGAGGTTCCTTAAGGGATCTGTGCATTCCCCCTATTCCCATCTCCTTACTTTGAATTCATCTGAGATTTCTGACATGAAAGAGGAGATCTGCTTCATGAGCCGGTCGATGCTGCTCTCACTTCCAGTTTTCAGCAACGTGGTGATGGCCAGGGTGGCAATGCTGCGGTTGGAGTCTGTCACAAGGTTCTCCAGGTCTAGATTACAAGCAGTCACAGCAGACGGGTGTTTCATGGCCACCTACAGAAGATGACAAAAAGTGGAAAAGCCATTGTGACTATTGCTAACTGATCCTTTCCAAAGACTGCTCCGTAAGCTCTCACCCCCTTCATATTAAAATAAATGCTACAGGTTGTACATGAGGGTCATCTTAAGCAAACTATTCAGCCAAAGTGTAAGAAAGAAGTTCTTTCTTCCTGCAGAATCACATCTACTACTGGAAGAGAATCAGCTGGTAATAATAAATGATCTTAATTTTTTCCTTGCAAAGACTGTCATGGAGCAGCCAAAAAGAAGCACCAGGGTTTGATCTCTGTACTACAAGGAGCCCCTTCAGCACAGGATGCTCAGAAGGGAAAAGTAGTAACATGCAAGAACAGGAACACAGCCTCACACAGACCTGTGAAAAGGATTCAATTTTTTACTTCTGTAAAGTGTTCTTTTTATTCCTCTTGTAAGCAAAGAAATGCAGGGCTATAGCCCAAGGTGGATGTTAGTCACATAAAATCACCACCCAGCCCGGCTCCTTTCTTTTCTCAAGTCAGTTTCTCTTGCACTGGGAGATACAATTACAGCTCTCTGGAAACCAGTTCCTACCTTGTTGAGGGTACGGACAGCTGCGTATCTCAGCGCTGCTTTTGGGGAACTGCAGAACAGCTGCAAAACTGCAAGACAGGAAAACCAATAAAAGCAGATGTTTAGGCAATCTATTATTGAAAAAGCACTTCCTACCTATAGCATGAGATTCAATGAACAAACATGTGATGTGCAAGCATAAGACAGCTAAAAGTGGGCTTAAGAAGCAACTGTATTTACCAGGTTCCTTCCTCTCCTCCCTGCTGTCCCCTTTGCCACACCTCTGCTGGCAGCCAGCTCTCACCCATCTCCCTCTCAACAGGAGAACAGCACCAAGGCAAGCCCAAAACTATACAAGGTCCCTGCTTCTCAGGGTTAAACAACAGGCACAATCTTGTAGGACTAGAACTTCCTCACCATTGCCATGAGCATCACATTTACCTGAGACAGCTGGTGCCAGCTCTTTGGCAGTGCAGTTGGGAAGGTTAACAATGGCAGAAGCAGCTTCGTAGACCACCATCTCGTGTTTGTTTCTTAGGCAGCTCTCAATGAAATCAAACAGGGGGCTATCACGGCTAAGGGACAGAAAAAGCAAGAACAAATGAAAACAAAGATGCTAGTAGAAACAAAGAGTCCAGGAGCACTAAAGATAGGTACGTTGCCTGCAGAAAGGTAACAGCAGCCATAAACCAGCTGTCCTCAGATTCTGCAGGGGTCATTACACTGTACTTCCAGCTTGCTAAGCTCTCTTCTGAGCTGACAATCTCTGTGCCTTACAGGCTAACTAGAACCTCCCTTAGCTCTCACACAGTGCTCGCTATACATGCCACAAATCTCATCCTCTAGGAAGCCAAAGCGCACATGTATTAGCCAAGTAGAAGATAGAGAAAATGAAACAGTATCTTGATAAAGAACAGCTACACAAAACTAGAAAGAATAGCAACAAAGTATTTCACATGCAAGCAGCTACACAGACAAGACTTGCAGAAGCAATTCCCTAACAACATGAAAGCATCCTGTTATTTTCTCTGCTGCCTTTTAACTAGCAATTAAGGGTTAGAAGTTGCACATTGCTCTTCAAAGAACAGAAATAATTGCTCTCATCAGACAACAAGCAATCCCACAAGAAAAGACGGAAGCAGGACCTCAGGAAATTCTTCCTACAAGGAAAGGAGGCTCCCTACCTGCCTGCCTCCTCTTCCAGCAGCTTGCTGGCTACTCGGATCATCATGCAGTAAGCAAATGGTGACTTGAGGCCATGGCGTGTGAACTTGCTGAGCATCTTGTTGACTGCCAGGCGATCATTCTTCCGCACATGGTAGAGCAAGCCCAGAGCATGATACTGTTCAGGGAAACAAAACCACACTGAGCTCTTTACACTGTTATCCCCTCTGTGGCCTAGTGTGTCCAGCTGAGCACCAATAGTTTGCTCCACTCCCAGCTGCTGCTTGTAGCTCTTCATGTTGCCATTGGGCTTCCTACCTGCACCATGATATTGTCACTGGAAGCTGCCTCCTGAGCCTCGTTCACCCAGCGTTTTACCACGTCAAAACTGGTCTTCAGCAGGTGCTGCCAGAGACAAAACCACAGAGAACCCATGAGAAGGATGGAGGAAGCTCTGGGAATCACCAACCATATTAAGAAGAAACAAGTCTTCCTCATGAGGGCGCTGGAGGCAACAACTTGTAAAAGAACAGAGGACTGGGATGAGAGACATGGCCATGCTGACTGAGGCTTCAAGAGGCTGAACACCTCCCAGAGTCCTCACAGTGGGGCTCTACCCTGCAGGAAATCTCCTGACTCATTTATCAGTATTAGCAAGCACAAAACAAAGGAAACTGTTTGACAAGAAATAATGCTGCAGTGTTCACACCATGGTTAGAGCTTGACTGTGCCGGGTATTACACATATAAACCCCTTCACTCTTGTCTACAGAGCTTACAATCTCCAAACAAGAACTGAACAGACCAAAGCTCCTCAGGCTACTTTTAGTGCTCTTATTGACAGGAAGAACACATATATTATCATGAGCGTTGGCCCACCAGCATCTCTGCCACAGTGCCTAACAAATATCACACTACTAGATACTGACTCACATTTCACTTTAAAACCTAATACTGATAAACATGTGAGGTTGGTATTTAGCAGGATGCCCAGAAAACAAAAGTATCAGAGGCATCTGCACCCCATACATAGCTGGTCATTTATTCTCTCAAAGATGTATTCAGCCACAAATCACTCAATAAACTGAAGAGGTCCAAAGGCTCTTGTGGATGCTGTAATGCTTTTACTATGTGCAGCGTGGGAGGGTCTTTGGACAAGCTTCCTTCCTCTGCACTAATACATCTTGGTCCTGACACTGCCTTCACCCAGACAGCTCCAAGCACTTCAGACATGGAGAAAGGATGTGCTGTTTTCTAATGGTGCAATAAGTCTCCAGAATTAAATTACTTAGAAACAAACTTTGATCCAACTGTATTACACTGAAGAATAGTGTTCTTCTTCCCCTCCTCCCCTCTTCTTTCTCACATATCCTCTACCAAAGGACAGCTCCAATATGACACTCCCAGGATGTCCAGGCCCACCACAGACAGGTTCTCCCCAGCTGGACTGTTTGTCAGGCCCACCCTGCAGGGCACACCTACCAAGGAGGACACCAGAGCAGAGCTGGACACGCTTGGCACTTTGTCTACAATGGCCTGCTTCATGTAGCGCTCAATGGCCTGTAGCATGGTGCTCTGCAGGGAGAAAGAAACAACAGCTGATATGGAGAACCTGTCAGGAGTGTAAGAGGAGATGCAATGGGATGGGGTGAACAGCCTAGGGTTGCTCCAAAAGAAAAGCTGCACTTACATCAGTGATTTGACAGAGTGCTCTCACAGCAGGACCTCGGTAATTGTCATCCTTCCCAGTCATGTCTTTGGTTAAGCTGGTTGGAAATAGGAAGCTCTCAATACTGCACACTTGAGCCAGCGGCTCCTAGGTGCATGTAGAGTGCCCACAGAGCAGCAGGCAGATAAGAGCACAGCTGAAAGTCAAGCAGATAAGTGCAGGTCTCAAGCAAGTCCCACTAGAGTGGGAAGGAAGGCGTAGATCCACTTGCAATAGGGGAAAATACATCAGCACTGCCACATCATGTAACCAAAGTGACAATTCAAGCACTCAAGAGCACAGGCTATGAGCACACAGCACATTTCAAATGCATCACTAAGAGTTCAGTGTCTGTATTTGAATGGCCTCTCCCAAAGGAGGAGACTTTTTCTTCACCAAGAACATTTCCTGTTTTCACAGTGCTTGGAGACAAGAGTTATCTCCAGGAGGCAGGAAGGGCATTAGTGGAGAATGCATGAATGCAATAACAGCAAAACCAAAATGACTGACCTGCTAGTAACAATGATTACATCTTCTGCAATAGAAGACATCTCTTTGATAGTCAGGTAACACATCCTGCGAAGAGTTGGCTAACAAGGAAAGAGGAAAGACAGGCATCAGCAGAGGATCCCAGGTAGGAAGGGAACTCCATTTTTCCTGCTTCCATGACTTTACTGTGAAGATCAACAACTTGGTACTCTGAGAGAGCCACAGTGACCACGTGTAAGGAAATCATATTCATTAACAAAGCAGCCCTTCCTCTTCTAAATCCCTCAGCCTTAGGATGCAGCCACAGGGTTACCAGATAGACCTACAACTACAATTACATAATTTAATTGTTCTTTACACAAAGGAGGCAAAAATCTTGAAATCAGGAGCGGAGGGCAACACGTTGCCTCAAAAGCAAGAAAAAAAAAGCAATTTGCATCCCAGAGCCTGAGGATTTCTAAGCTCATCTCATGATTTCAATGCTTTGTAGTTTGGGGGACAACTAGTGATGGTAATACCAATGTGGATAGGTACTAATTCCTGGCCTCCTCCAGGTAACAGTCACTAACTCTCAGCAGGAAGCAGGATCTTTTAATACTGGGCACAAAGCATAGCATATCTGATTACACACTTGACCATGCCTAGCACCATCTCAAGAGTTAGACAGCAGTTTAGAGGAAGAATCTATGTTTCAGGAACAAAGACTGCTTTAGTTAAACTGCTACAGGAGCAAGGTAATGGAAGCTAATCTGTTTCTAAACTTTCATCCTACTCTTCCCACTGAGATCGGTAACTCCAGGCAGGCTGACGGCATAAAATGACATCTTGAGGCTGAAAAAGACACTGCTGACAACTTGTCTCACTAGATAAATACAGCAGAAAACAATTAACAGACTTACATCATTGGACTGAAACAGCTTTGTCATGGCAAAGAAGGATTCGGTAGCTTCCATGACACCAAGGTGCTCCCCCTAGAAGAAGTTTGAAAAGAAGGAAGGAAACCCCAGTTACCACAACCAGATCTGCTCCTGCAGCAGGTGCAAGGCTCAGTCTCACACATAAGGAGAACAGGCATAGCGTGGTTGGAAGCAGATCTCCTTCAGCATACTCAAACAGAGTAAAATCCTGCCTGACTAAGCCCCCAGCCATGGCTGAATGTTGCTTACTTGTCGATGTAGATGACAGCATGATTTATCAGGTTTACAAAAAAATGACTTGTTACAAGACAGCTTCCTTACGGGTGCAGAACAGGTTGGGTCTCCATGGCTTGTGTAAGAAAAGCTTATGCCATACTCCCTAGAAGCACCACAGCTAGTCAGAGCCAGCTATAGCTGTTGCATATAATGATGCAGGGAGATCCCAAAGCAGGGAAACCCCATGAGACAGGTAAATAACTTTACAAAGCTGGTCCTTATTGCACACAGCTTCAGAGACCCAAGGGCCTGGACTGACAACCATCTCTGGCATCAAAGAGCTGTAGACTTACAGCTTCCAAGTCATAAGAAATCACAGACACCAACCTCTCCAGATTTGCTGCTCCTACCCTCTCTACCCCACAGAATGTTTTTAGACACTAAGAAGGCAAGTGGAAGCTTAGTAGCACAGAAACTGTTCTAATTAAAATGCTTTTATTGGATATAGCCAACAAAACTATTCCAAAGATAAAGTTTAGTTAGAGAAAACTAACAAGCAAAACAAGGTATCAGCTTACTTTTTCTCCCTTACCTGGTTTATGAGGTACAGAATCTTGGTGAGGATGTGAGCACATTTTCGTGGGTTTATGGGAGTCTCATTAAACACACGTGCCTGGAAACAAATCACAGACAAAGATGCTGATATCAACACCCCCTAATAAACATTGTCCTGTCTGGTCTGATATAAACAACTAATTGTTGGTGAGGTATGGCAAAATCCACTTCAGGACTTTGGATCAGATTTCCCCCAATTCCAGCTAAACAAGGCCACATTTTAAACAGACGGTTCTATAGTCTCATCCTGAGATTGCAAATGCAAGCACAATGAAAGTTGAAGGGTTAAATCCTCCTCACACTTTCACCCACACAAGTTTGGATCGTGTGCTAGCTAAAACACTACCCTTCTGACAGTTGTCAGCAAGCTCTGCAGGGCTAACAGGAACCAACACCATCCACCGTATGGCAAACAAACAGATAACACCAAAATAACAGGGGCTGGGGACTGAGAAGTTTGTCTGATGTCAAACAAAAAGGCTTTTATTTCAGAGTAAAATCAGAGACCACTCAATAACCACACGCAGCCTGTTCTCTGGCTTTGAAATCTACAAGTTCATGGTGTTCAAAGCTGATTTCCCAACTTTCCTGTTTTAGGGTGAGCTTTCCCAGACAGTCGCATTCTATATTACTACTTACCATTTAGAGTATACTTTGTTACAGAGACCGTTTCAACCCTCTCCCTTCTTCCTTCCAGCAGTAAAACAAGAAGTGGTGGGAGTATTGCCCCATGCTTTAGTTGCTAGTAGGACCACAACAAAGCTCTGCTTCCCCACTAGAATTCCCCATTGATCTACTCAGGAGTTTGGGACACTCCAAGCAGGAAGGACAGCACAAAGGACAGCTTCTAAGGATATACCTCTTGCAAGACTGCGCTCTTCTCCAGGTGCTGGAATGGGTTGGAACCCCCACCTGCAAAATAAAGACAAAGAAAGTCCAGGGATTCTGCTATGGGAAAGCAACTCTCAAAACACACCTACAGTTTAAAGGTAAGCCCAGCATTTATTGCGTAGCTTTTTCGTGAACACCACACAATCAGTGCTCCTCTTTTTAAGCAGTATTAACGGGATGATTCCCCAGCAGTTAGGGAAGACAGAGCAGGCAGGACATCCTTTGATTTATCACCCACCAAGAAGTAACTTGCCATGAGTCTGATCAATTGTATAGTAGGGAGCCCCGAGGTACCGCTTCCAGCCCCAGGGCTGAGATGTTGCTGACAGTTAGAGCATCAATAAGACAGTTAGAGGAAAGCGTAGAGTCACAAACACAAAGAGAGTGCTTGCCAGGCTGGAGAGTCAGGAGTGCTTTATCCCTTCATTATAAACCAATCAGGAATCCACCAGTAAATATTCTTTGGCTCTATCACTAATTAAGAGAACAAGACAGCAAATGAGAGAGTCTGGACACAGAATAACATTCATTGTTCCTCTTAATAGAATAAATTATATTAAACAATGAACAACTCACTAATTAAGGATGAAATAAGCTGAGAGAAAAGCATCATTATTCTGCATTCTCTCTATTAGCTTGCCTTCTTTTAAGCATCTCTGAGCCACAGCATCTCAAAAGCTGTCGGTTATTGATAAGCAGGCTGTAATTAGTACCGATGTTCAGCCTTGGCTCTGGGACAAACAGCTTTTCTAGTGCTACTCCAACACTTAACAAGCCTGACATCTAGGATTGGTTCAGCACAACCTGCCCTGCCCCAGGAGCACTGCGCGCTGCTGCCCAGAGCCTCTGCAATAAAAGGCAAAGCCATCTGCATCCTAACTCATTTCAGGTTCACTGCCCTCCTCTGATACAGGCTGTCTGCAAATCCAGCAGGGGGCTGAGCAAAGCATGGATGCTTTGGTGACACTGGGAAGAGAAAAAGTGGTGAAAAAAAAGTGGTGAAAAAGCAAAGTGTTTCCCGTCTAAGCATCTGAAAATGCTTGCAGAAAATGGTTCAAGAAGCCCTCCTAGCAGCACAGCACATCTACAATCCCAAAATCACAGTATGACTTGGGTTGGAAGGGACATCAGAGATCATTTAGTTCCAACCCCATGACCCAGGCAGGGTTGTCAACTACAGAGTGAGGCACCAGCTGAGGCTGCCCAGGGCCCCATACAGCCTGGCCTTGAGCACCCCCAGGGATGGGGCACCCCCAGCTCTCCAGGCAGCTGTGTCAGCACCTCACCACCCTCTCAGTGAAAACTATCCCCGATACCTGGTCTAAATCTCCTGTCTTTTAGTTTAATGCTTTTGAGCAAAATGGTTGACAGAAAGCCTTCCTAGCAGCAGCCTACAAGCCCTAAGCTGGCCATCAATGACAGTACCGTGTCTGCACCTCTCGCAGCACTGAGCAGCTGGTAATTCATCACACAAGGCCTCAGCAGGCAGCACACCTCACCGAACTGCTCTTCCGATCACAGAACGGGAAACAGACACCGCGCAGGCAGCGTCCCCAGAAAGCTCCCAGCACCAATTCGCACCGATCTCACAGCACCACGTTACACCCCCGGCTGCACCGCCGGCAGCTCGATCGACAGGAGCAGCGGGATCCCAGCAGGCAGAACCCATCCCAACAGCGGGACGGGGACAGCACGGCGCTGCGACACGTACACAGCACGGGGAGGCGGGGGCAGCGCCGGGGGTCTTCCTTCCACGAGAAACCAGCGGGGCCCGAACGGACTGCTGCGGCGAGGAGAACGAGCTGCGATGGACGCAGCGACGGGCGGACGGACGGACGGAGAGCTGCGGGTGTGAGCGGGGCCCGCACAGCAGCAGCACGGCCTCGGACAGGCCCGGCCCGCCCGCCGCCCAACCCACCCGGCTCCTCAGGCTCCCCCCGGGCCCTCTCCCGCCTCCCGCCGCCCCTCACCCGACTCCTCGTCCTTCTTGTCGAATTTCTTCAGCATGACGCCGCCGGCGGCTGCGAGAGGCCCGTCGGTGCGGTAAGCCGAGCCGAACCGAGCCGAACCGAGCCCGTCCCGTCCCGTTGCAGACACCCGCCCCTTCCTGCCAGCCTGTCACTGCCGCCGCCGCACTGCGCAGGCGCGGGCCGACCCCCCGTGACGTAACTGCCGGTAGCGCCGCGAGAGCGGGAGGGGCGGAGCTCCGGGAAGGGGGCGGGGCGCTGAGCGGTGTCCATGGAGATGGATGTGATTGACAGGTGGGGGGAGAAGGGCGAGGTCTGATTGGCGGAGGGAAGGGGGCGGGGCTCGGGGGGCTCCGGGGTGGGCGTAGCGGTGGTGGGCGCTGGGCGAGGGGGTCGGTGTGGGCAGCGGGATGGGGGGTACGGCGGGCTTTGCGGGGGTCAGCTTGGGGCTGGGGGTGCCAGTGGGCAGGGATCACCGGCATGGGAGACACCCGGGACCGCGGGACTTAGGGACCAGGGGGAGACTACGGGACCGGGGGGTACGGAGGAGATGGTGGCACCTGGGGAGTGCTGAGAGGGGCTGCGGAGGTTGCACCCCGGGACCAGCGGCAGCAGGGGACAACGTGTCAGCCGGCAGCAGCAGGCACACCGGCAGGGACTGCACGGCAGTGGGAATGGGACCAAACCCCAATCGATATCTCAGTGTCACCCAGCTGTCCCGCAGCATCCCCACGGCAGGGCTGTGACCCTTCACCCCCCACTCACCCCAGGACGGCAGCAGCTGACCTGCGCCCCCTGCTCCACTCCCCACCCCCGGAATACCACCCCCATAGTGGGGACACCCCGACATCTCCACCCCAACGCCGTGCTCGCTCACCCTGCACCAGCAGCTCCTCGAAGAGCATGGCTGCGTCCAGCCCGGCTCCAGCAGCCCCAGCAGCAGCCCCAGCCCTGGCCCTGCCCTTTGCACGGGGCGGCCACACGCTGCCCGCTCGGCACTTATCTTGGGGAGCGTGGCAACCCCGGGGCGGCGCTGAGTGGCACCGCAGGCTGCACATGTACAACGCTCATAGGTCTGGGTGGGCTTTATGGTGTACAGAGCATCTTGACAGAGGGTACGTGGAGAAATGGGGGTTAAAAGGTGTGGATGGGCCCCTCCGGGGCACATCAGCAGAGGTGCACTGAGGACAAGGACGTGCACACACCGATCCCGCTGCGCCAGGCACGGTGTCAGCAGGGCTGTCTGGGCCCGGTGCTTTGCTCCCACGGTGCTGACATCGGGTTGTTAGAACAGCAGCTGCTGTGTGTGCACCGGTTATACAGCACACCCAGTTTGTCTGGGGCTAAATCCTGCACCTGCACAGCTGGGTGCAGGGAGCAGCTGCCAGCAGCCCCCCCCCCACCTTGGTCACACAGAGTCCTTTGGCCATGGCTGCGTGTTGTGGTCACTTCCTGCGCCCGATGCGTGCCATCAGCTCGGCGTTGGCAGCTGCCTTGGCTTGCAGCTCTTTCTCCCGGGCCAAGTCCAGCAGGATCCTCAAGATGTGTGTGGGGACATCGAGGGACAGCGACACCTTTCTTGCCTTGCTGCTCTTTTTTACCGCGGCAGCTCTGTTGGTGTCGGGGTTTGGCAGCCAGGGCCATGCTTCTCTCACTGACTCCTCCAGCAGCAGCTGCGTGGTTCCATCCAACTGAGAGCCATCCCCAGAGCCGTGACCACGTCTCATCCCGGGGACCCCCAGCATGACCCCGCTGCTGCTTTCATTGTCCCAGCCACCTTCATGCCAGGGGGCACCGGGCACAGCGGGGCCGTGCTGGAGGTTCAACCCCTGCACCATGCCCCATGGCAGCAGCAGAAAGGGCAGCAGCACAGCCTGCAGGAAAAGAGCACAGCACTCAGCATCACCCCCCACCTGGTGCCCCCTGTCCCATTCACATCCAGGACACGGGGTGGTGGCAGTGCAGGGATGGGGTGGTGATGGCAGCATGGGGACAATACAGCGTCTCCTCCCGCAGCCGCTCCCAGCCCCACGGCTGCCCTTTGGTCAGGAGTGTGTGACGTGGGACTGGGACTCACACCACCACTGCCTGCTTCCAAGCTGCCCCCTAGGAGTGCCACCCATCAGCTGCGTGGGGCAAAAGCTGCCCTCTCGGATGGGACAGTTTGCCTAAAATAAGCAGAGGGGTGACAAGAGCATGATGCAGCCACATGTACGGCATCTTCAGCATCCTCCTCTGCGGGACCCTGCGCTGCTCTTGGACTGGCTGCAAAAAGCCAGAGGGAAGCAGTGGAATGCAGCCAGCATCCTCATCCCGCATCCCACCTCCTGGGTGAAACCCTTTGGAAAGCACCGGAGCAGGCAGCCAGGGGCAGCTGGATGAGTTGGAAACTGGGAGGTGAGTGATGGCAGAAAGCATCCAACCCCTGTGACCCGTTTCCCAGGTGAATCCCCCTAATGCACCACTCAGGGATGCAGCCTCACCATTTCCTGCAGTCCTCGTCTCACGCTGCTCTCACGGTGTAGGGGTGGCAGATGGGGTTTGCCCTGCTTGGGGCTGAGCCCTGACTCTTATCCTGCCCCAGCTCCACCTCCCGCCCCCCCGGCAGCATACAGCAGGGCCACTATCAACGCATTTTGCCTCATCACAGATGAAATCACCCCGGGATGCGGGTGGGTGTTTGCCCCCTCATAGCTCATGGAGCTGAATTTGGAGGGGATTTCGGGAACTCAGCATAATTATCTCACATTGGACATCCAACCAACTGCTGTTCTATAGAACTGAGCCTGCCCATAGGCTCTGCTGTGGGCTGGAGTGCTTGCGCTTGTGGGGTGGTGGAGAGAGGAAATAAATGGGGCTCTGTTCTTCCTTCTGGAGACAGGACAGGAACTCACCCCCCAGCATGGCAGAGTGGCCAAAATTAGACCGAGGCACTGATTCACGCTGTACCACAGCCCCACGTGCCTGTGGGTTGTAGGCACATGTACGTCAGCAAGACACAGGGACAGGGCACAGGGATAGGGGGCATCAGGGCAAGAGGGCAGCCAGCGGGCACTGCAGGCAGGAGCCAGAGACAAGGGGTCAGGTTGGCTGTGTTGCCCCAGACCCTGTAGCATACAGAGAGGCACAACATCCTTCCATGAGCACATCTTTAATACCACGTCCCACCCCTGCATTGGTACACATATACATTCGCTGTATACAGATATACACAGAGCAGCAGTGCATCTAGGCTGCGGAGGAGCCAGCGTCACCTTCCTGATGAGCAGGAACTGCCTCTAACATAGCACCATCCTCAGGGTCTCCCTGGTGGGTCCCAGTTTCCAGGCAGAGGTGTGAGCTGGAGTTCTCTGCCAAACCATTGCACCCCAAAAGGGGAACCAGGTCCCAGGTGGGGTGAAGGTGAAATTCATTCAAATGGAACAGGTTGTGTGGTTGCATGCTGGGAGACCAACGGGGAGATGAGGGCAGCCCACAGCCTTGGGGATTTGAGGTGTTGGGTTTGGGGAAGGGGCCCAACTGTGCCCACTCTCAGCTCTGGGTGGCCAAAGAAGGAACATGGGGCCAAGAGCTGTCCCATTGGTAGCTAATAAGTTAAAAATTAAACCAACACCCCCAAGAGAGCTCTGGTTTGGAAAGCAGATAAAAGGCATATGGGGAGGTTGTGTTCCCATTTGATAGAAATTTCACCTTTAACGGGAAATAGAACCGATGTAAAGGGAAAAACCCATGAGCAACAAGAAGAGACATCAGAAATAGCACCATGTTCCTGCAGGGATCACCACGCTACGCCTCCGGCTGACGTCCTTCCCCATTGCCAGCACCTGCGGGGGGAGGCGAGGTGGCACCAAGCAGCGCACCAGGTGTGATGCTGCTGGAGCTGATAGCCCTGCTGTTCCCACCTGTCCCCACGTGCTGCCTGCAGTGGAGCTCACACTCCTCCCGGCTGCTGAAGCGGTTGAGGTTGCCCTGGCAGCCACTGTAGATGAAGGGCCGGCACTCGGCGGCTCTTTGGTTGTAGTACCAGCGCAGCGTGTACCGCTGGCAGCCCCCCTCCTCCAGGGGTTGGGTGCAGGGCTCAGCTGCAGGGACAAAGCACAGCAGTGAGATCACTGAGGGATCTCCTGTGCCATGCCTGGTGCCCCATGGGGCACAGGGAGCTCACCATCCTTTGCGAGCTGCTCCGAGCTGTCTGCATCCAGAGCTGTGTCATAGTCTTCCTCCTCCCGGTACATGCTCTCATACTCCAGGTCATTGGTGTCAACGACAACACGCCTGTCCTGCCCTGCAGACAACACTGGCCATGAGTGCAGCACTGCCAGGCTATCCCATGGCCATGTGGGCATCCTGGGCGCCTGTGAGCACAGGGCTTGCAACACACAGAGAGGGGATAAAAGGAACAAACTGCACAGGGACAGCACTCACCCTCCTCCTCCTCTGCGTGCGACACTTTAAGCACGGGGACGACGTGAGCATTGAGATCTGGGAATGGCTCAGTGGGTGGGTAATGGGGGAAGTGATCTGGGAAGGAAGGACAGCACAGACATGGGAAACCCCCGTGCAGGTGCAGAACAGCCCAGAACTGCCTAGGGAGGGGTTCCTGGGGATGCCCCATTCCCTGGAAGCTCAGAAGTGCCCTGGGAAGCACGATGCAACTCCTGCCAGGGAGGTAGCACTGCCATGCTCAGGGAGGCTGCACTCCGATGCACCTGGCTGCAGCTCCACACTCTCCATCACCTGTTTGGCTGTGCTCATTCTCCTGGCGGACACTTCTCCCTCCTCCATGGGCAGACTGAAGGATGCTCCTGGGCCGGGTCCCCCATCCTCCTTGGAGACAAAGCGCCCAGTTGTGCCAGGACCCCACATCCCATCCCACCCACCACTGCAACCCACATCCCAGCAGGACACGATGATCTTTTTGGGTCCATTCCAACCTGGGATATTCTATGACCCTACAGACCCACTGTGTGCTGTAAACTGGGCAAGGGTGTGGGGAGAAGAACAGAGACACAACCTGAGTGCTCACGGGAATCCAAGCGCCGTGGGAGCTGCCCTCCACATGCTGCAGGAGAGATGGGATGGGGGTGAGTGAGGGGCTGTGTGGGGCAGCCCCCAAACCCAGGGCGGCTGTGAGGTGCTCACCACAATGCTGGCTCATCTCCTGCCTGACAAAGGCGCGGATCTCCTCCTCCTGCCCAGTGGTGGAGCAAAGAATGCACAATTAGAGATAGGAAAAAGCTTTCCCAAGGCTCAGAGCAGAGTCTGGAGGTGGGCTACGCTCCATCAGCAGCAGTGGGATGGATGCAGTGCCCCTTCCCACCTGCTGGCCCCATGCTGACAGCCCCTTACCGTCATGCCTGGATCCCCCTTCTCCCCACGGAGTCCCTCAGCACCAGGACTGCCCTAAGGACAAACAGAGCAGGGCTGGGAGCTGTACCACTGGGTCTGTTCTGGGCAGGGCTGGGCTTACCCACCTGCTCTCCTCGTTCTCCAGGGATACCAGGCACACCACGGGCCCCCATCACTGCCTGCCCAGGGGGGCCTCTCTCCCCCTGTAAAGAACATGGTCACATCCCATCTGGCTCCAGCCCAGACCCAGGACAGGGATCCCAAACCCTTGCTGAGCAGGGCAACACAGGGGGGTCCCCAAAGCCACTGAGCTGGTGGGAGAGGTATGGGGCCAGGACACAGCTCCTGATGCCACCAATCCTTGGCCTCTTGGGAAACAGAGACTCACCTTCTGGCCCTGCATGCCCTCGGGACCTCGTGGCCCGACACTACCTGGGGGACCAGGGGGGCCGGGAGCACCATCACTGCCCCGGGGGCCAGGGGTACCGATCATGCCTGGTGCACCCTATAATGGAGCAGAGGGTCAGGATGGAGATGTCCACATACCTACAGCCCAGAGCAGACACTTCTGGGACCTTCAGTGCCCTTTGGACAAGGCTTGATCCCAGTAAAAGCAATGCAGTGTAACCGATGCTGCCTCTTCCCACAGCTCACCCTGTCTCCCTTCTCTCCCTGGTCTCCTTTGGCTCCCTGCTGCCCATCGAAGCCGCGGTCACCCTGTAGAGAGGAAGGCAGCAGGAGCTCAGGGGAGCAGCCCTGAGGGGCCATTCCTGAGGTCTCAGCACAGCCTCCCACTGCCCTACCTTGGGTCCCATGAGCCCCTCCTTCCCAGGGACGCCGGGTGCTCCTGATAATCCCAGTTCTCCCTGGGGGATGAAGCAGAAAACTGTGAGTCCCTGGATGCATGTCCTCCTTGCAGTGCAGTACTGGCATGGTGCTTACCGGCTCGCCTTTCCTTCCTGGCAGCCCCGAGCGCCCTGGCAGCCCCGGCTCTCCCTGCAGGAGCAAGGCAGGGTCAGGTCTCAGCCCCATAGCTCCCCCAGGAACAAAAGGGGACCCTGTGACCAGGGTCTGTGTGAACCCATTGCAGGGCTGAGGTCCTGGCTGCAGAATGGTAATCCTCTCACCTTCTCACCCTTATCTCCATCAAGGCCACAGGCGCCTTTCATGCCCCGCTCACCCTGCAGGGACAAAGGGAGTCAGAGCCCCACAGAGCCAGCACCTGTCCTGGCCACAGAGCACAGGGATAACCCACCTTGGGGCCACGCAAGCCCAGCGGCCCCATGTCCCCCTTCTCTCCTTGTGCTCCAGCAATGCCATCCCGACCAGGCACACCCTGCAGGAAGCACACAGTATGATGAGGACCACTCCTGCCCCACAGTGGGATGGCACTGCTACAGAGACGCAGCTCCTCACCGGCTCACCAGGCTCCCCTGGCACACCAACTTCTCCCTGGTAAAGGCAACAGCAAAGATGTGGGTCGGGGCTGCTGGGCAGCAAGGGACTCCACAGTGGTACAGGGTGCCCAGCTCCTTACCTTCTGCCCACCAGGGCCGCGTGCCCCAGGGAAGCCTGCAGAGCCCTTCTCACCTGGTTCACCCCTTGCACCCTGCAAGCACAGCCCCAGATCAGCACTGGGCAGGAGGGAGAGCTTTGACCAATGCAGGGCCACATGCTGCCAGGATGCCCAGCACTGTGCCAGAGGCATGGATGCACATGGAGCACAAGAATGCTGTCATGCTCTTTGGTCCCTCTAGCCACTGCCAACCACGAGCCCCCCACTCTCCAGCCCTGCCCTTCCGCTCCATACCTTCTCTCCAGGCATTCCCTGCTCCCCTTTGTCCCCTTTGTCCCCTTCGGTGCCCTTTAGGCCACGGTCTCCCTGAAGAGGGGAGAACAGAAGGATGGAATCAGGGGTCACTGGGGTATGGAGGAGAGACCTCCTACCTGGGCAGGGACATGGGGGTCCATGGGGTGGATGTGCCCCCTGAGGCAGGATCCCTCAGCAGATCCCCAGCTCTTACCGGCTCCCCCTTGCTGCCTCTTGCCCCAGCAGGCCCCTCCACCACAACAGTATCTCCCTGCATGCAGGAGAGAGGTGGGTGTGAGCTGGGGAGGAACAGCAATGCCGCTCCCTGCCCCAGCCCTGGGGTCTCACCTTGTCTCCTTTGGGCCCCATGGCCCCGATCTCTCCCTGCAAGGAGGGCATGGTGAGATGTCACAAGGGTGGGAGCACTCCCTGTCTCCCCAGCCCCAAAAGAGGTTCCTTACCTTGTCCCCACGCTCCCCTCGGTTCCCAGGCAAGCCCTATGGGATAAAGGAGAATGATGGTTGTTGGGGGGGGGCCAGCTGGGTGTGTGGTGAGCTGAGTGGTACGTACCATTGGCCCACGGTCGCCTGCCAGCCCTGGGCGCCCATCTTCACCCTGCAAGCAGGAGGGGAGGTGTGAGGGGTGGGTCTGGGGGGTACCCTCATGGTGGGGACATGGGAGTGCCCAGGTGGTGTGGTGCTACGTACCCGTGGTCCTGGGTCTCCACGTTCACCTCTGGCTCCTGGCAGCCCGGCTCCTGGGTCACCCTGTTTGGGGAACACAAGAGTTTGTTCCCCTCAGCAGCTCACCTCAGCAGGCAGCAGCTCCCATGACCCCAAATGCATCCCCCCACCGTGCCAGGGCACATCCCATGCCCCTGCATCGCCCCAAGTGCACAGAACAGGCTGCCAGGTGCCATCACCCAGAGTGAACTCAGCATCAGCCAAAGGGGAGCAGCAGCATCCCACAAGAGGAGCAGCCCCTCATCCCTGTGCCATAGGGCTGTTCCCAGTCCTACCTTGTCACCCTTCAGCCCTGAGGCCCCTTGTATGCCCTAAAAGAAAGAAGAGGGGTGAGTGAACCATGGGAGGGCTGTGCCAGGTGCTCTGGCTGGTGACACCATCTCCCCCCTGAGCCAGCACAGGACCAGGGAGGGAACCTGCACCCACCCTGGGAATGCTGCAGCCCCATACTCACTGCTGGCCCTGGGGGACCTTGGGGTCCAGGTGGTCCTGCTGCACCATCTCTCCCAGGGAAACCAATCACACCCTGGGGGGGGACAGCAGTGTCAGTGCTCAGGGCAGGGAATGGGGCTTCTGAGCCCTCACTGGTGCTGCCCGAGCCCACTGCCATTACCCTCTCTCCAGGGGCTCCTGGTGGGCCAGGCTGCCCACTGTCCCCTCTCAGGCCTGGCTGTCCCGGTGCCCCAGCGATGCCCGCTAAGCCTGGGGGTCCTGGAGGTCCTGGCAAACCAATGTCACCCTGCAGCAAGGGGGAAAAAGACATAGCCCAGGGAAACAGATGGGAGGGGAGGGGACATAGGGCCAGGGATAAGGCAGGGCATACCTTCAAGCCTGGAGGCCCATCCTGTCCTGGTGGTCCCCGCACACCTACACCTGGAGTGCCCTGTGTGGTGTCAGAATGGGAACAGTCACCCCTGGGAGCACAGGGATGGCAAAGCACTTGGGATGGGGATTCTCACCTTTTCCCCCTTGACTCCAGATGATCCCTTGGCTCCCTGCAAAGACACAGAGCCATCAGGACACAGGATAAGGATGTGATCCCATCAGCTCTCCTCACATCATCCTCTACTCACATCTTCACCGGGGTCTCCAGGCTCCCCAGCTCCTCCAGGCTCCCCCTGGCAGAAGGACAGAAGCAAAGAGCAGGTGTGGGTGACAAGTGGGGAGAGTGGGAATGGCTGGAACCCAAGAGAGCATGGTACTCCCATGACACCCTCCTCACCTTCTCACCCTTGGGGCCAGGCAAACCTCGGGCACCTTTGGAGCCCTAGGGAGGGAGAGCAGTGTTGGGGATGGGAGAGCAGTGCTGGAGTCTGGCTCAGCCCAGGGAGACACAGGGATGGGGTTATAGGCACCAACTCACCGGTTCACCCAGCAGCACGCCCTCCAGCAGCGCTGGCTCACCCTGCAGCAACATGGGGTCAGACACTGACCTTTGCCTGCTATGGGGAGGGTCTCCCCCAGATGCACAGCCCACTCCTTACCTTCTCGCCCTTGGCACCAGGAGGGCCAACGATGCCCTGGGGCAGAGGGGAGAGAGGCAGTGATCAGTGGGGCTGTGGTCACCTGCTAGCCCTGGTGAGCAGGGGAAGCTGCAAGGAAGAACTCACCTGCCCCGGCGCTCCTGTATCCCCTGGCTCTCCTTTGGGGCCAGTAGGGCCTGATGGTCCTGGCACACCCTGGCACAAAGCACACAGCCCTCAGCCCCAGCTCTGCAGCCTGTGCTGAGCCCCAAGACACAGTGCGATAGCACTGGCTGTCATACCAACTTCCCAGGCATCCCTGGTTCGCCATCCTTCCCTGGCACACCATCCCGCCCAGGCACACCTGGCTTGCCACTCTCCCCCTGCAGAGTGTGAGAGCAGAGCTGAGGCTAAGCACATCCCACAGCCAGGCAGCCATGGGGTTGGCATGCCCTGGGGCTGAGGGCAGCTCCATAGGGCACATGCTTACCACTTGTCCTGGCAGCCCAGGGGCACCTGGTGGGCCCTGTGATGGACACACAACCAAAAATCAACCCACAGCTGAGGCAGTGGGAAGGGCTGCTCCCGAGGAGTGTGCTGGGGGTACCTACCACCAGACCAGGTGGTCCTGGAGGGCCAGGCAGCCCTATGCTGCCCTGGGGACCAGGCAATCCCTGCAAGGATAACAGCGGGGTCAGGGAGGAGATGCCGTGCTGGCACATCTCTCTGGGACAGCAGTAGCTCAGCTGTTCCCAGGAAGGGGTTGGTTTTGGGGAGGCTCACCCGGATGCTGGCACCAGGCTCCCCTGGATCACCCTGTGGGGACAGAACCCATGTCAGTCCTGCTGCTCCATTTCCCTGTCACCACCATCACAGCTGTATCCCCATGTACCCTGAGCCCTGAGTGCCTCTAGGAGGGACCAAGTTCTCCCTGCAGCCCCCAGTGCTGGCATGGCATCACTTTCCTGCACCAGACCAAACACGGAGATGATGTAGGTGATAATGACAATGGCAATGACATACCTTCATCCCAGTTGGACCCTGGCTCCCTGGTAGGCCGGCAGCACCCTGCAGAGGACAAGGGGACATTACATTCAGGGCAATGCCTGCTGGTGGCACAGCTCTATGGGGTGAGAGAAGGTACCAGGACAGTGCCATCCCAGGACCATCACCCCCATTCATTGCAGGGACACCTGCCCCAAGTCCCCTTTGCAGGGAAGTGCCCTGCATGTGACACAAGGGTCTCCTTACCGGAGGTCCTGGTGGCCCTGGCTCTCCCTGATTGCCCTGAGAAGGAGGAAGAGATGTGGTCAAGGATGTCCCTGGTGCACAGTGGCTCTGGGAAGCACCCATGCCATGCAGAGACGAGCCTGGCCAGCTCCCAGCAGGATGCACCATGCCTAGCACACACCGAGCAGGAGCCAGGCAGTGACATGCTGGGGACAGACACCTACCGGGCGGCCCAGCACACCGGGGAAACCTGGCAAGCCCTGCAAAGAAGCACATTACAGCCAGCAGGGGGGCAGGACCACACCACGTCCAAGCAGCCCTGCCTGCCCCTAAAGCTCCCATGGGGATGAACAGTGTCACCATGCAGTACCCACCCGGGGGTACTTACTGAGGGACCAGGGGGCCCTCTAAAGCCCTGTGGACCCTGTGTAGGAGGGAAGGATGCAGACAACATATGAATGCTCCAATGGGGCTGGTGGTGACTGCTGTGCAACCATGGGATCTGCCCACACCTCCCAGCCCTCAGCCCCCTGCAGCCACACTCACCGGCTTCCCCTCAGGGCCAGCCAGACCCCTCTCTCCTGGAAGGCCCTGGAGATGGTGGAGACAATAGTTGTGATGAGGATGGAGATGGGGATAACAAGGACAGTGATTGAGATGGAGACAGTGGGGTTGGTTGATGGAGATTGTGATGAGGATGGAGACCATAATAGGGATGGAGAACATGATGATGGAGATGGAGTCTATGGGGGTGAGGAAGAACAAGATGGAGATCATTGAGGTGGTGGAAAACATGGTAGAGATGGAGATGAAAACCACAGGGACAATGCAGGATGTGGTGGGGATGGAGATGACAAGGATGATAGAGGGATAAGAATGGAGATTTGATGCCATACTCACTGGAGAGCCATCCCTGCCCTTCTCGCCAGGCTCTCCTCTCTCGCCCCGTGACCCGCCTTCACCCTGATGTGGGGAGAGGTGCAGAGTTGTAGGACCTGTGCGACAGGCAGGGATGTCCCTGTCCTCCACATGCCCTCACATCCCGCTTGCACCCAGAGAGGGATGTCCCCAGCTGTGCCCCCGCCCAGGGCTTCGTTCTGTGGGGTCACCCTGTTGGCAGCACATGAAGAGGGGAGAGCAGAGACCGATGCTGAGCCCAGAAAGGGAGTGTGAGGAACAGAGAAGCAGAGGAGCCACAGGAGACTTACTACACTCAGACCTTATCTCCTTTGGGTCCTCGCTCGCCCTCGGCACCAGGCTCACCCTGCAGGGAGGAGGACGGAGACACCATCAGAACCACCTGCTGCAGTTTGGGTTGCCCGCCCGCTCTCCCAGCTCATTGCAGCTGGCAGTTATCACATTGTCCCTCTGTAAAGAACTCAGATTCTGGCTCCATCGCTGCCCTTCTTTCTCCTGGACACGCACCTTCACTCCCTTAAGTCCGGGGGGACCGCGCTCGCCTGGGAAGCCCATCAGGCTGCCCTCCATCGCATCTACCTGCGGGCACAGTGTGGTCAGGGCTGGCATCCAGGGAGCCCCAAAGAGGTCCCCCAGTGGCACAACCCTTCCCTAGCCCCCATGCCAAGGGACGAGACATGAACACCCATCCCTGGAGGCATCTGCTGGCACCTCCTGGGGACAGTCCCCAGCAGCATCCACAACCTACCTTGGGCCCTGGGGGTCCTGGGGGGCCTGGCAAGCCATCTCTGCCCTGGTGAAAAGGAAAACAGATGGAGCATCCCCAAAATGTACAGCCCATGGGGCATATCCAAGTCTTATGGAGAGCAAAGGGACAGAGGGGACTGCACTCCCATTACAGCTCACCTGCTCACCCCGGTCACCCTTCTCACCCCGGTCACCCTGCAGAAAGGAGGTGAGAGGGCTCATGGAGCTGTCCCCAAGCCTGAAAGCCATGTCCCCCCACCCACAGCCCCACACTCACCTTCTCACCAGGCCGCCCAGCCTCCCCCAGCTCGCCAGCCCGGCCTGGCACCCCTGGGATGCCCGGCTTGCCTGGCTCCCCTGGCTGTCCTGGTGGCCCCTCCAGGCCCCGCTCACCCACAGCCCGTCCTGCAGGGCCCTGAGGACCAGGGGCACCTTGGTCCCCTTTGTCACCTTTGGGTCCTCGCTCACCAGGGAATCCTAAGGAACCCTGCAAAAAAGCATACCAGGCTGTGGGGTGGGCACCCCAAGATGCAGGGAGCTGTGAGCCCCCATAATGCATCCCAGGGCTGGGGGGGATTCAGCAGGGCTCAGGTCTCAGAACCAGCTGGGAAGGGGGAAGGTGGCAATGAGTCTGAGCAGAGCAGTGGCCCCCCTGGAGCACCACAGTGCTCACCTCCCGGCCTGGGGGACCCCTCTCCCCTGGTTCCCCCCGGCTGCCCTTCTGCCCCCGCAGCCGTTCGGACACGGGCAGAAAGGAGTCCGAGCTCCCATCATAGGCACCCGTCAGCTCCTTCAGAGATGAGATCTGGAAGGGAGGAAAGAGGCAGTGATCAGCAGTCATGCACTCCAGACCCAGTGCCCCATCCCACACCTCTCTGGTCTCTCACCAGCACCTGGCCCCATCCCCATGTCTACCCCATACCTTGATGCCAAGGGCTTCCAGGCTACGTTCGATGTTCTACAATAAAAGGACATGAGAAAGGAAGCCTATTGTGCTGCTTCTACCACTGGGGCTCTGGGGTCCTCCAGTCCAGTGGGGAACTCACCACTGCAGTCCCAGGGTCTCCGCTGACTCCAGGCCGCCCCTAAGTTTGCAGAGCAAGAGGGAATGGGATGTGCCATGGGTGAGGTGAGCAGAGCTGCTGCTGTGCTCAGTAGGTTTTAGAGTGAACGTCACAGGGCACTGCCTGGGAGAGGCTGTGGTTCTCCCATGGTGCTCAGTGCTGGGTACTCACTGGCTCCCCTCGCGGTCCTGGCTCCCCTGGGTCCCCCTGAAATACAGCAGAACAGTCAGGAGGAGCAGGACCAGGATGCCCAGCCATAGGATCCCTGAAGGACTCACTCCCTCTAGAATGGATACCCCCCAGTCCTCCAGGCTGGAGGACACTTACCTTCGGTCCGGTGATCCCACGGAGACCGGGTGAGCCCTGGAAGGTACAGACAGGACACAATGGCACCCATGGACATGGGGCAATGCCTCAAGGGAACCACGGGGCAGTTAGGGCTTGGGGACAACAAACCTGGCCAGGGGGGCCAACCTGCCCTGGGACACCGGGGACACCAGGGGGCCCAGGGAGGCCTGGCATGCCTCTGTCCCCCTGCTCGCCCTTGGCACCGCTGTGGCCCTGTCAAGAGAGTGGTGTCACACCTAGAGACCAGGTGCTGTCCCAGCCTGTCCCCATTGGGGACAACCCACTGCACAGGGCTACTCACATCTCTGCCGGGGGCTCCAGCATCACCCTTGTCTCCCTAACCAGGAGGAGAAAAAAAACCTCAGTATGATGCTGTCCCCAGTCCTAGAGGCGACACCAATGGGGACCATACAGGGCTCTGCTCCTCACCTTCCTCCCATCTTCTCCTGGCGTCCCATCTTCTCCCTGGGGATGGAAGTTATGAACCAGCACCCACAGCACGAGCAGTGAGTAGGACAGGAGCAGTCTCCAAGGCACAGGGATGCTGTGCCACATGCCTCCCTCGCCTCTGTGCCAATTTGGGGCTGCCAGCCCTCAGTGTCCCCAGGAGTACCCCAAAGCCATATCCCGTGCTCTACTCACATTCTTGCCATTTAGGCCAGGTTTGCCATCATCACCGGGTTTTCCCTGGGAGGAAGGAGAGGCAGTGAGAGGAGTCCCCAGCATGGGCAGTCATGGGGTTCCAGCTCCTAAAGATGTCCCCCAGGAGATCTGGGATCGAGTGCAGAGGCACAGTGCAGGATGTGTCTCTGCAGCAGGACAAGTCTCCATGGCACACGGGGATGTTACTCACAGGGATACCAGGTGGTCCCAGTGGTCCTATTGTGCCAGGTGGTCCCTGCTCCCCCCGCAGTCCAGGCAGCCCCTGCAGGGAGAGAAGTGGGGAGGCACAGGGCAGCAGCAGGACACAGCCTCTGCTATGGGAGGTGAGAGCACAGCCGGGCATGGTGGCATGGCACGGCATGGGGGGGCAGTGACCAAGGGGCATGAAGCAGGAGTGTCATGACCCCAGCAGGGAAAGAACACACACCCATGCTCCCAGGAGATACTCACATCTCGACCAGGGTCCCCCTGCTTCCCTGGGTCCCCCTATAGATGAAGAGCAGGTGAGCATCCCATGAACATCTCCAGCAGACATGCAGTGGGACAACTCTGCCCCACCACCACCTTCATCCCCTGTTCCCATTTCCAGTGCCACTCCAGATCACTCACCCTCGGCCCAGCAGGTCCTGGGGGGCCAGGTTTCCCCTCCAGCCCATTGCGGCCATCTAGCCCCGGTGGGCCACGCTCCCCCTGAAACAGAGCAGCGTATGAGGGCTGGAGCTGCACTGAGGGATAGGGGGTGGTGGGCAGCCTCCATCACCCTTACCTTCTCTCCAGGCAAGCCTCGGTCCCCAGGGTCACCCTACAGGAAGAGAGTGGAGTAAGCACTGCTCCATCCCCAAGTGGGGCTGAGTATGGGAATAGGAAAAGAGGTACTCACCCGCATGCCGGGGGGGCCACGGGGGCCTTCAATGCCCTGCAAGAGATACGTGACAATGGTGGGCACAACCCCAGTGCCCACCATGGCTTTCCAGGTCACCACTCACCCCACACCTACCCTCAGCCCCGGCAGTCCGGGGGGACCACTCTCGCCCTTGGCCCCCTTTGCTCCATCCTCGCCTGGATCCCCAGCATCCCCCTGGCAAGGATGGCACAGTGGTCAGAGGCACTGCAGTGTGCAGTCCCACAGCAAAGCATCACATCATCACCTCTTGGCTGTTACCTTCTCACCCTTCTCTCCTGCTCCTCCAAGCCCTACATCCACCTGTGAGGCAGAGAAGGGACATCAGAGCGGGCACAAACCTGCTGGCAGGGAAAGGGGAGGGTACAACTTACAGCTCGTCCTGGCGGTCCAGGAGGGCCCTGAAAGAAAAGAGAGCAAATGCGTTAACAGGACCCGGTGTGTGCTGGGGAGGGGGTGCAGAGCTGGTTCCTGGGTGGGTGACACTCACTGGCTCCCCACGGTCACCCTTGGTGCCAGGTGCTCCGGGAATGCCCTGTGAAGAGGGATGGGTGAGAAGGGGGATGGGGTACATGGGGGATGGGGTACCATACCTTACCATAGGGTAAGGGGGTACCCATTGGGCAAGGGGGTACCCACGGGCACTCATGCGGTGGCACTCACATTTCTGCCTTCGGGACCTGGGTCTCCAAGGTCACCCTTCTCTCCAGGGGGGCCGCGGTACCCAGGCAGCCCCTAGTTGGGGGGCACGGGGAGGTGTGTGTTACCCTGGGCCACTCAAGGCCACCAGGGTCTCCCCTGGCCCAGGGTCCTCACCAGACCAGAACTTACCCGTGGGCCCCTGTCTCCAGGTTTGCCAGGCACACCTGCTTCACCCTGAGAGATAGATAGGATGAGTGGGCTGGGGGCAGCAGGGGACAGTGCTCCAAAGGATTCTCACTTACCGGGGTGCCTTCATCACCCTTCTCTCCACGCTCACCCTATAGCACAGGTCAGGGGACAAGAGAACAAGTCACCAGTGTCCCTCTGTGCTGTTCCCCATTCACTGGGGCCTCAGCATCCCCATAGCATCTCCCACTGCCCCCGGCCCCACACTACCTCCTTGCCACGCTGCCCTGGTTGTCCTGGTGCACCCACTCTGCCTGGCTCACCTTTCTCGCCTGGCTCCCCTGCATCACCCTGGGGGGGAAAGAGTCAGGGGGGAGACCAGGGGGAGAAGAGCTCAGTAGCCCATGATGGATGGATGGATAGACAAAGGAGTGAAGTCTCCTGCAATGCCATTACCTTGGGGCCGCTCCTGCCAGTGAGGCCAGTGATGCCCTGGGAGGTGCAGAAGGACAGTGTGTGTTAATGGGCACCTGGGCATGAGATCAAAGCCCAGCTCCATGCATTTATGTGCACTCACCCGCTCGCCTTGCTCGCCTTTGGGACCGGCTGGTCCTGGGATACTCAGGCCAGGGACACCCTAAAGACAAAGGGAAGCAGCTTGGAACAGCGGGACTAGCACCAAGGCACTGCAAGGAGATCCCAGATGGGCTGTGTGCTCCAGCAACTACCCAGCCCCAGAGGTACTCACAGGGGCACCCCTCTCCCCTGCATTGCCCTTGGGGCCAGGAGGCCCCTCTGGTCCTGGAAATCCTCTGTCACCCTGGAGCAGATAAAAAGGCACCATTAGCCCCACCCCCCAATTTCCCCTTCCCCATGCTGCAGCTGGGGATCAGCATGGGCATCCCCACAGTGCCAGCATCCAGCACTGCTGTGCCATGCCACCATCCCAGCTGTGCCATGGGGACACTACAGAAAGTCAGGGACAAGGCTACCTTCTCTCCTCTGACACTGGTCACACTGGGTGCCTGGGGACAAAGCAGCAAGGACAGTGCTGGGTGCAGCCACCACTCCTTGTGCCAGGAATGGGTTGAGCTGCCAGGCAGAAGCACTTACCGGCTTGCCAGGTTCACCGGGTGCTCCCACATCACCCTGGGGACACACAGAGTCAGTGCCATCCCCTCCCCACAACCCCAGCCCCAGGTCCCTGCTTCTCCCTCACCTTCTCGCCCCGTGGCCCGGCTGGTCCTGGTACTCCCTGGTGCAGAGAGAGGATACTCAGAGGTTGGCGGTGCCTGGGGACATGTACTTGTGCCACAGCCACCTCACAGTGCTCTGGGTGCCCACACTCACCTCTCTGCCTGATGGTCCTGGCCGTCCTGGAGCTCCTGTCTCGCCCTGGAGGAGGAGAGGAAGAGGAAGGGGAAGGGGAAGGGGAAGGGGAAGGGGAAGGGGAAGGGGAAGGGGAAGGGGAAGGGGAAGGGGAAGGGGAAGGGGAAGGGGAAGGGGAAGGTGCCCCTGAAAAGGGCATGACCGTGGCCATGGGTGCCCACCTACCTTCTCACCCTCGGGGCCAGGTGCACCTCGGTCTCCCTGCAGAGTGAAGCAGAGGAACAACTCAGGCAGCTGCCCTCCCACCACCAGGACTCCATGGTGAACCCCTGGTCCCACTCAAGACCCCCGGCAGCTTCCCAGGAGCACAATGCCACATGGAACCCAGGTCCCCAGAGGCCACCGAAGTGTCCAACCACACATCAACACCACCTCACCTTCTGGCCCATCTCTCCCAGCTCTCCTGGTGCCCCGCGCTCTCCCTGGTGCAGGAGGAAGGCAGACAGTGTTGGGTGCTGGCATAGGGAGTGGCACAGCACCCACATCCCTTTTCTCCCCACAGAGGAGCTGGGGGATTGGGGTGCGTCATGAGAGCATCCTCTCACCACTCACTTTCCTGCCTTGCTCCCCTGGAGGTCCCCGTGGGCCCTGGAGAGAAGGGCATAGAGATGTCACCTCCCAAGCAAGGTTAATGCTCTGCCCACCCTGCCTTGTCCATGACACTCACCCGGTCTCCAGGATCCCCTGGGCGTCCAGGTGGCCCTGGGAATCCCTCTTCACCATCACCCTGTGAGGTGAAGAAGCCAGCAGTGTGTCCATGAGATGGGACTACCTGTCCCCATCACAAAGCCAGGGGGGTCCTGGTTCCCTCTTACCTTCTCACCCTTGGGGCCGGGAGTACCAGCAAGTCCCCGTGGGCCGGGCTCCCCAGGTGGACCCTGGAAGAGATTGGCAAGGGGCACAGCTCAGCCTCTGTGGGGACTCACAGCCCTGCTTCCCTCCAAACTCAGCACTCACCGGGGGGCCTGGCTCCCCTTGAGGCACTGTCCCATCAACCAGTCCAGGGGGACCCTATGGAAAGAGGGATGAGATCCTGCATAGCAGCCCCATAGCTCAGCCCTTTCCAGTGCCCTGGTAGGCAGAAGTACCAGGCAAACATGGTCACTTACCCTCTCCCCTCGATCACCCTTCTCCCCCTGCAAAGTGAAAGAGGACAGGTAAGGCTGAGGACGGACTCTGTTCATGCCCACCCCCTTTTTCTATCCCCCTCAAATGATGGGAGCAATGATGGGCAGAGCACATCAGCAGTAGTGTCAGGGCATGTGCCATGCTCATGATAAGGATGGATGATGTGGGGGTCATAGACAATGAATATAGCCATGCAGGACCAGGAGCTCTGCATGGGAAGCAGCTTCAAGCTGCCAGCTGTCCCTCCATCCCCACACAGTGCCAGCTGGGACATACCTTCACAGAGTCTCCTGGAGGTCCTGGTGGCCCCATTGGCCCAAGGGGACCTGGAGGACCTGGGTCACCGAAGGGACCTCGTGGACCAGGGTTGCCAGGGGAACCAGGGCTACCCTGGAGGAAGGAGATGCTCTATGAGCATGGGATGCAGCATGGGCAGGGAGTACTGGTGGACATTCCCAGCATGCACAGCCCCATCTGTACCGGTGTGCCTGGCTCCCCTTTCCGTCCTGGCAACCCCTGTCCTCCATCCACGATCACTCTGGGCTCTCCCTGAATGAGGGGAAAAAGTAATTAAAAAACAAACAAAAGAAAATCAGTGCCACCACACTCCCTGCCATGTCTCTCTCCCCAGTGACAAGCTTAGGAGGCAGAAGAGATAAGATGTCCCCCTGTAGCCCTCTGCCCAACACCTACCGGCTCGCCTTTTTCCCCCTTCAGGCCAGGATGCCCCGTTGTTCCCCGCAGTCCCTGGAAATGAATGAGAGTGAGAAGGGTGCCCTTGGGGGCATGGGGCTTGGGAGGAGGGGTGCCATACTCACAGGATCCCCTCGGGGGCCAGGAATGCCCTGGTTGCCCTGGAAAACAGCAGAACAAGAGGTGAAAGCACTGTCTCTGCCAGCCAGGGGAGCAGGGATGACATGGCATGGCATGGCATGGCATGGCACAGGTTGAGATGGGATGGCATGCATTGGGATGGGATGGCATGAAGACAGCAATGATCCCACCAATAAGACAGACAGCTCCAGCACAGGGAAGGGGTAGGAAGATAACTTAGGGAACAGGCAGGGGAGGCTGATGGGTGGATAGAGCCCATTGGTTGAGGCTTGATCAGCACCAGCAAACCCATGGGTACATCCACACTCACCGGCTGGCCAGGGGACCCAGGGCTCCCGGGGGGGCCAGGAAGCCCCGGCCGCCCATCAGCTCCAGGGAAGCCCTGCAGGAGAGAGGAGCATCACAGCAGGGCCAGACTCTTTCCAGGTGCCCCCTCTCCTGCCATGGTTGGGAAGAGGTCCTTGTGCCTGGGACTCCAGGATGTGCAGATACAGGGGGCACTCACCCTGTCCCCCTTCTTGCCCGGCTGCTCAACGCTCTCTCCTGGTGGCCCTCGTGGTCCCACAGGTCCTGGAGGGCCAGGCAGTCCATGGCGGCCCTGGAACAGCAAAAAGGACAGATTTGGTGGCAGGCAGTGGCCAAGGGATGCTTCCTCCATCCACCACTGTGGTGAGGGCTGTACGGATCCCTTCCCCAGCACCCACACAGCAGGAGTACAAGGGGACACAGGGGCTGTAGCACTGTTCCCCATCTCCCCCCACACTACCCATCAGGACTTTACCGGTTCTCCAGGGGGGCCCGGCTGCCCCACACGCCCCTGCGGCCCCTGCAGAGGCAAAGCCAGACATCAGTATTCACCAAGGACTGCTGCAAAAGGGGTTTGGGGGGAACACAACCCTGCCCTAACCCACAGCTGCAGGAGACCCCAAACACTTACTGCCACGCCAGGATCCCCCTTCTCTCCCTGCAAGGGGATGGAGAGAAGAGCTGAGAGGCTGCACCCCTCTGAAGCAGCTGCCTCCATCTCAGCCCCACACTGTGGACAAGGTGGGCAACTCACACTGAGTCCCCATGGCCCAGGAATACTCACCCTGGGGCACTGCACAGTGCAGGGCTTGGGTTCTGGCTCTGGCTGGTGAGACAAGAGGAGGAGATGTGAGTGTGGGAGAGGAAGACCTTGGCTCTATGCCATCTGCTCCCCAGCCCCGGGCAGCCCCCAGTCTCTCACCCTGGTGGAGATGATGGTGCAGAGGTCATCGGTGAGCTCTCCCTCCAGCTCTGACAGGGCACCACGGTTGCGGAAGACAAAGCGTGGGTCCTCACCACTCACCATGCGCCGGAGCTGCTCCTGGTCTGCCCCCTCCAATCCCACTGCCAGCACTCGGATCCCTGCACCAATAGCATCTTCAGCACCTCGCTGGAGCACCCAAGGGGACCTCATCCCACGAGGACTTCATCCCATGAGGACCCCATACCACAGGGACCATTATCCAACCTCACCCACTGCCTTGGCATCCCTGGCAGCAGTGATGGCATCATCCCCGGAGGGGCTGTCAGCCAGCAGCACCAGCACTGCTGGCACACCAGGTCGCCGTCCCGCACCCGGGCTCAGCAGGTAGGTCCTAGCAAAGGTGATGGCTGCCCCTGGAGGGAGGACAAAAGGATGGGGGGGTCAGCAAGGTCCCACTGGCTCCTGGCCCAGCCCCAGAACATCTCCTCACCAATGGCATTGCCGCTGGGCTCCTCGTAGCGCATGGTGCGGATTTGCTCCAGCACGGCGGGCAGCTCACTGGAGCGGTTGAGGAGCAGCCAGGGCAGGCTGCGGTAGCTGTACGTGGCCAGGCCCACCTGTGAGGGCAAGGAACAGATGTTGGCATTGTCATCCCTGTGCCCCATGCCCCCTGCCACCATGCAAGCCTCATACCTGGGTGCCATCAGGGCCCAAGTGGCCCATAGCAGTGATGGTGTTGGAGAGGAGCGTGCGGACGGTGTCAGCACCAGAAGAGCTGTCACGTGTGCCATGCACCAGGAAGACAATGTCTCCTCGGGCGTCCCTGCAGACTGTGAGGAAAGGGACAAGGTGGAGCAGAGATATCAGCACCCCATCCCCTCCAACACCCATCCCAACCTGCATACCTGGCCTCTCGCTGACGGAGTTCTCAGCACCAGGTGTGCTCCCCAGAAGCGGGCGGATGGTGAAGGTGTAGCGCTGGCCCAGGCGCAGCCCAGGGACCTGTAGGGAGCTGGCAGTGCCTGGCACCACGTGCTGTGTCTCGCCGCCCGCTGCACACATAGTCAGGAGGACAGGGACAGTGAGACCCCTGGGGATTGCTGCCCCCCACCCAGGGACATGTACCTGCCTCACCTGCAGGGGGGCTCCAGGACAGGACATATTCAGAAGCACCAGGGACAGGGGTCCAGGAGAGTGTCACAGAGTCTCTCTGCACCTCTGTCACTCGCAGGCTGGTGGCATGGCTTGGAGAGGCTGCTGAGGGGAAATAGGGTGCTCCAGCCCATGGGGCAATCCCCATCCCACTCCCACACTCATCACTCTCCTCCATCCCAACCTCCTTGCAGCACCACACATTCCTTACCGGTGGCAGCGGTGATGGTGACTGGTGCGCTCTCCTGACTGCCCACCATGCTGGTGATGCTGATATGGTAACGCCGGCCTGGCTCCAGCCCTCCCAGGTCATAGGAGCTGGCAGTGGCTGGAAGCTGCTGGCTGCGCTGGGGGCCACCTGGTGGGGACAGAGAGGTAAGTGGCCAGGGTTTGGCATGTGGATACACGGCTTGGGCACACTCACCCTCAGCTGGGCGCCAGACCAGGCGGTACCCGCTGCTGCCAGACACTGGCACCCATGCGAGGCGCAGACGATGTTCCGAGGCCTCCATCACCTGGAAGTTGCTAACACGGAGCACCGGGGCCACCTCCGCTGCGGTGGATATGGGCAGACGTTAGGACACAGCTGCCCACCACTCCTGTGTGCCGTTCCCTAACCCTGTACTCACGGGTGGTGACGATGATGGACACAGGGTTGCCTTCATGGTTGCCTACGAGTGCTGTGACCTTCACAGTGTAGGAGACTCCTCCCTCCAAGTCGGGGATGTCAAAGGAGCTGATGTGGCCTGGAACATGCTGGCTCCTCTCCGAGCCCCCTGCCAAGAGCCACACATCAGCCCTTGTGCAAACATCATTGCCATCCCCATCCCTGCTCCCATCCTGCGGTACCGTCCCGACGGCTCCACACCACACGGTACGCTGTGGCTCCTGGCACACCAACCCAGGTGACACGGGCAACATTGCTCCTGGATGACTGCACCTCCAGCCGGGATACTGTCCCCACCTGCTCAGCTGCTGTGACACGGAGAACCACTGTCACCTGCAGTCAAGGCACATGGCACCAGCTGACAGCAGCAGGCAAGGGCACACCTCACCTGTCCTCCCCATGGTGGTGACCGGGGGACCCTCACGGCCATCAATGATGGCTGTGACACCAATGGCATAGACAGTGCCAGCTCGCAGCCCCTCGATGGTGAAGGCAGTTGGGTTGGCAGGCAGGAAGCGGGACTGCTCCTGACCTGGGAGAGACAGCTGAGATAGGGAGAGCTCCCATGGCACCACTGCATCACCTCCAAGCCCTGCACTCACCATCGCTGGCCCTCCACGTCAGTCGGTACCCCGCGGCACCCGGCAGCCCCCTCCATGTGACCCGCAGCTGGTTGGGGCCGGCCTCCGTCACCCGCATCTCTGAGACACTGCCCACTGCTGGGAACTCTGCATACCCGATGGCACCGGGACGTCAGCATGGGGACACCCCGAGTGACCACCGCAATGCAGGGCTGGGTCTAACCATGTGCACTTACTGACACGGATGCTGAGTGCAGCAGCAGCGCCCTCCCGGCTGCCCACGAGGGCTGAGACACGCACCAGGTAGGTGACACCTTCCCGCAGGTCACCCAGCTCCAGCGCTGTCTGTGTGCCTGGCACACGCCTCGTCCTCTCGGTGCCATCTACAGGGAGCATTGTGCCACGGGGCCCTCAGTGCCACAGGGGATGCCAAGCGATAATGGCACCACGGCCCCATCCCATCCTGCCGGCTCACCCTGCGTGTTGCGCACTGTCACTTTGTACTCAGTGGCTCCGGGGACGGCGGTCCAGCCCAGCCGCACCCTCCTGCCCAAATCCTCGATGAGACGGAGATCTGACACCGCACCAACTGGCACCTCCACACCTGCAGGGTGGCACCACTGTAACTTTCCCCCAAGCTTGGACCAGGAGGTCCCAGGCTCTGTTCCAGTGATGCCATACACGATGTCTTGCTCTGGGCTCACCTGTCTGGAAGGTGGTGACAGGGGTGGCCACCTCCCCACCTTCATACAGTGTGTACAGGGTGATGCGGTACTCAGTGCCTGGCTGCAGCCCCGTCAGCTGGTAGGTGCTGGCACTGCTGGGCAGCGACACGGTCCTGGGGGGCTCCAGCCCTGTGTGAATGGCAATGTCAGCACGGGCTGCTGGCCCCATGCCATGTCGGGGACCAGGTGCTGTGAGCCCACCTGTGGCTCTTTTCCACTCCAGGCGGTAGCCACGGGCCTCACGGATGGCAGTCCAGAGCACCTGGATGGACGTGGGGCTCAGGATGTTGGTCCGTAGCGTCTGCTCCGTGCCTGCCTCTGCAAAAGGGACCCATAGGCCATACCACCTCACCTCCTTGTACCCCCATGATGATATCCCCGTGTGGGGACAGCTGCGTGGTGCTTACGTGTCCGTGCAGTAAGGGTGGCAGTGGCTGCAGGCTGCTGTGCATAGCGTGCTCGCAGTGTCACCACGTACTCGGTGTTGGGGCGCAGGTTGCTGAGAGTGGCCGACAGTGTGCCAGCCCCCAGGCTCCTCTCCTCACCCTGGGGCATTCCTGGGGAGGACACAGAAGGGTGCGGGCAGGTGTGTGGCAGGGAAGGGGTGTGCACAGCTCCCTGCCCCGGAGATGCCAGGAGGTGCCAGGGGTGGGGAGCACGGGGTGAGGCTGGGACGGGGGCCAGGGCAGCGCCCAGGGACGGGGAGGGGCCGCCAGGTGCTGCAGCACACACAGCTACCCCAAAGAGGTGCCTGTGGGGCACGGCATGTCCCCTCACCTGGCGTGGCATAGCTGAGGATGTAGCCTTGGGGTGGCTCGGGGCCAGGCTGCCAGGCCAGCCTCAGGAAGGTCGGCCCGGCTTCGGCCACATGGAAATGCTGTACACCGCCACGGCTCTCTAGGTACAGCAGGGGACAAGTGTAAGCCACGTGCAGCCAGCACCTACCCACATCCCCCATCCGCACCAGGTACTCACGGGTGCGTGCACGCACAGACACCGACTCGCTGACACTGTTGGCATACTGAGCGATGACAGTCACCAGGTACTCTGTCCCTGCGCGCAGCCCCCGCAGCACAGTGCTTGTCTCCCGTGGGCCCAAGCTCACCTGGGTGGGAGCAGTGTCACCCTGATGCTGGTGGGCACCAGGCACCCCAAGCAGGTAAAGGACAGCGCTCACCTCCTGCCGCTCAGCCGCCAGTGGCTGCCCCAGCCCTGTCAGTGGGACATGCTGCACCCTATAGCCAGTGACGGGGCCACTGGCCGGGCTCCAGCGGATGCGCAGCACATTGGGGCTGTGCTCCAGGACCTCCAGGTTGGAGGGACCAGCATGACCTGGTCCATCTGTGAAGGGACATGGGGCTGTCAGCTCCAGGGTGCATGAGGAGAAGGCATTAAGGCGGGTCCCATGCCCTCTTTTGAAGGTCTCCTACCAGGGGTGCGTAGCGTGCCCCCTGAGCTTGTGCACACCCGGCGTGTCATCAGTGGCACCAGTGTCCCCAGCAGCTTGAAGTCACCCACATAGAAGAAGAAGGAGTCGGTAGGCAGCGAGGCCACACGGACCAGCTCCTGGCGGTCGGCATTCTTGATCCCTGAAGGGGACAGGAAGGGTGGGTGAGAGCAGAGCCCAGCCTCAGGGGGAGCCCATTACTCAGGGGTATGGATACCAATGGGCACACCCCGGATCTGCTCACCCACAGCGAAGACCTTGATGCCCAGGCTCTTCAGCCTCAGCGCCGGCTGCTCAGCATCATCCTGGGACTTGCCATCCGTGATGAGGATGCAGATCTGCAGAGCCATGAGCCTCAGCCCCATGGACCCACTGCATCCCTCTGGGATGTCCCAAATACCACTCCCCACCCCCATACCTTTGGGACCCCAGGCCGCAGCTGCGTGGGACCAAAGAAGTTGTCAGAGACGTAGCGCAACCCAGCACCGGTCCGTGTGTTGCCACCCTTATAGCTCAGCTGCTGGATGGCCCTCTGAATGCCCGTGCCATTGGTGTGCTGGGAGAAGCCAAACTCCACCCTGGGGGCATGAGGACACATGAGGACACTTATGTCCTCATGTGTCTTATCTCCCAGACCCACAGTCCCACAGCCCCACATGCCCCATCCCCAGGGCTCACCGCGGATCGTCGCTGTACTGCACCACCGCGAAGCGCACCGCCTTCTCTCCCACCACGTGCACGAAGGGTGACACCAGGTCCTCCACGAAGGTGCGGATGGCACGGAAGTTGTTCCGGCCAATGCTGGACGAGCCATCCACCAGGAAGGCGATGTCGGCCTCCAGCACGTTCTCGCACACCACTATGGGACAGAACTGGTTGGTACCCATATCAGCCCCCTGTGCCCTGTGGACCCCCAGATCTGTCCCTTCTTGAGCTCATGTCGCATCAGTGCCCACTCCCACAAGGATCCCCATGCCCAAGCTAAAGTTTAGGGTGCTGCAGTGAAGAGGAGCAGCAGAGCCCCTCTCACCCCACTGCAGGCCCTATAGTGGTACCCAGTACTCAGCACTCACCTTGGCTCCTCTTCTGCACGGCAGCAGCCTGGGGGGCCAGGAGCAGGGCGAGGAGTAGGAGCCTCCCACTCATTGTGGGGCCCTGCAAGACAGCAGGAGAGGATGCTACAGACTGTGCCTGTGCCAACCCCATACCTCTGGGCATGGTGGTGACGGATGCATTGGTCAGAAGCAATAAAAAGGAGTGAAATGCCATAACATCACAATGAAAAAGTAAACACGGATATCCTGCAGAGCTGCCCGCTGCAGGATGTGGGCATGGTTGGGCTGCACAGCAGCAATACCCGTGAATTTGACTTCCCTGCCCCAGGCTGTGTCCAGAGTACTGCTCTGGGTCTGGGAAAGCAGAGCTAGGTGGAAAGTCCCAGCACAGAGAGCCACATGACAAGCACCCAACTCCACTCCATCCCTCCCCATCGCACCCAGCCAGGCTGTGACCCCACTGATGCCCGGTGCTCAGGACAGGAGGGCAGCACAGGAGCCAGCCAGCCTGCATGTCGGCTGTGCCCCCCACAAACCTGTACTGCTGCCTCCTCGTGCCCGCCCTACGCTCACCCCAGCACTCCTGCCCTACACGCAGTGGGGTGGCACAAGCTCCAGGGCTCCAGAAAGGGCACGATCCCGTGGGGACGGGGAGGGCAGCAGCTTCCCACGAGCACCCGCACGGCGCTGCTTCCCGCACTCGGGCGCGGAGCTGCGGGGGGGATCCGGCCCCGTGCCCGGGCACAGCACCCCGCCCGCCCCGTGTGCCAGCCCCAGCACGGCCCGGCCGAGTCCAAAGCGAAGGCGGTGACCCACGGATGCCCGAGCCCAAAGGCGTGGGAAATCCCCCCCCCCCGCCTCCCCGACTCCCTCCGCTGTCCCCCACCCCGGGCTGAGAGCACGTTGGGGGGGGGGGGGGCGCTCCCGGAGCGCGCGGCTTCGCCACCCACCTCGTCCCGCGTGGGGCCGCCCCGAGCCGAGCCGTGCCGAGCCGTGCCGAGCCGTGCCGTGCCCAGGCGGCCCCCGGCGCTCCCGCCCCTTTAATCAGGGCGGCACGGAGCTCGGCGGTGCCGCCGCCGGGGGGGTAGTGCCGCGGCTCCCGCCCTGTCCCGCCTCCCCCCATCCCATTCCCCACCCCAAAGGGCTTTTCCCACCCGCTCCCTTGGGAGGGCGGGATCAAGGCAGGAAGGTGCGTTTTTTCCCGCTTTTCACCCCAAAATGTCCCGGGAAGGAGAGAGAAGAGCCCTCCACGCCGGGACCGGGACCGGTTCAGAACCCTGGGGGGTTTTCTACGCGAGTTCCGAAAAGAGGCGTCAGTGAGGAACCAAAAGGGCCCCCTGAGCCCTGGAGTCTTTTCCTAACAGCGTCTCCATCCCGGCTGATGCTAGGATGGCTCCTGCGCCCCCATGGGGTGGGGGGCAGCAGCTGTGGGATCGCTCCTGTCCTGGGCACCGCCTCTTAGTGCCGAGCGTGGAGGATGAAGTGACTGAGAACTGTCCCAGAGACAGAGAACTGCCGCTGGGATGACTGCAGGAGCGGATGCTCGGCAAGGTGATGAGCTGGGGAACACCTGCGGCCCCGGCACTGTGCCAGCATTGCCTCCCACCTACGGCAGGGCCATGTGTGGTCCATCAGGGTGCTCCATTCTTCAGTCACTGCTTGTTCCCACTAGGCTGACCCATGCGGATGGGCATATCCCATGCCAGCTCCCTGTTTCCCTGCACCCTGTGCAGCTGTGCCCTGCTGGCCTCATGTAAGGACAGCAGCCTGGGGGCTCCTCTCCCGGTGCCAGCATGGTTCCAGGGGCATCTTCCCGTGGGCTCCAGGGGGTTGGCGAGGGGTCACCTACCACCAAGCAGGGATGCTCAGGGCAGCTGCAGGCAGATTTCCCAGGCACCAGCTGTTCTGAGCACGGGAGGAGTGGAGGTGTCCCTCTGCTCTTACAGGCAACATGAGCAGATCATCTCAGTCCTCTCTGCAGCCAACCCTTGTCGGGCCCCTAAATCTGCTTCAAAGGTCACCATGGCCACAGGTGTCCTCCAACTGCCCCATGGCCGTGGGCTTCACCCCAGGTCAGGGCCATCCACAAACCCTCCTCCCACCACAGCTCGCTTAATGAAGGCAAGACGGCCTGTCCCAATTAGGCAGGGGCTTCATTAATCAGAGAGCGGAGGGGTCTGCCAAGGGTTCTGCTGCTGGCCCTGGGCCCAGCGCTGGCAGAGCAGCTCAGGGTCACCGGTGCACGGGCAGAGCTGGGCACACAGTGATGCTCTGCAGTCGCCCTGGGCCCAGCAGCACAGCCAAACATAGCAAAGGGCAGTGGCCATGGGGAGAGCCCTGCTGCAGCATCTCTGTCCCTAAAAGCTGCAAGCCTTCCTCTGCGGCAAGAGGGACTGCTGGTTCTTCCTGGCTCCCCCGCATACCAGGACTGGGGAAGGAATCTGTGCCTGCAGAGGGAGAGCACCAGGTGTGCGTGAGTCACACTGTGGGGGGAGAGGCAGCCCTATCCCCAACCAGAGAACCCCACTGCAGGCATTCCCTCAACCCCAAGCTTCAACCTAAACCCTCCTTCTACTCCTTCATCCGCCCTTTGTCCCTGCAGCTCAAGGCTTATGCCCTGCAGCCACAGCCGTCCCAGTCCCACTGGAACATCCTCAAAGCTGCTGCCTGCCCTTTCTCAACCCTCGAGGGCTGGCAGCCAGTGCTGGTTCCTGCAGTCTGTACCTGGGGTTCCCCATCTCCTGGCTGGGTTGGCCCCAGGGGAGCACGTGGTCCTCCCGATGGCACTGATCAAAGCATGCAAACCCTAATTCTAACCCTACTCATAGCCCCAGCCCCTCACCCTGCCAGTCCCTCACCCTGCTGAGCCTCTCCCTGCCCTGCGCGTGCCTGGCAGACGCCCTCACTGCTGGCTTAATGGGAAGGGAGGGAAGAGAAAAGCTGCTTTCTGCAGCCTGGGGGTGCAGTTCCAACCCCACATCATGCTGAGCAGTGAGTCACGCGGCACAGCTGGAGTGGGGCTTTGGGCTGCAGATCTGCGCTGCTCTGCCCCAGAGCACTGCCATCAGCTCCGGTGTGCTACGAGTGGGGGGCAGCGAAGCCTGGATGGGATTCCAGATGGGATTCCTTTGCAGTCTGGCAGCAAAGCTTGTGTGTGTTTGCACGCATGCAGGGTGGCCGCTCTCACTCCTTCTCTACAGCAAAGGATGCGCAGGCTGCAGAGATCCCTGCCTGGCATCTCCAGCAGGGGCAGACAGAGAGGGAGGGGGCAGCTTCCACTCCATCATGAGCTGGTGGGGGCTCAGCCCTGCCACTGGGCTGAGTGCATGAGGTTGGGGATGGCTGATGCTACATGGGGAGGAGGGACTGGGGGGGGCCGCCTGCAGCAGGCGGGTTGGGACATGCTCCAGGAATGTCTCCCAGCAGCAGCCGCCCGCCGGCTGTCCCAGCAAAGTTTGGCAGGGCTGATGTGTGCCTTGGGAGCACCTTGTGGCACCCTGTGTCAAGGAGCCACAGTGCAGCGGGGCAAAGCCTCAAGCAGAAAGCCCATCTCTGCCCAGAGGGATGCTCTTGCTGTTGGTTCATAGTCATCCCAGCATGTTGGAGTCAAGAAGTCCCAGTCAGGCTCTGGGACAGCAGAGGGAGACAGTAGAGGGGGGGCTGTAGTGCCCCAGCTGCAGGGGACCACCCATACAGCCCAGATTTCCTGCAGATATCCAGCTCCGTGGTCCTGAGCACAGACTGTGCCCCACTGCTCCCAGCCCCATTGCCCCCACCCACAGAAAGATATGGGTGTACAGAGGGAGCCCACCTTGCTCATGGGGATGGACAGAAGCAGAAGGGATGGGGAGCAGCAAAGCTACCCTACATTCTACACGGGGCTGGTGCTGTCTTTCCCCGTGCTCACCCCACGGGTCCTGGCACAAGTCTCTATCTGCTGCTTCTTTGCAGCAGCAAAGCACCCGCCCTGGGGGCACGTCGTCGGTGCAGCTGCGATCACTGAGCTCCCTGCCCTGCCCTGGCTGCAGGCTCTGCAGGCAGGCACTGGGGTGATCTGGTGCACAGCTTAATAGGGCTCTGAGGGTTTCTTCTTCCTTCAGACAACAGCAGAGGTGATCACTGCTTGGATCCTGCTCTGCAGGTAGGTAAGAGAGGTTGCTCAGTTCAGCTGTCCCAGCCCTACACCCCTGCACCCCATTCTCTTTGTACAATCCTGTTCTAATAGCCCTTATTTCCAGCCTGGGCTGCAAAATCCCAGCTCCAGGAGGATGGGATGGTTGCTCAATGCTTCCTCCCTGCCTCTATTAAAGTATTTCACAACACAAACCCACACCCCTCCAGAAGGGGCTCCAGGGTAGTTCTGGCAGCGCTCAGACAGAGTCCCCATCACACATTGCCAGCACAGGGCTGTTTGAGATGTCCCTAAACACACCTTGAGTCAAGGCACATAAGTAATGGCACACGCTGCTTTACCTGCAGGCTGACATCGTGCTTATACCAGTTGACAACACCGGGTTCCCAGCAGCACCTCCATTTAAAGCTACCTGCAGCATGCATGGTGTATGGGAAGGATAAAGCCCCGGGCAGTGCTCTGCTGGAACATCCCACGGCCAGTGAATGGAGGCTGCAGAGGGACGGAAGCAATCCTGTTGTGGACACAGGGATCTGTGCTGCAGAAGGATTTACGCAGCACACGGGACCAGACTTGTCCTCGGCGCTCTCCCCTGAGAGGCTTTGCCATTGCTCCTTCGGCTCTTTGGCTGGGCGCCCATCTCCAGAAGAAAAGAATAAAAAGGACCAAACATCCGCCCTGCCCTGCCAGGGTGCATCGCTGTCTGTCACCATGGGAACTCATCCCCTGCTCGGACCCATCCGGGATGACTTCATATCTCCGTGAGCAGGAGGGCTGCGTCACCGCCATGGCATGGGGCCGGCGGCTGCACGGCGCACGCAAGGACCTTCAGCCCCACAGGCTGGGAGCAACACAGGGAAGGCAGATGGCAGGAGGTCTGCGCCCACAGGGACAGCTATGGGAGCAATTGGGGGCTCTCACAGTGTTGCCACGCTCACCTGTGAGTCACAGCTGCGTGCGAGGCAGCAGGAGATGGCTGTGTCCCCATGTCACCGGGGCTGCGGCCAAGAGCAGCGCATCTGGAGCAACTATAAACAAAGTGGGGAAGCGGGACAATCTTGGCCACATGTGGTTTGGGGTGGGGGGAAGGGATGGGAGTGCAGAGCTGCCACGTGGAGCCTGGGAGCAAGGCACACAGGGCTGGGTGCACTCATCGGCCTCTTCCTGGGTGCTCTGGCACCGCTCCCTGCCCAATGAGCCAGGGCAGCACCTGCTGTGAGATACAGCTGCTGTGCCCATGCGCAGTCATCACCCCACAGAAGCCCGTCTGGCAGCTGCCTCCCTCCAGGCCTGATGGGCAGCGCAATTCCTGCCTCTTGATGGCTATGAGCAGTGCTCGGGAGCCCCGCAGTCTAAACAAAGAAGTCAGGATTTTGGCACGTGTGAATCTGGGTGCTGAGGTCAGAACGAAGGGTTTTCTGAAGCTGAACATGTATCAAATCCTAAATCTTGAAGCAGCACAATGGAAGCTCCCTAGCTGAAGCATTAAAACAAAGAAACCCCTCCAACCTCCAATCCAAAAAGTATCAAACCCTAACCTAAATGTAACACGTGAGGTACATGCAGCCTATTTCCTTTGCAGCTTTACCCAAGTGCTCGCCCTCCACCCAAGGTGCACACATGCAGATCATGCACAGCACAGATGCAGTTACAAACATCGCACCTAAGCACTGCTCCGTGTCAGCCCCCCATGGACAGCTGGGTGAGTGGTGCCCAGCAAGATGAGGGCTCAGCATCCCAGCGCTGGAGCTTCCTGGTATAGCACTTGAGGCTATACTTCAGACTTCAGGCTCCTGTTTCATTATCTTAATTACATAATTAGCATTGCCCCAATCAGGTCACATGGCATTCGATCCGACTGCTGTCCTTATGCTGTATGATTCTCATTCAGAGCCTTAAATCATTCCAGTGTGCAGCTCCGGCAGGCGATGCGGGGCATCCAGAAAACACATGATGGAATGGAGCTGGAGAGATGAAAAGGGAGAACCACCGATCCTCATTGAGTGGCTTGTGGGGTGAGGCAGCTTTAATGAGGATATCCAGTTCAGGCTCATCCCCTTCCACCCAGGCTGCTGAAGAAAGAGCAGAGACAATGCTGACAAGTCCTGCACCGTGCCCCACTCAATCTCACACCGCCGGGGATGGCTGGAGCTGGCAGTCAGGCCTGGATGGGCCCTTTGTCCGCTTCTTTGCTGAGCGATGAATGCACCACAGCTTTAGATGAGCTGTTTCCATCGGGGATTTCAGGCCATGCATGCAGGCAGTGCTGCTCTCCTGGCACTCCACATCCACATGCGGCACAGAAGGCACAGCGAGGTGCGGGTCTGCCACAGGCTGGTACCAACCGTGACCTCTGCTGTGGCGATGCTGCATCATAAGGAGCATTCAGCCTTCTTCTGAGCCTCAGCAGGAGAGCTGGTGGAGAACTGGCCCGGAGGGCTGAGGGCTCTCCTCCCAGCAGCTCGCTGGCACCAAGCAGAGGCACGGCTCCAAACCTCCCTGGTTCCCCGAGGACAGGCTTGGCTCAGCACCTATGATTAGTATCAACTGTACTTTCCGGGGGGGACAAGGGGGGGGTAATTAGTTCAGGTGAGGCAACTACCGACAATTGGCTGCTGCAGCCCATGTCTCTTGGCAAGCACCCACATCCCCAACAAGCAGCTCACATATCAAAGGGGCTGCCTCCTCCACAGGCAGACCCACCCTGCACAGCTGCCCCTGCCCCACGTGTGGTGGGTACTGAGAGCTTTCCCTGCTGCATACCCCAGTGCAAGGCTGCAGCATGGTGGGAAAAATATCATTGAGGAACTGCACAGATGGCTTCACAGAGCCTTGAGTACACATGCACAAAGCATCCTCCTTCCCAAACCCTCCTCTCAAGGTGTCAGAGAGGGAAGGTGATTGCCTGGAGGTAGTGGAGGCTGTAAGCTTCAAAGAAGGAACTTTACAGAGGAAGGATGAGACATTTAACTGCGTAAAAGAGGAGGCAGCCAAGGCCAATTCCTACATCAAATGAAGTTTATCAGCACATTCTAATGGGATCCCAACTAACCTTCCAAGTGAAGTAGCAAAATAAAACACTTCAGCCATTGAGAACTAGGCTGGTCAAAGAGCCCCGACGAACAATCCTGCATTGTCCAGGCAGCCAGGAAACAGATTTATTAGGTCACCTGGGCCATCTCCAGTTTCAGCGAAATTGTCCTGTTCTAGGGATGGTTCCAACTCCTCCTTTGGCACTGCTGCTGTCCTGCACCAGACAGTGGGAACCACGGGAAGGGGAGGGGAGAGGTCCAGGAAAACACCTCGCTTTTTCAAGGCTCAGGAAAAGCATTTTGCTCAGATGCTTCTGTCATGCCAGCCATTTCCCAGGTTGGATTCCCTTGGACTAAGGCTGCTCTGATGGTGGAACAGAAACACACGCCTGTGGCTCAAACAGCGGCGACCTGCCAACTGGATCAGGGCTTCACATCCTCCAGCACAGAGGGACTCGGCTGCCAAATATCTGACGGGTCTGCCCAAGTTCCAGGTGATGCTTCCCAAGCCCCTCACTGAGGCTCTGCACACAGCGCTGCTCCCCAGAGCACAGATCCTACAATAGATCCACATGGATTAAAGCACGTGGAAAAACAAAACCACCAACCCTCCCAGCGCTGCACGACCCAGGCGGCCTTGCAGAGCTGCCCCACTGACGTGCTGGGAGCACACAGCTCTGCACCACCTGCCTCTTCTGCACAGAAACAAAGCAGTCTGGGAAGCCACCGTTGCAGAGGGGGCTGAATCTGTTCCTCAGTACAAAGCAGCGCAGGAGGGGCTGCAGATGTACCCAAGGAAAACCCTTCCCAAGAACCCTCCAACAAAGAAAATATGTAGGAAATGCTGAAGCAACAACGTGCTTCTGACAGAGCCCTCTGCAGCTGGTGAGAAATACAAGGAAAGAAAGATCACCGTGGGGGAAAAAAGTATATCAAGCAATGGAAGACAGGAGGATTACAGGCTAATTGCAAACACAAACCCAAGGCAGAGCCATTTACTGGTTCCACAAGGTGTAAGTGAGCTTGTTTAGTTTTGCAGCCCTCGGTGCACTTACAACGAGCCAGAGCTTGCGATGGTAGTTAAATCCAAATTGCAGAGAGAACATTTAACAGTTTCAAACTTGCCTAGTATACGCAATGAGCTCAGACACACTGACTCCCTCATCAAGAATCCCGATTCAGCACAAATGATTTAGTACACTGGATTAGTCTCGAGCGTAATGACTAACCCTTAGAAACTTCTACACTATTTTTAAATCCCACTTGTCAGGGCAGCACCTGGAAATTAAAAGAGAATCCCTGGGAGACCTGTTCCAGACAAAAGGGAGAGGAGAACCTGCAGCTTCCCAGTGTAAGCTAGTGCCACCTGGTGGGAAGCTGCCCTACAAACCCTGCGCTCGGTTTCACCCTCTCTGCTTTTAGCTCTGCGTTCCAACTTCCCGAGGGCAAAATAAAGGAGCACCCAGGTAGCTCTTCCAGCTAGTCAGACCCTGAGGTATCTTCCAGGTGTAGGACAGGTCATTCTATACTTCAGTACAGGCAGGTGAGACTGTCTGGATGGATGGTGGCTCATAAGTATGAGGAATACACAGATTAAGGGCTTGCTGAGCTGGCCTGCAGCAACAGAATTCTTAAAGGTGACAGGCACCACATCCCAGAATGAGCTCTTGACTCTTGGAAAGGTATCCATCTAGCAACAGCTCCAGCTCCTTGGAACGTCCTGACTGCTCGGCTGCACTGAGGCAGCATCAGGCAAGGCCAGGTTGATCACCAATTAAAGCAGGTGGTGGGAACTCAGCTGGTCAGTTTTGCCTGAAACTGAACAAGGAGAGAGATCACACAAACTGCCCTCCCCAGGAAGGCAGCCAATCTAACAAAAGGGTAACGGACAGCATGGACAGCAATACTACCATCACACCCCAGGGCCAGGAAGAAGCAGCCTTTCTGAAAATACAATGACAACACATGCGACCCAGCAAGACACAGTCAGTGCCCAGCAGAACCAACTCCACGTAAGATACATTTATCTTTTTTTTTATTATCCATTTAACACCAAGAAGATAGCCATTTTCATAGGACTCCTCCTTGTCCCAGTATACAAGACATTCAGACAGACAACTCTGGGAGCCCTGTCACAATATGGAGCTTCACTGTTCCATCCAGCAGGGGCACATCCTAAAGACGGATCCAGTACATGCCACTGCGGATACGGTTGTAATCCAGCAGCTGTTCAATGGGACCTGAGTGAGCAGAACAAGAGTTAATCATTGGAGCTGTAATTAAAATCACTGTGTGGTTTCCCGTGGTTGTAAAGCAGATGGTGGCAGAGTGCATTGTGCTCACAATCCAGAGTGGCTACGTGCAAAACCAGGTAACTACAGCTCAAATCTGAATCAGGAAAACCGGCAAATGCCATGTCCTGATAGAGAAACCATTGCTTGCTTCTCCCCTCAGAACACTTTCCTTGCTCATGTTCTTCCACAACACCCAGTTCAGTTTCATATACAAGTATGAAATACAGGGAACCACCAAATCATGGAGATTTTGGCTAATTCTTTCCAACTTCCTGCTTGAAAATCCTCTCCCTTCTGCACTGCTCTACTTTGCAGGCCCAAAGTAAGAACTGCATGGAGGAGGGGAATCCACAACACAGGAAGGAGGAGGCAGCAGAGCAGAGTTGAGCTGCTCAGGCAGGTTTTCTAAGAGGAATTTATCCTTGGCCAGACAGACATGCCAGAGCAGCACAAAAGGACTGGGCCCCTTTGCTTCCCTTACATAAACCACCATGACCCCAGGGTAAGGACACCTGGCAGAGGCCACTGGGCCCACACCCAGCTATGGGACTCCCAGTCTTAGTCATAGCTCCACACCAAGCAGAGGTGGGAGGACGGCCAGCAGCTCACTGTCATTGCGTCTCCATCATCTCCATGTTTGATCTCCTGGCCAAACGTGCTTTGGCACACCTAATGTTCAGAGGCAGGAGGGTAATAACAAAGAGCCAGAGCAGTTAAGAAGCCAAAACAGGCACGTAAACAGTGCCTGCACTTTGCTTCCATTCAACTCTTGATCACCCCATTTTTTGAGCTACCACATACCGACCAACTGGTCACTTACCAACTGCTGCAAGCGCCGGGCATTTGTCATAGATGTATTTACTGCATACATCCCTCACCATTCTTGCATCAACAGCCTAATGAGTAACAAACGAGCAATTAATGACCCTTCTGGCAGACTTAGATTTCTCAAAGCTTCAAGTTACTACTGTTGTTACATATGAAGTTAATTAAAAACGCACTGTTGGACCCATGGAGGCCATCCACACCAACTGTCCAGCCCTGGTCTGCAAGGATAGCTGATGTGCTACACAGTGCACTCCTCTGAGAGCACTGAAGACAAGGCAGTCCAAAATCTGAAGCCTCCAAAGGTACACAAGGGCTACAGAATTATACAGACTAGATGGTGGCCACCTCTAGGGAAACTGTTAAAGGAATTTCAAGTTGGGCTGTTTAACAAAGCTGTATGTCCTACTGCTGGGACGGAGTGGATTTAGACACAAGTTTACAGGACACATCAAATCTTTGCCAGTACTCTAATGTACTCCTAATGGTGACCTGACTGCCTGGGCTCCAGGCAGTGTACCTAAGGAAGAAGCAAGCCTTGCATTGCTGAGGGAAACTAAGGCTGGAAAAATGGCAGTGCCAAGTGTGCTCAGGGCTCCCAAAAAAAACAAATGGATACCTACAGAAATCCTGGAATCCCATTCCTCCAGAGAGATACGGCGTCCATAATTTAAGAGATGGCTTCCAATTGTTTCACACACTGGAGTAGTACCTAGATGTTGAAGATACTGTCAGCAAAGTTGAACAGTTTCCCAAAACTCACAGCCTGATCATCAACCAAAGCAGACAACTCTAGCCATTAAGCAGGTCCTAATGAAGTCATGGTAATCATGCTAAGCAGCTTCAGCAGGAACTAAGCAACACAAGCACTCTTCCTGATCTCCAAATCATTACTGCCAAGGCAGACCTGCTTGAAGGTCTAAATTCCAAATTCACCACAAAGTACGTATTATTCACCTGCAGCAGGAAAATGACAGGTTTACAGAGTCAGAGCCAGCCTGTAGCACAAGCTGTGATCAGCTACTTTGAAACCACAGAAGGAAGACAAGAAGAAAAGGAGTTTTGCCCAGCACCTGCCAATAGTACCACAACGTATCTAGCAGAGCTCCCACTCCCCACTAGTGATGCAAAACTGCTGAGCAGCTTTTAGTTTATAAACCAGAACATACCATCCAGCTGAGCCACCATGGCATTTCGCAGATAGTTCTTGGCTCTCTTCACCTCTGACTCCGTGGTGCTAGTGCACAGACGCATCCTGCAAAAGACAGAGGAAGACCACCAAAGCTCTTAGAGACATTTGCCTATTCAGACAGAAAGCATGTTCTTCCCTTTCCCAAGTCTGCAGAAATATGCTATTAATATCACTTGTCTTGCAGGCCTGAGACTCGTTCCTGACCACCATAGCGCAGCTAAGAAATAGAGAGCAATGAACAGCAGGAGGCAAGTGAAAGAGCTGGAGCTGATAGGCAGGGAATATCGGCCAACAGTTTACATGCTGAGTTGCACTCACAAAGGTCTAAGCAGCTCTGGTGTCGACTCTAGCTTGTCTATCAGGCACAGCAGCAAGCAGTCTGTGGTATGCTATCACAAGAGAAGGCAGGCGTGTCAGCTATTCCCACACATGCCAAGCTGCTATGGAAACTGATGCTGAAAGAATAAGACAGTTATACAGAGTCTGTTTGGACTCCAGCTGTTAAATCCCTTCCTCCCCTGCCAACTGCAACGTCTCTGGGGCAAGGGCTAACTCCATCTGCTCCATTCACAGCACAGCACGGCTCTGAAGCTCAGATGCAACCTTGATCCATTAATGGCACATATGCATACAGAGTAAGACCAACAGAAGGCCTCAAATGCTGGCATGGCTCCAACAGCAGGGCATGTGTCAGTCACAACACAACTGTTTGGAAGATATGAACACTGCTTTGCCCAAGCCTAACGGGACATCAGATACACGTCTTTTGTACCTAGGAGAGCCTTGTCTTTAAGGAATGGTCTCACTTGTACAGGAAAAAGTCAAAGCCTCAGTGCTAATGTGTGGAAGCTGTGAGCCAAAGACCTGAAGAAACCGAAGGGATTAAAATCCTCAAAAGCAACCCTGACACAATTATAGAAACCACTGACAGGATCACATAACCAGAACGCAAGTTACGGAGGCATTCATGCAGAGATGCAGCACTGTGAAGGCCAGACACAACCTCCATCAGCTTACTCTCCCACAGGGTCAGATCTTAAACAGAAACTTTTGCCAGAGCTGTACTTACCACTCGCCCTGAGCACAAAACATCATATCATCTACAGACAGAGGATCAGCAACAAAATGAAAACCAAAGAGGCCAGTATCGGAGTAGGAGGTGTTGAACGTCTGGAAACTGTGGCAGAGTTTATGCTCCACAGCAAGCGCAGCTAGTCTGCTGGATTGGTGCTGTAAGGAAGGAGATACCATCAACCATTTCAACTGGACAGCCTCCTCAGAGCTCAAATTCTTTCCCCCTGAGCTGTTCTCACAAAGACCGCAGACAAGACAGAGCGTAACACTTATCAAAGGAGAGCTTAATTTAAGCCCTTCATGTGGGCAACAGATGAGAGTCACAGCTGGAAAAGCCACACGCATCAAAATCTTTTCCCTTCCCAGCATCAGATGAGGAAGTGGTACATATACCACTATAGAAGCAGAGAAATTGGCAAGTACAGGGTTTCCCAGTAGCAGGGGTTAGCAGTCAAGACAAATTATAGACAAGAAAGGACGTAGTAATGGAGCTTTATACAAGTTCCAACTGCTTTATATATGCAAGGCAGGCTTGCATCAAGAGACTACAGGTTACTCTGTAATGTTTCCACCACTGAGCAGTCAGGTCATGAAGGCAGGAAAAGCTGCTCAGAATTAATCACCTGAACTTCTTCCAAACGTAGCAGAAAAGACTCAACTCATCTCCTAGCACCACATCTTAAAAACTATCCTGGCTTAGCCCCGATTACACTTCTTCTTTCCATATCTCTGACCAAAGCTGGAAGCTAAACAGAACAGCCTCCCATAAAGCAGTTTAATCTGGTGGTTCCAGAGTACCTTGCAGAAAAGACTCCATGATCTCCCCATCACATTCCCAGGTCTCTTACCTTGCCACCTCCAAACGTGCGGTCATAGCGTCCAATGATTGCATTAGCCACATGGAGGACAACGTTATCAGGATCAGCCCATCCTGGTCCCTCCACAGCAAGAGCAATGTGGGCAACAGGCAGAGCATCGTCTCTGGCACGGATCTAGGAAGTCACCAAGGAACAGGGAAGAGACACATGAACAGAAGCAACTACAGCTACTCACAAATTAATTCAACAGTTGGGCAACAGCTGCTTGTTTTGATTGGAACCAAAAAACTTTACCTCGCTCCCTGTGAAACGACAGCGTGGCAGAATAGGCACAGCATCCTCTTTGTATGTAAAGGACACCCCACTGAAGTGTTGCTTAGCCGCATCTACCAGTTCCTTGTGAGAAATACCTGGCAATAAGGGAAGTTTCACAGAGCTCCATTTAACAAAATCATCTTATCTTACATTCGAGATGCATGTCACTAGAGTCTCAACAATCTAGGGCTTACCTCCAGCAGCTGCCAGGACCATACGAGGTGCCTTGAAGTGAGTATCAATATACGAAGCTAGGTCTGCTCGAGTCAGATGCCTAGAAAGCACAAGGAGATACCTAATAGATCAGCTTCTCAGAGCTAGAGGGATAAGAGACTGAATTCACAGTGTAGATGAAAAAGTGATGCTGTTGATTATATTAGTTATGGGATAATAATACTTTCCTGAAGTACAACTGCACTGCCTTTTTGCTCCTGCACTCTAATACTGGAACACAGAGAATGGAAACAGGTGGTCAAGAGGAAGAGTTAAGAACAGAGTTCAAATGCAGATCAGAGTCTCAACCCTTGGTCACAGGGAAACCAACACACTAACAGGTGTGTATGCTTGAGGCCACCGCTCTAATGAGCACCACTAGCTCTTAATGCCTCTAAAGGCGTCAAATCAACAAGTATGGGAAAAGGTTCAGCCAAGCCCTACCACTAATCAGATCTTACATGAAGACTGATTCTGGAGAGGAACATGAGCAGCATTACACATTTACCAGCACCAAGATGGAAAACACAGTCCAGGCTTATGAAGCCCATGTGCATGTATCACCTCCATATACAGTCACTTATTCCTTGCGTACACTCTGACTGGTTCTCTTGCAGGAGTTATGCACCCCAAAGACTGAGCCCACAAGTCGCATAGTGCAACCAGTCTATAGCTTACTTGATGTTCTCTGTGGTCCCCTCGACGGTGCGGGCCAGTGAAGTGCCCTGGAAAGCAGTGGCGTGAAGGTAATCAAAGGTAACGTTAGTCAAGTCATTGTCCATTTCTTTTAGCTCCTGAAGGATGACACCACGCTCCTTCTCGATCTGAGACTCCTCCAGGGCACAGTTCTGCACAACGTCAGCCAGAAGCTCTACCACTGCAACATATTTGCTACATTAGCAATCTTGCTGCCTGACTACCCAGCACTGCCAAAAGGAGAAAAGACAACAAGGCAGCGGGGATACAGCAAGGGGGGAAATAGACTGTGCTGGGGTGGTGGTGCAACACAACATATCTACTCCCAATGCATCAGAGAGGGACAAATAACACAGTTTTAGTATGAAGAAATCTCTAAACCAGCTTGCCAAGCATCTGTGATAGTTCACCACTGCCAGCAGAAAGTTGACAGAAGGTAACAAACACAGAAGGCGATGCATGCCAGAAACAAGGTACTGTTGTAGAAACAAGCTGAATTCTTGTGGAGAGTCTGTGATGTCTACTGAGTGGTCCACACCTACAGCAGGACTGAGTCATAACAATAGCTCTGACTCAAACCACCTCCTCTGGACAAAACTGACCCAAAGAGGAGCCTGCACACAATAGGTAGCACAAAGCATATGCGACATCCACAAGAGTGGCACTGAGCACTTCTGACACAGTAGCTGCTGCTGACAGCATTTTCTTAGCTTCATAAAGCAACTACACACTACTGAACCCCTATTACCCCCTGCCTTCTGGCAATACAGAACAGCCTGACAAAAAAAAAAGAGGTTTGCAAAGCTGCTTTTAGGTACAAGTGAGCTTGCAGCCTTAAAGCACCGTCTCTTGGTTAGTGCTCCCTCCAACTGCCAAATACTATCTTCAATTTACTGCTCAGCAACAGCCTCATTCCCTGGTCAATTACTATAAAGTATACTGGTAGGGGAGAAACACCTGCTTTTTTTCCACTACTGGCCATCCTACCTTTCGGCATGTCCTTGGACAAAGCTTTTATGTAATAGGCACTCTGCTCACGTGAGGTGTACCCATTAAAGTGAGCTCCCATACTCTCCACTTCCTTCTCAAAGGCAGCACAAGGACGTTTCTTTGTGCCCTAAAAGTATGCAGAAATACACAGTGAACAGTTTTCCCATGTAGCTGAAATAAAGCAGTAAAAGGAACAGTAAAAACCTAACGCAATAAAACCTGCCACATGATTTGTACAAAACAAGAGCTGGTGCAGAAAGCAAAATATTTAGCACTTGGCTTATTTACTATAGATAAAAAATGGCTGAAATGTATCTTGAAATGCCAAATGAAACCCAAAGGGAAGGGGAAGATCTAAGCTAAAGTACAACAGTGGCTGAAGATCACAACAGTGTAAGTAAACATGGACAAGTCACCACTAAAAACAGGAAGTAGTTTTCTAGTCTTTTAACTAGCAATATTTGGAAGATACCAGAACAGGAGCAGAAAATCGCTTCTGAAATAGAGCTCATCCTTAAGGAGCAAAACAGGTACTGCAGTTTTCTGCACTGACACAGGCTAAACTTATGTCAGCAAGTCCCAAGCTTAGATGCCTTTTGTCCTAAGCCTGCTCAGCAGACACAGTAAGAGCAAAACAAGAGCTGCAGTCTCCAAATTTCACTGACCCACAAACAAATCCGAAAATAAACACTTATAAGGAAACGCTGCATTCAGCTCTGCCTGCTACCCTGAGGAAACAAGTTTCATCATGGTTTGATACGTGTGTTACAGCAAGCTGGGATAGTAAAGAATCACAGCATCAGAGAACAAGTCCAACTTATTGCTCACGATTTTTTTCCTTTAAGAGGAGAAATACCAACAAAAAAATAATAGTTGTCTTCACTCACAGCCCCACATTCAAACAAAGAGCACCATACGGACCAGATGCCTTCTAGAGTTTACTTCTATACTACGTGCAGAGCCTCTGAGATTCAGACGAACTGATTCTGATTCACACTTACACCTCTTTTAATACGTGCAGCCTCCAAAGCAAGAACTAACATGTCAGTGAACGTCTGGAACATTGTCTCCATGCAGCCTTATGCCAGACCAAGTCTTACCTTAAATGCCAGATGTTCCACGAAATAACCAGCCCCATTGTTCTTCTCATTCTCATAGCGGCTCCCCGCCCCAATCCACACACCCACCTAACAGCAAAGATATCAAGCACACATGTTAGAAAATAAACAAGCAGACAGTATGTTCAAGACTCGTGCCATATATATAACAGCAAGGAAAAGTGTCCTTCAACAGTAGCCCCAGAATAGGAACACGCAACTATTTCCAATATGCATTCAAGCATTTCACATGGCAGTTTAACAAAAACCATTGACAGATTTGACAAAGATGAAACTACTTCTGGTCAGTTACTGCTTACGTGTGGGACTGCATCAGTGCAAACACTGCAGAGTTCAGGAAACCAGTACAGTGCAAAAGCTTGGACATACTTGTACAAAGCAGGGTAGGCCCCCCACTACTACAGTTTGACTGGATAACAGAGAATTGGGTCAGTCTTCATCAAGCTTCAGTTCAAAGCCAGGTTTGTCACTACGGGAAGCCAGTGAGTCTGGGCAAAGCTGACTACACCAACATCTCGGTCTCCCTGAGTCTTACCGTGCACGTCGGCTGGCTGGACTCCTCCGAGGCCACTCGCAGCCCGTTGTCAAGCGTGGTGACGTTTGTCTCAGGGATGTTCTGGAGTGTCTGTGCGTAGGTGGCGGTACCGCGGTTCCTTGTCAGAGGCAGCAGAGCCGCCTGAAACAAAAGCACTCAGCAACGACCAGAACCTCTCCTCTGCCTCACAGGCCTCCAGCACACGGACAGCTGGGCGCACTGCCGGGCCAAGCCGATGGGAGCGGCCCTCTGGCACCCACAGCCCGCAGCTCCCGCAGCCCGCAGCCCCCACCCGCCCCTCGCGGCCCACCCGTCCCCGTGACCTTCCGGGCCGAGATACGGGCCGTGTCCCGCCGTTCCGCCGCACAGCGCGGCCGAGCTGCCCGCCCGTTCACCCAGCCATCCTTCCCAGCTCCCAGACGCCCCGCTGCCACCACAGCGACTCACGCAGGGATGAGGGCTCCTCAGCAAAACCCGCCCGGCCGCCCGGCACACGGAGGACGCCGCCATCTTGTCCCTACAGCGACCGAGCGGGCTGCAGCGCGCCTGCGCCAAACGGGAAGCGGAAGGAAGGAGCGCTAAGGGGCGGGAGGCGCATGCGCTAAATGCTCCGTAGCGCTCCGGGTCAGAGGCACGCATGCGCACGGGGACAGAGCGCTTCTCGGTGCAGCGCCGCCTTGTGGTGGGAGGGCGTGATGACGGAAAGGGTTTGGGGCGGGACCGGCGGCTTGTGGCCGTGCCCGGTGTAGGGCTGCACGACGGCAAGGGGGGCTGCGCTGATCCTGGGGCCGCCCATAGGGAACAGCGGGCCACAACCGGCACGGCAGCGCCGCCGTTTGCACAGATGAGGCTCAGTGGGCCGAGAACGCCTTTATTGAGGAAACCGCGCTGTGCCGGAGCCGTGGTGCTCTTCGGGCCCTGCCGTGGTGCTTGACAGCCCGCTGCCGGCCGCAGAGCCTCTCCGCTGCCGGGGCTCCTCGCCCCACGCACGGGGCAGGCCGACTCCGAGCACCCCACGCTGTCCCGCAGAGGCTCCAGGCCCCGCGCAGGGAGCTGCTGAAGCCCTCCCAGCGGCACGGCCCTGCTGCTCAGTTGTCTCTGCTGCACGGCTACATTTTGGTGCTGCGGTTCTCCTAAGGGGGCAGAGAAGAAAGTCGTCTCTTGCCGTTCCACAGCGTGCTGGCAAGTGGGGATGGCGAGGCTGAGTGCTTACCGGAGCCGGGAGCACCGGCGGAGCATTGAGGTGGAGCACAGCGTCGTTCACCGTGGGGAAGAAGCAGTGCTTGGTGATGGTGGAGCTGAAGAAGTTGCCCCGCTCCAGCTGGGCAAGAACAGACGCTGTACAGAGGGAGAAAGAAGCACGTGAAGCTATCTATGGCAGCTGGCCTCCGCACAAATAAGCCTCCCAACACCCTGCCCAGGACGCTGCTGGACAGCCAGGATTGCAGAGCTCACACTGGGATGCCAGAGCAGTGTGCAACCAGTGGGCACCGCCTGGCACCCCATGATGTGGTTCTGCAACTGCTCTCCTCTGGGGAGAATCTGGGGTATGGGATGGGACATGGAAGCCCCGTGGCCAGCAGCCGTGTGCCATAGGGGTGGCTACTCCCTGCAGAGGCTGGTAGCTCTCTGGTTTCTCCTCACCTGAGCAGCAGGCAACAAAGACGTCCACTTCTATTTCATGGAAATCCCTGAAGATCTGCAAATGGTTAAAAAATCATGTCAGGGAAAAGGGGTGAGCAGCTGCCATCCGGCTGTCCCACACCTGCACCAGCCCCGATCCCTTACGTTCTTCAGGATTTTGATGGAGACTGTGTCCACGAAGTTGACGGGGCTGAAGTCCAGGATGACAGCATGGAAGTCTGGCTGGGGCAGCCCCAGGGAGCGCAGGGTGGGTTCAGCAGGTGCGCTGCCTTCCTCCCCACTCAGCTCAATCACTGCGACTCCTGGCCCATTGCACTCAGCCTCTGTGTCCTGTGGGAAAACCCCTTCACCATGTGTGTGCTGGTGGCACTCAGCAGGGCAGTGTCTCCCCAGGACCCTGGATTTGTCCTGCCCTATAGCGCACTGGGGTTTGGAGGGGCTCTAGTTGTGTTATGGTGGTGGATGTGCCAGGAGTGGGCACTTTGCTCACACCCAAGTCCCACTTCTAGGTTCTTTCCGGGTCACCTTGTGAGCTCTCCCCAATGACTGGAACTGGCCTCATTAGCCTCCTCTCCCCAGTCAGCCTTTGCTCTCACACTTCATTCTGATGATTAACTTGCCACAGACTATGAATGACTCACCAGCTCCCCCACCTAATCATTAATGACTGCAGACTCCTCAACTGACGTTAAAGGTGATGTTGGTAACCCAGATGCATGCCAATGCCTCTCCCTGTCTGGTGGCTGTGGGCCAAACTGGGAGCCCCATGGGCTGCCTAGCATGGGCAGAAGGCTATGGCCGGGCAGGGAAGTAGTGTGGGACGGCATGAGAGGGATGCACTGGGAAGCACCTTTTTCCTCTTTGCCTTCTCCTTCTCTGCTTTCTTTTGCTGTTTCTTCAGTTTCTTGAGTGCTTTCTTCTTCTTCTCGATCAGGCGATCCACATTGATGCCACTCTGCAAACCCATACAGCCCCATGGCCATGGTGTCAGGAAGAGGGGCAGAGCCTAGGAGGCTCATTGATGCCATGGAAATATGTGAGGGACACCATGCTGCTGCTAAGCCAGCCTTGATGTCCTGGACCACATCTCTCCTGGCAGGCCATAGGGATCTGAGTGTTGTGCCCTGCCTGCTGTGCTCAGGGCAGATTTTCCTACCTTCTTCTTCAGTGCATCGGAGTACATCTCCACGTTGGCAAAATAGATGGTGGAGGAGGAGCGGAAGATCTTTATTCCAGGGACTTCCTGTGCCTGGGGATGGATGGAGAGGATGTGTTACCCTGTGGACAGAGATGTGCTTCTTCTTTGCCATGGGGGTGCTCCTGACTGCTCCCACCTCCTGTGGGTGCTTCATCTCTCACCATGCCAACGCCTCAGTGCTTTTACCTTCTCGTATTCAGCCACATCCTTGTAGACATTGGTGTCGGTGACACGTCCCAGGATGGAATAGTGGGGGCTGTGGGGAGCAGAGCAACAGGGTGTTCCTGTGGGCTTCCTCTGCCCTTGGGAAACAGTACCAGGTCCCCAACAATTCACTACCCAGCAGCCCCGCACCAGGGATATCCTAGTGTCAGCCCTGGGAGTTAGTACAAATGTCCACGCTGTCCCCACGCACCACATCTCCCTTGTACCCAGCCCAACCTGAGGGTACTCACAGCTGGGTCCGGAAGATGACAGTGAGCAATGCGAAGGCCACTGAGGCTCCCAGGCCAATGTCCAGGTTCAGCAAGAGGGTGGCAATGAATGTCACCACCCAGACCATCTAGAGAGGGCACAGTCAGCTGTGGCATGGCCTTCTCCCATGGCACCATAAGCCCCATGGAGGGTTAAGGAACTCCCTCAGGGCCAATCAGTGCCCTACCAGGTCCACGCGGTTGGACTTCCAGAGTGTGTGGAGATCCTTGAACTGCTTGAACATGCCCTTGAGATTGATGATGATGATGGCAGACAAGATGGCCTACGAGAGAACTCTGTATGCATGATAGTGCCAAGGACACATCTGGGGGGCACTTCACTGTGCCCCACATCCAAGGCGGCCTCCAGTCATTTCCCACCCCAAATAGAGCTTCCCCCCCCCCCCCCGTTCTGCCTTTATACTGGATGTGAAGGACTGGGAAGTGAAGTGGAGGCTATGGAACTGGCTGCACCTTGGGCAGGTCATGGAAGAGCTCTCCGATCTTCAGGATGGTTACCAGGATGACCAGGGAAGAGATGACACCAGCCACCTGAGGGGAGAGATGGAGGCTAGGGTGAAGCTGGTTATTCTCCTTGTCCCAGCTCATGTCTCCCCATGTTGACACCTCAGCATAGGGACACTGGAAGGGATTTTAAAGAACAGAGGCAGGCACCCACCCACACCCACCTGGCTGTTTCCCCCTGTGCTCTCCTGCACCAGGCTCCGTGACATTGAGCAGCTGATGGCAAAACACTGGAAGAAGCCCCCCAGGAAGTTGGAGAGGCCCAAAGCAATCAGCTCCTGCAAGGACAGAGAAGCGGTCAGGCAGCACCACGCATCCTGGGGCTGTGAAACACTGCAGAGGAAGGGGCTGCATATGTCAGAGCATCACCTGGTTGCTATCCACTTTGTAGCCATGCTTCAGGGCAAAGATCTTACCCAGAGAGATGCAGATAGCATAACCCACCACAGCGATGGCGAAGGCATTGCCCACCACCTGCCCAAAGTAGCTGACATTAGGGACCACAGGCGGCTTCAACCTATGTCCAAGGCAGGAAGACGGGGTTCAGGAGGGGGCCTTGTGGGTAGCATGGTGCCCCAGCACAGCTGCCCTTGCCACCCAGCCCCACTCACCCACTGGGGATATCGCCCACCACCGAGATGCCAAACTTGGAGTTCAGGTTGACACCATAGGATATGCCGGTGGAGATGATGATCTGTGGGAGCAGCTGGGTGAGGCAGGGCCTCCCTGCAGAAGCAGGCTTATGCAGGACAAGGAGGCGTGTGCCCTGGAGTCACCTCCGCAGAGGCACCCTGTCCCACCCCCCATCACCCTGCGGGGCACAGGGACATCTGTGGGTAATGGCGCCTGCCCCAGGCCATGGCTGTGTCCCCTTGGGGAGCTGGGACAGCTCTGAGTACCGTGATGAGCTCGATGGGGATGGGCATGGGGAGCTTGGCAGAGAACTTGTGGTTGAGCTCCTTCACAATGAAGATAGCCACCATGGCAATGATGGCTGTAACCAAGGTGCCCACATTGGTCTCTGGCAGCTTCTTGCAGATCTCAATGAAGGTCTGGAGGATGCAGGAGGAAAGTGTTCAGGAGAGAAAACAGATAGATACCTTGCTGTTAGCTCTTTCGGGGACACTCCATGTATTCCATAGGTGATGCTTTACCACATCTGGGTAATCCAGGGTGTCAATGAGCCCCTCACTCACCACGAACAATGAGAGTGGCCCTGAGTGCTCGCCTAGGGAGACCCCAAAGACATTCTTGAGCTGGGAGATGAGGACGTGCACCGAGGCAGCAGTAGTGTAGCCACGCACCAGTGGGTCTGAGAGGTAGGTCACCACAAAGCCAAACTGCAGGAGGCCCAGGGCCACCTAGAAGGAGAGGTGACAGGAGGAGGTCCCACAGCTTGCGGGTATGGGGACAGCACAGCCACAAGTCCCTGCTAGGTTCTTACCTGGAAGATTCCTGTCAGGACTGTGATGGTGGCTACCAGCTCTACCCTGGCAGCGTCCCGCTGTGCCTCATTGACTACAGTCTCGTTGGTGCCATTGACAAACTCCATAAAGTCCTCACTGGGCACCAAGGAGTCCGTCACGCTGCCAATCATGACGGATATGACAGCGAAGGGACCTGGGGACATGCAGGAAAGGAGTCCAAAGTCAGCGCTTGGCATCCAGTTGGGACCTCGCTGAGAAAGTAGGCACCTGGCCACTCGGTTGGTGTGCCCATGGCACTTTGGCTCTGGTTCGGCCAACTGTCTTTTTGGTGGGGTAAAATGAAGGCAGAAGAAAGGCCTCTCCACCCACTCGCTCATTGGCATGGCAATACTGTGCCACAGATAAAGTCTCATCCCTCTCATCCTCACTCCCTCCCCTCCGTTCCCTTGGCAGCACACAGTCCCTTGGCTCACCCACGGAGTTATGTCTGGACGTCCCGAAGAAGAAGTAGAGGAAGACGGGGTAGAAGGAGGAGTAGAGGCCAGTGACAGGTGGCAGCCCAGCAAGCAGTGCGTAGGCGAGCCCTGGGCACAGCAAAGCAGGGAGAAATATTATTGAATGGATGAGCCCTGGCCCTCACCCATTGGGAACCTGAGACAGGGCACGGCATGGGGACACATCACTCACCCTGGGGCAGGTGCATTATGCCCACACTGAAGCCCGAGGCAATGTCCCCAAGCAGCCAGTCCTTCACTGGGTAGCGGGGCAGCCAGCGCAGGACGGGTAAGAAACGGAAGAGCAGGGACTTGGCAGTGGAGGCCGAGCATCTGCAGGGGAAGGAGTGGGAGCCGGGACTGAACATAGGGACACCAGGGCTGCTGGGCAGCAGAGGAACCCAGAGATGCAGCCCTGCAGGGAGCACCCAGCTCAATTCCCCCAGCCCTACCTTGCCTTCCGGAGATAGTCGTGTGCTGAGGTCTTGCTGGGAGGTTTCCTCTGTGCCAGCTCCTCCAGGTCAGCCTCACTCAGCACTTCGCCATGGGGCTGCCCGGGCCGGCGGCTCAGCACCATCTCTGCCGCCATGGCCCCCGGCTCTGCTGCACTGCAGGCAGATGAGAGATGGCTCAGCCGCACCCAGGGAGCTGGGCAAGGGGCAGGGAGAGTGCCAAGGCCACAGCAAGCAATGCCTTGAAGGTGGCACTGGATTGCACTGAGTCCAATCCATCCACTTCTGTAGGAAAGCCTTGGTGCTGATCACCTTTCTGCTCCATCCAGCCCAACCCAGCACCCTATACATACCACAGCACATACAGGGCAGCAGGCCAGCACTGCTGCAGAGCAAAGCCCCAGCCAGCACCGTAGCCTTTCCTGCAGACTTTGTCCCTTTACACATGAGGGGAGCAGGAATTTCAACCCTTGGTGAGTGTCACAGGCTCGCCGGTGCCCCAGCCCCCTGCACTGCAGAGCGAGGACTGAGCCAGGGGCACTGAGGAATGGGGTAGGGATGGGTTCATCTGCACAGCCGGACAGGCATTTCTCGACAGCCCAGCAGCCCTGCCCTGCTTGTGCCAAGGTGCTTCCATTTCTAGGTTGCTTGCCCACTTTCAGCCAGATACATGAGTTGCTCATGGGATGCCTAGAGAAGCTAAAGCCCCCGCATCTCCCCCAGCCCCCTTACCTGCTCCACCAACACTGGTTGGGTGCTGCCAGTTGGGCGCACACTCTGCTCCCTCCTATTAATACCTACCTGTGATCTTTGAGACACCGCTCCCTCCCTTCTGCCCTCCCTCCCACCCTGCCAAGGAAATGCTGGATTCCTGGGAGCCAGCACAGCCCTGTCACTGGGACTCCTGGGCCACCCCTGTAGCCCCACCAAGTCCCAGAGCAAGAACTACAGCCTGGCACAGCAATGCCCCTGACCAGGGCACCCGGGGTACTTTCCTTGCAGCCCCTGCTTACCTGCTGGAAATGGGTGTGCTGTGCCCTGTGGACTGCCCCACTTTTCCCCAGCGTGCATAGACCTGGCCGTTATCTTGTTCCAAAGTTCCCCATCGGGCGCCGTGGAACTCTTTCACACCTTCCAGCACTATCTGCTATTGCCGTTATTTCTGGAGTGTTTCCAAGCTATGCCTGGCCCAATTACAAGGTAGAAACGCAGCCAGCCATGGACTGAGCTAGCTGGTCCCAACCCCATGCAGTGTGAAACCAGCAGGCAGGGCGCAGCAGGAGCTGGGGAGTCCCGGTGGCTCTTCATGGTGGGACAGGACCACAGTCTTCAGGGTCAAAGCAGCCCATTCCCATCCCATTCCATAGGCAGGGAATAGGCCCATGGCAATTGCAGGTTCAGCGTGACTCAGTCACCACAGCCATTGTATGCAGATGCTCATCTGGCTTTCAGCAGCAACAGCACAGATTACACACCCCTTAATCTCCGCAGCATCTCCACAGTAGCTCTCAGTGCCTGCTCATCTGTTCTCTCCCCACTGATTATCTGCTCACCTGGCACTAAATAGGAGGCTGTCACAGGGCTCATCTAGTAGCAACTGATAGCACCAGATACCATTTACTGCCTGCTTATCACTCCAGCTGCTGGCCCCTGCCTGACACTGGCACACCCAGCCCACAGCCACTGGGCTACTTGACCACAGCCCTGCCACCCAACTGCTCCCAGCAGCCCTCCCTTGTCAGCCTGGTCCCCAGGTCTATTAGCATGGCAGGCGCTGGGGGCTGCCAGCATGCAGCACCCATGGAATGGGAATGATGGCTGTGCCTGGGGCTCAGACTCAGCCCCTGATACAGAGGATGCTGGGGAGGGAGAGCGCTGGTTGATAGCAACCCTTGCTCTGAGTGCTGTGGGTCAATACTGACCTTTGCTCACCTGCTCTTTTCCCTTCATCAGTAAGAAGGGGAGGGACGGAGGAAACATGATTGTGCTCAGTGCCTGCTCTACTTCCCTATGGCCTCACCCAGGCTGGTGGACATGAGTGCTGGCCACTGCCATTCCTCTACAGCCCAGATCCAAGGGCACCGCAGCAGCTGACTCCATTCTAGGGTGAGCCACCCTGAAGCCCATTCCATGAAGCCCCTCACCCAGGACTGGAGACCTCCCCCAACCCAAGGGATGGTGGTAAGCTCCCAACATGTCACGGGCGCAAGGAGAGAAAACAGAGCTCACTGCCATTTTATAGACTTTTATTTCCAAATCTGGCGCTTCCATGATACACTTTTACACAGCCAGGGAGGGAGCGTGGATATCTCCCTGCTCACAGGATTGGGATACGGAGACAGAACAAAAAGACCCAAAACAACAACCAAAACCAAATCCCCAAAGGAACAAACCCAAACCCAAGGAGGGTGCTCCCAAAGCCCAGGCAACAGCACCACAAGGGGACTGAGACACTGCCCTGCTCCCTGCCTGGCCCTGTACCACAGGCATAGCCACCCCGATGCCATCAGCTCCACCGTGTCTTATCTATTTTTTGGCACTTGTCTCTTGCTCTCCATTTGGCACTAGGCAGGCTGCGTTCCCCTTGCCCAAGATGGAGAGAAACGTGTAAACGAGAGGTCCCGTAGGGTGTGTAAACATGTCAGCGGGGAGACGGGCCTGCAGAGCCGCTCAGCTCCATGCTGGGAGCAGGCCCAAGGCCTTCCCCAACCCGAGACCTTGGCCTGCCCGGGTAGAGCCCTGGAGGACAGCAGCACAAATCCCCCTGTGTAAACATCCCAGGCTGCGAGGCATGGCGGTGGGGTGGCAGTAAGGCAGTGAGCACCATGGCCCTGGTGGCACCCAGGGACAGCTGAGCAGGGGCACGGCCTCTCTGGGTGGGCCAAGGGGAGTGTGTCAGCCCCCCAAGCCTGGGGCCCCGCTCCGAGTGTAGGCACAGAGGAGAGCCAGCTGGTGAGGGGATGGTGGGGGTCCTGGCTTAGCAGAGAAGTGTGCAGAGCAGCCTGAATTTCCAAAGGGCAAAGAGCCATTTGTCTCCTGAAATCCAGGCTGCCCAGAGCAGGGGTTCTCTGCTGGCAGGGCCTGCATGCACACAGCCTGCAGGGAATCAGCTAGAAACAACTTCTGCAGGAAATGCCAGATCAAAAGACCAGAGAGCTTTCATTTCTGCAGATGCTCATTGTCTGCTGGGCACCAAAACAGCCTGACCTACCACTGAGCCACCCAAGCAGTACCAGGGACACCCAGCTCAGTGCCTGAAACCCTCACGCTTGCCCCAGCTCATGGACAGGAGCAGCCCCAGACCAAAGAGCGGGTTGAAGGAGGCTGAGCTGCAGCGCCAGCACAGCTGCAGGGCACTGAGGGACACAGGACAGCAGGAGGACCCTGCTGAGACATGTGGGGAGCTGTGGGGTGAGGAGCAGAGGGCCCAGCTGGGTACTCAGTGCTTGCCTCAGGGAGGAGACTGAGCGAAGCTGGTAAAGCCACAAGGTCTGCTTAGCACTGTCCCTCCAGTCCTGTAGTCCCTGGCACCCCAGGGAAGCCAGAGGAGGGATGTTGGCAGACAGATGCCCCAGGTCCTGGGAACAGACCACCCACAAAAATAACCATAGAAATTTCTCTTCTCTCTGATTACAAAGATACAAAAAGGTAAAAAACCCTCCTCCACCCCCATGTCCTGGGCTCCATTTCTGTCCCCCTGCCCTGCTCCACGCACACAAACACACACACACACACACTCCCCACATAGAAATGGGTTGCAAAGGAAGAGTTCAGCCCCAGGGCTCTCAACACGACTCTCCCCTGAGCAGGCTCCTGCTATACCTCTCACACTGGGCAGGCAAAGGGAGCAGAGCGACAGGGAGCCCGGAGGCTCCGGAGGTGGTTGGTTGGGTCCCGGCCCCTCAGCCCAGAGGGCAGGGAAGGCAGAGTTGGTTTTTTTGGGCCTCTGACCACCATCAGTTCTGCCCCTGCCCCTGGGGATGCCAAACCTTGGCTGGTAGTGTCTGGCTAGGCGAACGGCCCTGTCTCTTCTATCTCTCTTCTGGATGTCTTCGGCCCCTCAGGAATGGCCTTCGTTTCTCATTATTCTTCTCGGAGAAAAGAAAAGCAGCATTAAGACACAGCACCTCCCCCGGGCTCCAGCTGCACTCCCTACTGCCTCCCGGCTATGCCAGATAAAGATAGAAACCCAAGCTACTGTCTCTAAGTCCCTGAGTTCAGGGAAGAGGAAAGAGGGAACAGGGATGGATAGCAGCAGTGCCAGTGGGATATGTGGCCCAACCCTCCAAGCTGAACCCCTGAGGGAAGAAGCCAGGCAGATGGACAGTGCCCAAGACATGGCCAAGGAAGGGATGCACTTACTCTGAGTCTGGCGACAGCTCCGAAATGCTGTGAGAGGTACTGGAGTGGGGCGTTGAGGGGCACATTGCAGAGGGCGTCGAGGTCTGCATGGCAGAAGGGTTGGCAGTGGTCTGGGGGCCTGAAGGCGTGCTGGAAGATTGCACCGAGGACAGGACAGAGGTGTTAAAAGAAGCAAGGATGGAAGATAGGATATCTAACTGTTCAGTGGAAGGATGTCTGCTGGGGATGGTCTCCAGGTTCTCTCTAGAAGGCTGCCTCCTAGAGAGCGGTTCCAGGCTTTCCCTAGAGAGCTGTCTCCTAGAGAGACTCCCCAGATTCTCCTGCGAGGGCTGCCTGCTAGGCACTGTACCCAGAGGCTCTCTGGAATTAGATTTTCTGGAGAGAAAGTCCAGCTGCTCTCTTGAAGTTTGTCTAGATGACGCTAGCTGGTCCCTTGAAGGTTGTCTTCTAGAAAGCAAATCCAATTGTTCTCGAGAAGTATCTCGACTTGGCAATCTGTCTATGCGGTCTCTGGATCCTTGCCTACTTGGCAACGTATTTAGCCACTCTCTTGAGACCTCTCTTACCAGCCCACAGTCTAGCTGCTCTCTTGACCCAAATCTGCAGGGTAAAGTTTCAAGGTGGTCTCTGGAGCCCTGCCTCCGAGGCAGAGTGTTCCCATGACCTCTTTGACTGGGCCTGGGAACAAGTAGATCCAAGTTTTCTCTCGACCCATGTCTGCTGGGGAGATTTTCTAGGTGTTCGGTAGACCCATGCCTGCTGGGGATAGTGTCCAGCTCCTCCCTGGACCCGTGCCGGCTGGGCACTGTTTCCAAACACTCTCCTGAGTTGTTCCTGCTCAGCTGCTCCCGGGACATCTGTCTCCTCATCAGCATGTCGAGCTGTTCCCGAGATGAGTACCGGCTGGCTGGCTGTGAGAGGCTGCCCGCCCCGGAGTAGATCCTGCCATAGGAGGCAGCGGGGACAGCCCTGTGACCCAGCGTGGAGGTCTTGTACCAGGACAGCTCATTGGTCATCCTGCCAACGGATGGCAAGCCCTGCAGAGCTGGAGGATACTGGAGGCGGTTCTTCAAAATCCCTACGTTGGACAGAAAGAGAAGTCACATCTTTGCAGAGCAGTGAAAAAAGCACGAGAGCTGTGGGAGATAAACCTCCCCAAGGACATGACAAAACAGATGCAATGCTGAGCCTCTGGAGCCACATCCACCAGGGACAGGCCAGGCTGCCCTCAGGCTGTTACCTTTTCTCTGCCGCTGGGTCTGGGTGAGCGAGTTCTCATCTCCGCTTGTCAAGGCCAGGTCTGGCTGATTGTTGTTGGCCGCGTCCTTGTTGATGTCAAACCCCAGTTTCCGCTCAGAGCCCCACTTCTGCAGGGAGCAGGGGTGAACTTCACACTCACCCAAAGCCGGCCAGTACGACATGAGATCGTTGCCATCCACATCTGGTGAAGGACACACCGCCGGAGAAGAGGGAGAGAATTCTTCTGTGAGGGGTAACAAAGCCGTGGCAAGGCACAGCCTTTCCCCCATGCCACCCCAAGGTACAGCAGACCCCTGCCAAAGCCCACGGAACTTGCCTTTGGGAGCAGTGTTTGTGGGGTTGGTGAGGAGACGCTCACTGTGTGCTGCACGCTTGAACTGGCGTGGGAAGCGGCCCCGCAGGCGCACATTCTCTTCACTTTCTGATGATGGGATGGAGAGGCTGCGTTCCTCATCCAGAGATAGGTCACTGTCTGAGTCCGAGTCCTGGTCTGTATATGGACACGGCGTGTGTTGGGGTGACATTTGGAAAGAGAGTGGGTGAGGTTTATCAGTGCAAATGGGAAGGATAATTCTTGCCCGCTTCGTTTTTAGCTCCCTGGAGACTAGTTATGTCCTTTCCCATCTGTCCAGGAGGAGGCTGTGCTAAGTGACAAAGCTGCTGACTCTTATTCGCAGCCTATTTGGGAGTCACAGCCAAACACTAGTGGGAGGACATAGCCATGCAGTCACAGCCTACACAGGGAATGATTTAAGCCAGAGCTAATTTGGGATACCTTCAGTTGAGTTAGACCCTAAGCCATGTGCTTACCTCCCCCAGCATCACGGTGGAACATAGCCACGTCGATGTCTGTGGGGCCAGCGTGACCCAGCAGGCTGTGATCCAGAGCTGAGCCCTGACGTGCCGTCATGTTGTCTCTGAAAGATACAGGGTCCAAGTGGTGACACTGGCACAAACCCTCAGCTCTGCCCGGGTGCTCCTGGCACCTTGTGCCGCTGCCTACCTGAGGTATCCTCGCTGGCTGGAGTGGGTGCGGGCAGAGCGCACGCTGCTCACTGATGAGATGGTGGAAGCCCCCAGGGTGATACGGATGAGCCCGCTCTCCTCAAACAGTGCTGTGTTGTTGTAGGTATTGGGGCACTGGCGAAGCAGAGAGAGAGGCACGGACTCTTAATGAGGTGCAGCACAGGGAAGACCTTCCCTCCCACACCTCGGTAAAGATGGGATATCCTCTCATCTCCCAACAAGCAGCTAGTCCCCAGCTCTTCAGGTGCTCACCTACCTGTGTACTCCGAGCAGCCTCCTCGCTCTGCCCCTTCTTGCCAAGGCAGGCCAGCTTCCAGGCCTCTTGCACCTCCTCATTCAGCACACAGAAGAGGACCAGCACAGCCAGGCCCTGCAGGGAGAGAAGCTGTGAGTATGACAGCTGCAGGGAGAGCCCCTCACAGCAGGTTGGCACTCTACTGCAGAAACAGGAGGGGTTGGCAGCCGAGAACTATCAGCACAAGTCCCCCAGGCCAGTGGTCATGGGAGAGGAAGGAGGAGCCAAGGTGTCCCCTGAGGCAAGCAATGCTGGAGGAGTGGCTGTCAGGGTCCCCTGCAGCACCATCAGCTGCACGTTGTTATCCTCAGCAAGAAGCCTTGGGGAAGCCAGGTGCCAACCTCCTCCCCAGCCACAACACACAGAGCCTGGAGCAGCCAGCAGGGTCAGTACCTGGGTGCTCCACATCCCTTGCACCCCTGTTGAAGGTGCTCACGGTCTCTGCACAGTCCCCCCGCAATTCTCAGGCCAGTTACAGGGGCACAGAAAGCACTTCTGCCCCGTGAGCCTGCCCTGGTGGAGCCTGGGCAATTACCTGGAGGCTGCAGAGGACAGTGTAGAGGTAGTGGAAAGCCAGGACACTGTTGTTGACAGCCAAGAGGCCAAAGAGCCAGGTAGCGCTAATAACTAGAAGCAGAACAAAGGAGCTCCGTAACGTCATGCTGGAGGGAGAGAGAGACAGACAGGCACACACACACACACACACACAGGTTAGTGCATGTTGTTAATCTACAGCTTAGTGCTTGCAGACAGAGATCCAGAGGGGAAGGTCTCCTCCTGCCCAGCCCTCCATTCTGCCCCACTGCAGTGCTGCAGGAACATCTCAGCACAGCAGTGCTGCTCAGTTCTGACTGCAGCCCCTTCCCTTCTGGAGCACACGTGGCAAACACAGGGCCCAAATGACACAGATCATTTGGAGCCACAGAGAGGAGCTGAGCCAAGCTCTGGGAGGAGGGCGAGTGGGGAATGGTTTCAGAAGGAGCATTTAGGAGAAGCAGCAGGTGCTGAGAGCCAACATGAGGAGATGTGAGAGATGGCTGTGAGGGCAGGTGGGGAAGAGGGACAGGCTGGCAGGGCAGCATGGAGATAGGTCATTTCAGGAACAGTTAACACAGCCACCAGGTGCGAGAGGAGAGCGGCTGCAAGGCTGACACTGATGCACTGAACGGCACCCCGCAATGGTGGAAGAGGGAGGAATGATCATTGAAAATGCTGCAAACTAAGAGCCACAGGAGCTCTGCTGGGAATTTGGCCACTAATACTCACAGAACCGATTTCTTCTTAGTCTCCTTTTGGCCTGGGGAACAGGACATCTTGGCCACAAGCAGGAACATCACCCCATTCATCTGAAAGCGTTGGCACTGATTAGAAGCCATGCCAAAGGCTGGCTCTGACCTGATATCCCCAGTGCAGAGTGTGAGCAGATTCCAGGTCCACCAGGCCCATGTGAAGCTCCCCTCCTTGCCCTTTCACACCCAAGCCCTGGCCTCCCCCAGGTTTGGCTGGTGCCAGCAGGGACAAAAAGGGGCTCTAACAGAGGGAGAAGTACAGAAAAGGGGGCAGGCAGTGGGCAGCCAGGGAAGGGGTGAGTGCCTGTGGTGCAGAGAAGGGAGGCTGTGGGTGAAACAGGACAGGGTTTTACCACAATGACGACAGTAATGGGGCCTGCAAAACTCCAGACCAGCTTATCATGAACGGAAATCCAGCAGAAGTCAGGGTTCCCGTAGCCCTCAGGATCCAGGCCAACAGCCAGCCCTGGGGAAAGAAGGGAGAGCACAGCTCCAGACCTAGCAGTTGCTCCATGCCTATTGAGGGAGCCATACAGGCGCACACTGAGGGGTCAGTTGTCCCCAAAAGGCAAGACAACAGCCTGTGACACATGTTTTCAACGGGACAACATGGCTCCCCTCCCCTCACCACCTGCACACCCTCTTCTAGGACCACAAGAACAACCCAAGTGTCTGGCTGTGGTCTCACACCCCACCAGGGTGACACCAGGGGCTCAGGACGCTGCTGAGAACTGTTGTTTCTGGCATGGGACAAGCAGCTCTTACCAGTGATGATGGCAGGCACTCCCCAGCCGATGGCATAGTAGAAACGCATGGCACCGAAGTTGACATTGCGGGCTTCGGTCTGCATGCGATAGATGTGGAGGCCCTGGACAAAGAGCCAGGCGAAGGTGGAAAGGAAGAAGCAGTGGAGGAGGATGGCAATCACAGTGCAAAGAAACTGGGGAGACAAAAGCCATTCAGAGATGGTCCTGCCATGCCAACATGAACTGCACCAGCCACACCTCCCCCTAAATCTCCATAGTATGCAGCCTACAGACCTGGTTTTCAGTGCGGTTGATGCCCAGGAGGAACAGGAGCTCAGAGAAGAAGAGGGTGACCGATATGTTGGAGTGAATGCCTCGTGTGTTGGACTTGAGGCCTTTGAGGCAGGTCAGGAAGGAGAAGGTCAGCAGCAGGGCCACAAGGGAGAGAGACACCAAGGAGTAGGTGACAATTGCCAGCGTCTCCAGGTCACCTTCTAGTTGCTGCAGCAGCAGAGAAACAAAGGCAAAAAGCAGTGTTACAGGGAGACCTGTTGGGGCATATCCTGGTGGCAAACAAATCCCCCTACTGCCCACAGCCCTGCAGGCTGAGGTTACCTCTCGGTGTGAGCTATCCATGAGAACCCCAAAGGTGCCAAACTGGGAGCACTGGCAGTGGACGTGCGTGGTGTTTCGGTACACAAGATCACAGTCCCTGGCTGTCCAGAAGCCCGATGGGTTGGTCCTGTGGCCACCAAAGAGAAGACAGAATTCAGGGGAGAAAACAGTGTGGTGTATGTGGAGGGAACTGCAGACAGCCCATTGGCAAGGCTTTTCTACCAGCACTCTCATGGCCGAAACAGCAGAACCAGAGCCCTGCTCGGACTCCATTGTGCCCTCCCAGCAGGAATTAATCCCCTGCAAGAGGGTAGAAACCCCTACATCTCAGTGCTGTCCATTCAGAGCCCAGGCGACCATGGGAACTAGGAGCTGTCTGTGAAAAGCAGCTCAGAGCAAGCAGCTTGTGGGGCAGAACTGGTCCTAGCCATGTTCAACTCACGGGCTGGAGTGGTTCCACTGGACACAGAGAGGTTTGCTTCTGTTGGCCGTCTCCAGCAGGCGAAACTCCAGCACGAGAGGGGTGTCCAGGGGCCCTCGCAGGAAGGTATGATTTCTGAACACAGACACACTCACAATGGGGGAGTTCATCACAGGATTCTTGGGGAGCCTGCAAGGAGCAACAAAGCTCTACCACCACCGTGCTTGGAGGCTGCAGCCCTCCCTGGGGTGTCCCAAGGCCCTGTGCTGACATCTCAGAAGGAACAGTTCTGCCCAACCCACACTAAAGGGTCAGGAAACATGGAGCAGAGCAATGCCGTGGCAGGGAACAGGCAGAGCACTGTAGGACCACCAGGCTGGGAACCAAACTGTGGCTACTGCACAGACTCTGTGGCTGACAGAGTCCAGCCAGCCTCTTTCCACCATTGCTTATGGAGGGTGAAGTGGAGGACGTACCTGACACTGCGACGATCCACCTGGTAGCGTGCGGGAAGCAGCCCCCCCAGTGTGCGGTACATGATGAGGATGATGACAGTGAGAGCAGGCTCAGGCTCTGGCAGTGCCTGCCTTGGAGAAGAGCTCTCCACGGTGTAGTTTCCTTCACCCCCAGCCACCGTGGGCACTGCTGTGGGGACAGCTGAGGCACAGAAGGGGATGGTAAGAACAGGCAATGCCAGCATGCAGCATTCCTCAAATGATGCTCACCTTCAGCTTTTGGGGGGCTCAGAATGGACAGCGGCAGCACAACATGGGTGTGAGGGTCCCAGGCAGGTTGGCCACGGAAGAGGCTGCTGTGGTAGCGAGGGTAGCGCCGGCGGATGTGTGAGTGGTTCTCCATGCGGTCAATGCTCAGCACTGTGGAAGAACGAGGGAGTGAGAGGCACCTCTAAGGCACCCACCCATTCCAGGTGGGTGATGCAGGCAAAAGGACTGCAGGAGCCACAGGGAAAGGTCTCCTATGTTTGGGCATGATGTGAGATTCAAGCACCCACAGTGCTGCTTCCCAGTCCATCCCCTTGCCCTGTTGTAGGGGTTCACCCCTCCAGGACAGGGCGATGGAAGCATGCTCTGCACAACCCCAGCCAGGCCCTACTACCAGCTGGCTCCTACTCACTGATGTTGGGGGTGACGACACCAACAGGGTTGAGGTAGGTGAGTTTCATGTTGCTGGCCAGTGTGCCCGAGTAGTCTCGCAGCTGCTCCATCAGGCTGGCACTGCCGTGCTCGCTGTGTGGCAGCATGGCCCAGTGCTCCCGGTTCTCAGGTGCCAGCACAGAGCTGCCCGCATGCAACAGGTTCTGCATGGGAGAGACAGCAGAGTGCAGGGTGAGCCCTTGGGACACAGCCTGACCACTCGTGGGCTGCTAGCACTGTGCCCTCTACCCCGTTTGCTGCACAAGTGTGGTAGTTTCCCTTGTGATGGACACCCACCTCAATGCTCATCAGCAAATGTCCTGCAAAGACGTCTTCTCTGCACCCCTCCATTAAGGATTAAGACCCCTCTTATGCCTTCCCTCCCCTACACTGAGCAAACCTGGTGCTCTCTGCCTTTCCTCATCCCTCTCATGCTCCAGCCGTAGCCAAGCAGGCAGCCTCCAGCGGTCTCACCTCTGTGGGTCAATGCCTGTGCAATACTGAGGAGCACAGAGCTCCTGGAGCAGTCTTGTGATATCCTCAGTCCCTAAACAGACCCAGGTGACTGACAGAGAAAAGCAGCATCAGAAGGCACTCTGATTTAAGGGAAGCTCTCACCTCATTGAAGTGGGCGTCCTGCGTGGCTGTCAGGCCAAAGCCATGCTGCTGGCTTTCAAAGGCCATGAGGCGGGACAGCAGGCGGTAGGTGATGTGCACATCGTTGCCAAAGTAGTGGTCCATGTGATCTGTCACGGCCCGGAGACGATGTGCCAACTTCTTGGCTTCAATCGTGTTGAGCTCAGTCTCATTCCTCTCCAAGCCCTCCAGCTGCCAGTGGGAAGAAAGGAGAGGATTAACTCATCAGCACGTTTCTCCCTGGAGGGCATCACAGCTCCAAGGGATCAGGGTGTGGGGTGCTGCAAGTCCCACTGCAAGGCCCTCTCATATACTAAGGGCCATGGAGAGATGAGCTCCTGGTTGTGAGCTCCTGGTTCCTCCAGCTCCTGCCCCATCAGGGCTACAGAACCAAGATGGGGAATTACCAGCATGGAGAGTTCCTTGAAGGCAGGTGAAGTACAGTTGAAGAGATCTGGCTCCAGCCAGCCCTTCTCCTCATCACAGTGTCTGACAGCTGCACCTGAAACCAGGAGGAAGAACAAATCAGAGGGTGCAGGACATGTAGCTCCCCAGCTGCAACCCCCAGCAGAACTCTGCACCAGTTAACCCCAAAGAGCAGCAGTGGTAAGCAACAGGGAGGGCCTGGAGCATCCCAGTGCCATCCTCCTGCCATGCAGCACTGCAGCTGTTCCACCTTTGGTCTGCATCTCCTCTGTGAGCTGCTGCCTTGAGCTGGGTTCTAAGAATGGCTCATACAGCCTTCATAGCATCAGACACCATCACACAGCAATGCAAGGAGGAGTGACCTGGTAAGGCTCCGGCAGGGGAAACCCCCAGTTTCTGGTGAGCTGTGCCTCTGTCCTTAGGGCACATATGATTCTAACCTACAGAAGCCCAGGTGGCTCCAGGCTTTTCCTGGCTGGCAGCCTGCAATGTCTGCTGAGGCCCTTCTATGTGTGGGAAAGCTGATCCAGGAGTGCAACAGCAAGTGAACTTCCCCCAGAGATGGTGGTACATTCCCAGAGGGTACAGCAGCCAGCACTGGGTACCAATTCCCGGCTGGAGCCCCAGCACTGCTGGACAGCAGCAGAGATACCAGAAGTGACAAGGGATCAGCTGTTAAGTACCACTCACACCAGGAGCATCACCACGCATGCTATTAGACAGAGGGAGTGGGGTGATCCCAGTACCCAAGACCCTCCTGGGGAAAGCGCCAGGGTAGGGGAGCTCACCCAGGCCCATGGTGGGAAGAAGGCAGCAGCATGCCCAGGGAGGGTTGAGGAAGCCTGCAGCAGACCCCAAGGCCCAGTGCTCATCACTGTCCTCAGTTCCCAGCTATCCAACCCAAACACCCTCTCCCCAGCTGCATAAGCACAGAGACCAATGCCACTGCAGCTGGGAGCAAAGAGAACAAAGCAACATCTGTGCTGCTGGCCTTCCCTCCAGCACAGAACAGGACGGTGCTGGTATCTGTAGCCTGGCTCAGCTGTAGATGTGGGCAGGATCTGACTCTGGAGTGACTGCACCTTGCCTGCCATCCAGATAGCAGGACCTTGTGCTGAGCTTGTGCATCAGTTCTGCCCTTGCTCTCTCACACCAAGCATCTCCCTCCTTCTGGCCCACAACAGTTCCTTCCTCTCCCAGCCTAAGCAATCAGGTGCCTGCCAGGACAGCCAGCACGTGTCCCAGCCAGGGAGCAGAGCACAGCAACCTTCCGTGCCACCCAGAGCCCATGCTGCAGGACAGTGGGTAGCAGGGACTGCATGCAGCTGCAGCCAGCTCAGTTCTGTTAGTGTACTGGGAGCAGGGAAGCAGTGCATAGGAGTGGTGAGGCCAGGCAAAGCGTTGAGGAGACACTCAGCAGCTCCAGAAGCAGCAGGAAAAGCGCAGGGTTGTGCAGGGTGCCAGGCAGGAAGCAGGGAAGGAAAACCATGTGGCGCAGCCCTTACAGCGGGGAAGAAAAGAGGTGGGAACAACCTTACCTGCACCCCTCAAACCTGAGCACGGATGGCGAGAGAACCGGGGAGAGAAGCGACAACAGTTAGGAGCCGAACCTGCCTCTTCCCGGGGTGAACGGCTGGAGAAGGACAGGGTTTGTATCGTCCCCTGGGGCTCGCACTGCCCTGCAGTCCCACACACCCTGCTCACACCTCTGCCATCACCCAGCACGGCCTTCTCCAAGCGGGGCTGTGACTTCCACCCCAGGCACTCACCAAGCCTCACCCTGCTCCCCGCGCAGCATTCAGAAGGGGCCCAGCTGCACAGCACCGGGTGCCACATGTCCCTGCTGTAGGCCCAGCCCCAGCCTGGCTGAAACTGAGAGGTGACAGAGAGAAGCTGGGGATGGAGGCTGGGTGACAGCACCAACCCTACAGGGGCTCCCAGCCCTGTACCTGCCCCCTCTGCTCACCCTCAGTTTGGTGCTTCCTTTTCCATTCTCTACCTCCCAGCCCTCCAGACCAGCTAAATGGGACTGAGACAGCTTGGGGTGACCTTGCTGGGGCTGCGACAGCTCCTGCACAACAGCGAGATTCTCCCAACCCCACAGCACCCCTCACTCACCCAAGGAGCCTTTGGGACACAGCACCACGGCCGAAAAGCCAAACTTGGTCTGAGGCCACCACACGCCTGCTTTCAGGCTTTTGGGACATCCATTGTAGAGCACTGCAGAGACAAACGCCCCAAGGACCGGTCACAGCGGGCAGCTCACACCAAGCCCCATGATGCTGGTGCCGTGCCACCTCCCCACTCACCCTTGCAGCCACTGGGTGTCACCTCGGCGAAGGGGCTGTCACAGCTGTTGCACTGGCGGCCAATGACTCCAGGCCTGCAGTGGCACCGGCCAGTCTCCTTGTCACAAGAGCGTGAGGAGGAGCCCACGGGGTAGCAGTCACAAGGCAGGCAGGTGTCGCTGCCTTTGGGGCGGTAGTGGAAGTCCTGCAGGGAGATGGGGATGGCCATCAGACAGCCTGTGGGGACAGCAGGTGCCCAGGGAGCTGTGTGAGTGGGAGCTGAGAAGGGCCTTGCTCTCTGGGGTGCTCATCAGGAACTCATCACAGAGATCTCTGTTTGCAAGCATCCTACTGTCCCTGCTGTCATCTTGCTGGGCCAGGAGGGCTGCAGATAGGAGGGGAGCAAGGAACAGGTACAGAAAGCAGCACCTTAGCAGCTGCCAGCCCTGAGGAGTGGACAAGAAACAGCATCAAGGATAAAGAGGGCTCCAGGGATGCAGGTGGCCCATGGCTCCTCACCTTGCAGTGGCACTGCCCGTTGGTTTTATTGCAGTCAGGGTCAAAGCCCTTGCTCACATCACAGTTGCAAGGCCCGCAGGACGGGTTCCCCCACCAGCCCTTTGGACACTGCTGGTCCATCCTAGGAGAGAAACACCTGCACTGTTACACCAACCGAACCTCCTGGGCCTTATCCTGCCACCAGCCCAGCTGCTCAGCAGCTTCAAGGAGCAGGGTGGCAGCAAGGTGTCACGCAGCTGGGATGGGAGAGCAGCACAGAGCCAGGCACTGGAGGCCATGGCCCTGCCGTGTGCCACACAT